>NC_139940.1:60556797-61114297 GCF_963454915.1 Gymnoscopelus microlampas
CATGGGTCTAAATAGCCTTTTCAGGCTGAGAAAAGCACTTTGGTGACATTTGGCTGTAACTTGTTCCCAGTACATTCTGAGTGGCTGGTGACTGTGTGTTGTACCTAAAAGTGCCCAACAGGAATCCCAATGCACTATACATGGGCCCAAATGCCTTCCTTATGACAAAACTGACACTCATTTTCTTAAAAAAATCATTGGTCAAAATAGCCTTTTCAGGCTGAGAGAAGCACTTTGGTGACGTTTCACTGTAACTTGTTCCCAGTACAGTCTAAGTGGCTGCTGACTGTGTGACTTGGCTAAAAGTGGCCTTCCTTATGACAAAACTGACACTCATTTTCTTAAAAAAATCATTGGTCAAAATAGCCTTTTCAGGCTGAGAGAAGCACTTTGGTGACGTTTCACTGTAACTTGTTCCCAGTACAGTCTAAGTGAATGCTGACTGTGTGACTTGGTTAAAAGTGGCCAAATAGAAGCCCAATCCACATTACATAAGCCCAAAGGCCTTCCTTATGACTAAACTGACACCCACTTTCTTAAAAATATCATGGGTCTAAATAGCCTTTTCAGGCTGAGAAAAGCACTTTGGTGACATTTGGCTGTAACTTGTTCCCAGTACATTCTGAGTGGCTGGTGACTGTGTGTTGTACCTAAAAGTGCCCAACAGGAATCCCAATGCACCATACATGGGCCCAAATGCCTTCCTTATGACAAAACTGACACTCATTTTCTTAAAAAAATCATTGGTCAAAATAGCCTTTTCAGGCTGAGAGAAGCACTTTGGTGACATTTAGCTGTAACTTGTTCCCAGTACAGTCTAAGTGGCTGCTGACTGTGTGACTTGAATAAAAGTGGCCAAATAGAAGCCCAATCCACATTACATGAGCCCAAAGGCCTTCCTTATGACTAAACTGACACCCACTTTTTAAAAAAATTATCATGGGTCTAAATAGCCTTTTCAGGCTGAGAAAAGCACTTTGGTGACATTTGGCTGTAACTTGTTCCCAGTACATTCTGAGTGGCTGGTGACTGTGTGTTGTACCTAAAAGTGCCCAACAGGAATCCCAATGCACTATACATGGGCCCAAATGCCTTCCTTATGACAAAACTGACACTCATTTTCTTAAAAAAATCATTGGTCAAAATAGCCTTTTCAGGCTGAGAGAAGCACTTTGGTGACGTTTCACTGTAACTTGTTCCCAGTACAGTCTAAGTGGCTGCTGACTGTGTGACTTGGCTAAAAGTGGCCTTCCTTATGACAAAACTGACACTCATTTTCTTAAAAAAATCATTGGTCAAAATAGCCTTTTCAGGCTGAGAGAAGCACTTTGGTGACGTTTCACTGTAACTTGTTCCCAGTACAGTCTAAGTGAATGCTGACTGTGTGACTTGGTTAAAAGTGGCCAAATAGAAGCCCAATCCACATTACATAAGCCCAAAGGCCTTCCTTATGACTAAACTGACACCCACTTTCTTAAAAATATCATGGGTCTAAATAGCCTTTTCAGGCTGAGAAAAGCACTTTGGTGACATTTGGCTGTAACTTGTTCCCAGTACATTCTGAGTGGCTGGTGACTGTGTGTTGTACCTAAAAGTGCCCAACAGGAATCCCAATGCACCATACATGGGCCCAAATGCCTTCCTTATGACAAAACTGACACTCATTTTCTTAAAAAAATCATTGGTCAAAATAGCCTTTTCAGGCTGAGAGAAGCACTTTGGTGACATTTAGCTGTAACTTGTTCCCAGTACAGTCTAAGTGGCTGCTGACTGTGTGACTTGAATAAAAGTGGCCAAATAGAAGCCCAATCCACATTACATGAGCCCAAAGGCCTTCCTTATGACTAAACTGACACCCACTTTTTAAAAAAATTATCATGGGTCTAAATAGCCTTTTCAGGCTGAGAGAAGCACTTTGGTGACATTTGGCTGTAACTTGTTCCCAGTACATTCTGAGTGGTTGGTGACTGTGTGTTGTACCTAAAAGTACCCAACAAGAATCCCAATGCACTATACATGGGCCCAAATGCCTTCCTTATGACAAAACTGACACTCATTTTCTTAAAAAAATCATTGGTCAAAATAGCCTTTTCAGGCTGAGAGAAGCACTTTGGTGACGTTTCACTGTAACTTGTTCCCAGTACAGTCTAAGTGAATGCTGACTGTGTGACTTGGTTAAAAGTGGCCAAATAGAAGCCCAATCCACATTACATGAGCCCAAAGGCCTTCCTTATGACTAAACTGACACCCACTTTCTTAAAAATATCATGGGTCTAAATAGCCTTTTCAGGCTGAGAAAAGCACTTTGGTGACATTTGGCTGTAACTTGTTCCCAGTACATTCTGAGTGGCTGGTGACTGTGTGTTGTACCTAAAAGTGCCCAACAGGAATCCCAATGCACCATACATGGGCCCAAATGCCTTCCTTATGACAAAACTGACACTCATTTTCTTAAAAAAATCATTGGTCAAAATAGCCTTTTCAGGCTGAGAGAAGCACTTTGGTGACGTTTCACTGTAACTTGTTCCCAGTACAGTCTAAGTGGCTGCTGACTGTGTGACTTGGCTAAAAGTGGCCAAATAGAAGCCCAATCCACAATACATGAGCCCAAAGACCTTCCTTATGACTAAACTGACACCCACTTTTTTTTTAAATATCTAGGGTCTAAATAGCCTTTTCAGGCTGAGAGAAGCACTTTGGTGACATTTGGCTGTAACTTGTTCCCTGTACATTCTGAGTGGTTGGTGACTGTGTGTTGTACCTAAAAGTACCCAACAAGAATCCCAATGCACTATACATGGGCCCAAATGCCTTCCTTATGACAAAACTGACACTCATTTTCTTAAAAAAATCATTGGTCAAAATAGCCTTTTCAGGCTGAGAGAAGCACTTTGGTGACGCTTCACTGTAACTTGTTCCCAGTACAGTCTAAGTGAATGCTGACTGTGTGACTTGGTTAAAAGTGGCCAAATAGAAGCCCAATCCACATTACATAAGCCCAAAGGCCTTCCTTATGACTAAACTGACACCCACTTTCTTAAAAATATCATGGGTCTAAATAGCCTTTTCAGGCTGAGAAAAGCACTTTGGTGACATTTGGCTGTAACTTGTTCCCAGTACATTCTGAGTGGCTGGTGACTGTGTGTTGTACCTAAAAGTGCCCAACAGGAATCCCAATGCACTATACATGGGCCCAAATGCCTTCCTTATGACAAAACTGACACTCATTTTCTTAAAAAAATCATTGGTCAAAATAGCCTTTTCAGGCTGAGAGAAGCACTTTGGTGACGTTTCACTGTAACTTGTTCCCAGTACAGTCTAAGTGGCTGCTGACTGTGTGACTTGGCTAAAAGTGGCCAAATAGATGCCCAATCCACAATACATGAGCCCAAAGGCCTTCCTTATGACAAAACTGACACTCATTTTCTTAAAAAAATCATTGGTCAAAATAGCCTTTTCAGGCTGAGAGAAGCACTTTGGTGACGTTTCACTGTAACTTGTTCCCAGTACAGTCTAAGTGAATGCTGACTGTGTGACTTGGTTAAAAGTGGCCAAATAGAAGCCCAATCCACATTACATAAGCCCAAAGGCCTTCCTTATGACTAAACTGACACCCACTTTCTTAAAAATATCATGGGTCTAAATAGCCTTTTCAGGCTGAGAAAAGCACTTTGGTGACATTTAGCTGTAACTTGTTCCCAGTACAGTATAAGTGGCTGCTGACTGTGTGACTTGAATAAAAGTGGCCAAATATAAGCCCAATCCACATTACATGAGCCCAAAGGCCTTCCTTATGACTAAACTGACACCCACTTTCTTAAAAATATCATGGGTCTAAATAGCCTTTTCAGGCTGAGAAAAGCACTTTGGTGACATTTGGCTGTAACTTGTTCCCAGTACATTCTGAGTGGCTGGTGACTGTGTGTTGTACCTAAAAGTGCCCAACAGGAATCCCAATGCACCATACATGGGCCCAAATGCCTTCCTTATGACAAAACTGACACTCATTTTCTTAAAAAAATCATTGGTCAAAATAGCCTTTTCAGGCTGAGAGAAGCACTTTGGTGACGTTTCACTGTAACTTGTTCCCAGTACAGTCTAAGTGGCTGCTGACTGTGTGACTTGGTTAAAAGTGGCCAAATAGAAGCCCAATCCACAATACATGAGCCCAAAGGCCTTCCTTATGACTAAACTGACACCCACTTTCTTAAAAATATCATGGGTCTAAATAGCCTTTTCAGGCTGAGAGAAGCACTTTGGTGACGTTTCACTGTAACTTGTTCCCAGTACAGTCTAAGTGAATGCTGACTGTGTGACTTGGTTAAAAGTGGCCAAATAGAAGCCCAATCCACATTACATGAGCCCAAAGGCCTTCCTTATGACTAAACTGACACCCACTTTCTTAAAAATATCATGGGTCTAAATAGCCTTTTCAGGCTGAGAAAAGCACTTTTGTGACATTTGGCTGTAACTTGTTCCCAGTACATTCTGAGTGGCTGGTGACTGTGTGTTGTACCTAAAAGTGCCCAACAGGAATCCCAATGCACCATACATGGGCCCAAATGCCTTCCTTATGACAAAACTGACACTCATTTTTTTTTTTTTAATTATTGGTCAAAATAGCCTTTTCAGGCTGAGAGAAGCACTTTGGTGACATTTAGCTGTAACTTGTTCCCAATACAGTCTAAGTAGCTGCTGACTGTGTAACTTGAATAAAAGTGGCCAAATAGAAGCCCAATCCACATTACATGAGCCCAAAGGCCTTCCTTATGACTAAACTGACACCCACTTTCTTAAAAATATCATGGGTCTAAATAGCCTTTTCAGGCTGAGAAAAGCACTTTGGTGACATTTGGCTGTAACTTGTTCCCAGTACATTCTGAGTGGCTGGTGACTGTGTGTTGTACCTAAAAGTGCCCAACAGGAATCCCAATGCACCATACATGGGCCCAAATGCCTTCCTTATGACAAAACTGACACTCATTTTCTTAAAAATATCATTGGTCAAAATAGCCTTTTCAGGCTGAGAAAAGCACTTTGGTGATGTTTCACTGTAACTTGTTCCCAGTACAGTCTAAGTGGCTGCTGACTGTGTGACTTGAATAAAAGTGGCCAAATAGAAGCCCAATCCACATTACATGAGCCCAAAGGCCTTCCTTATGACTAAACTGACACCCACTTTTTAAAAAAATTATCATGGGTCTAAATAGCCTTTTCAGGCTGAGAGAAGCACTTTGGTGACATTTGGCTGTAACTTGTTCCCAGTACATTCTGAGTGGTTGGTGACTGTGTGTTGTACCTAAAAGTACCCAACAAGAATCCCAATGCACTATACATGGGCCCAAATGCCTTCCTTATGACAAAACTGACACTCATTTTCTTAAAAAAATCATTGGTCAAAATAGCCTTTTCAGGCTGAGAGAAGCACTTTGGTGACGTTTCACTGTAACTTGTTCCCAGTACAGTCTAAGTGAATGCTGACTGTGTGACTTGGTTAAAAGTGGCCAAATAGAAGCCCAATCCACATTACATGAGCCCAAAGGCCTTCCTTATGACTAAACTGACACCCACTTTCTTAAAAATATCATGGGTCTAAATAGCCTTTTCAGGCTGAGAAAAGCACTTTGGTGACATTTGGCTGTAACTTGTTCCCAGTACATTCTGAGTGGCTGGTGACTGTGTGTTGTACCTAAAAGTGCCCAACAGGAATCCCAATGCACCATACATGGGCCCAAATGCCTTCCTTATGACAAAACTGACACTCATTTTCTTAAAAAAATCATTGGTCAAAATAGCCTTTTCAGGCTGAGAGAAGCACTTTGGTGACGTTTCACTGTAACTTGTTCCCAGTACAGTCTAAGTGGCTGCTGACTGTGTGACTTGGCTAAAAGTGGCCAAATAGAAGCCCAATCCACAATACATGAGCCCAAAGACCTTCCTTATGACTAAACTGACACCCACTTTTTTTTTTAAATATCTAGGGTCTAAATAGCCTTTTCAGGCTGAGAGAAGCACTTTGGTGACATTTGGCTGTAACTTGTTCCCTGTACATTCTGAGTGGTTGGTGACTGTGTGTTGTACCTAAAAGTACCCAACAAGAATCCCAATGCACTATACATGGGCCCAAATGCCTTCCTTATGACAAAACTGACACTCATTTTCTTAAAAAAATCATTGGTCAAAATAGCCTTTTCAGGCTGAGAGAAGCACTTTGGTGACGCTTCACTGTAACTTGTTCCCAGTACAGTCTAAGTGAATGCTGACTGTGTGACTTGGTTAAAAGTGGCCAAATAGAAGCCCAATCCACATTACATAAGCCCAAAGGCCTTCCTTATGACTAAACTGACACCCACTTTCTTAAAAATATCATGGGTCTAAATAGCCTTTTCAGGCTGAGAAAAGCACTTTGGTGACATTTGGCTGTAACTTGTTCCCAGTACATTCTGAGTGGCTGGTGACTGTGTGTTGTACCTAAAAGTGCCCAACAGGAATCCCAATGCACTATACATGGGCCCAAATGCCTTCCTTATGACAAAACTGACACTCATTTTCTTAAAAAAATCATTAGTCAAAATAGCCTTTTCAGGCTGAGAGAAGCACTTTGGTGACGTTTCACTGTAACTTGTTCCCAGTACAGTCTAAGTGGCTGCTGACTGTGTGACTTGGCTAAAAGTGGCCTTCCTTATGACAAAACTGACACTCATTTTCTTAAAAAAATCATTGGTCAAAATAGCCTTTTCAGGCTGAGAGAAGCACTTTGGTGACGTTTCACTGTAACTTGTTCCCAGTACAGTCTAAGTGAATGCTGACTGTGTGACTTGGTTAAAAGTGGCCAAATAGAAGCCCAATCCACATTACATAAGCCCAAAGGCCTTCCTTATGACTAAACTGACACCCACTTTCTTAAAAATATCATGGGTCTAAATAGCCTTTTCAGGCTGAGAAAAGCACTTTGGTGACATTTGGCTGTAACTTGTTCCCAGTACATTCTGAGTGGCTGGTGACTGTGTGTTGTACCTAAAAGTGCCCAACAGGAATCCCAATGCACCATACATGGGCCCAAATGCCTTCCTTGTGACAAAACTGACACTCATTTTCTTAAAAAAATCATTGGTCAAAATAGCCTTTTCAGGCTGAGAGAAGCACTTTGGTGACATTTAGCTGTAACTTGTTCCCAGTACAGTCTAAGTGGCTGCTGACTGTGTGACTTGAATAAAAGTGGCCAAATAGAAGCCCAATCCACATTACATGAGCCCAAAGGCCTTCCTTATGACTAAACTGACACCCACTTTTTAAAAAAATTATCATGGGTCTAAATAGCCTTTTCAGGCTGAGAGAAGCACTTTGGTGACATTTGGCTGTAACTTGTTCCCAGTACATTCTGAGTGGTTGGTGACTGTGTGTTGTACCTAAAAGTACCCAACAAGAATCCCAATGCACTATACATGGGCCCAAATGCCTTCCTTATGACAAAACTGACACTCATTTTCTTAAAAAAATCATTGGTCAAAATAGCCTTTTCAGGCTGAGAGAAGCACTTTGGTGACGTTTCACTGTAACTTGTTCCCAGTACAGTCTAAGTGAATGCTGACTGTGTGACTTGGTTAAAAGTGGCCAAATAGAAGCCCAATCCACATTACATGAGCCCAAAGGCCTTCCTTATGACTAAACTGACACCCACTTTCTTAAAAATATCATGGGTCTAAATAGCCTTTTCAGGCTGAGAAAAGCACTTTGGTGACATTTGGCTGTAACTTGTTCCCAGTACATTCTGAGTGGCTGGTGACTGTGTGTTGTACCTAAAAGTGCCCAACAGGAATCCCAATGCACCATACATGGGCCCAAATGCCTTCCTTATGACAAAACTGACACTCATTTTCTTTAAAAAATCATTGGTCAAAATAGCCTTTTCAGGCTGAGAGAAGCACTTTGGTGACGTTTCACTGTAACTTGTTCCCAGTACAGTCTAAGTGGCTGCTGACTGTGTGACTTGGCTAAAAGTGGCCAAATAGAAGCCCAATCCACAATACATGAGCCCAAAGACCTTCCTTATGACTAAACTGACACCCACTTTTTTTTTAAATATCTAGGGTCTAAATAGCCTTTTCAGGCTGAGAGAAGCACTTTGGTGACATTTGGCTGTAACTTGTTCCCTGTACATTCTGAGTGGTTGGTGACTGTGTGTTGTACCTAAAAGTACCCAACAAGAATCCCAATGCACTATACATGGGCCCAAATGCCTTCCTTATGACAAAACTGACACTCATTTTCTTAAAAAAATCATTGGTCAAAATAGCCTTTTCAGGCTGAGAGAAGCACTTTGGTGACGTTTCACTGTAACTTGTTCCCAGTACAGTCTAAGTGAATGCTGACTGTGTGACTTGGTTAAAAGTGGCCAAATAGAAGCCCAATCCACATTAGATAAGCCCAAAGGCCTTCCTTATGACTAAACTGACACCCACTTTCTTAAAAATATCATGGGTCTAAATAGCCTTTTCAGGCTGAGAAAAGCACTTTGGTGACATTTGGCTGTAACTTGTTCCCAGTACATTCTGAGTGGCTGGTGACTGTGTGTTGTACCTAAAAGTGCCCAACAGGAATCCCAATGCACTATACATGGGCCCAAATGCCTTCCTTATGACAAAACTGACACTCATTTTCTTAAAAAAATCATTGGTCAAAATAGCCTTTTCAGGCTGAGAGAAGCACTTTGGTGACGTTTCACTGTAACTTGTTCCCAGTACAGTCTAAGTGGCTGCTGACTGTGTGACTTGGCTAAAAGTGGCCAAATAGATGCCCAATCCACAATACATGAGCCCAAAGGCCTTCCTTATGACAAAACTGACACTCATTTTCTTAAAAAAATCATTGGTCAAAATAGCCTTTTCAGGCTGAGAGAAGCACTTTGGTGACGTTTCACTGTAACTTGTTCCCAGTACAGTCTAAGTGGCTGCTGACTGTGTGACTTGGCTAAAAGTGGCCAAATAGAAGCCCAATCCACAATACATGAGCCCAAAGGCCTTCCTTATGACTAAACTGACACCCACTTTCTTAAAAATATCATGGGTCTAAATAGCCTTTTCAGGCTGAGAAAAGCACTTTGGTGACATTTGGCTGTAACTTGTTCCCAGTACATTCTGAGTGGCTGGTGACTATGTGTTGTACCTAAAAGTGCCCAACAGGAATCCCAATGCACCATACATGGGCCCAAATGCCTTCCTTGTGACAAAACTGACACTCATTTTCTTAAAAAAATCATTGGTCAAAATAGCCTTTTCATGCTGAGAGAAGCACTTTGGTGACGTTTCACTGTAACTTGTTCCCAGTACAGTCTAAGTGGCTGCTGACTGTGTGACTTGGTTAAAAGTGGCCAAATAGAAGCCCAATCCACATTACATAAGCCCAAAGGCCTTCCTTATGACTAAACTGACACCCACTTTCTTAAAAATATCATGGGTCTAAATAGCCTTTTCAGGCTGAGAAAAGCACTTTGGTGACATTTGGCTGTAACTTGTTCCCAGTACATTCTGAGTGGCTGGTGACTGTGTGTTGTACCTAAAAGTGCCCAACAGGAATCCCAATGCACCATACATGGGCCCAAATGCCTTCCTTATGACAAAACTGACACTCATTTTCTTAAAAAAATCATTGGTCAAAATAGCCTTTTCAGGCTGAGAGAAGCACTTTGGTGACGTTTCACTGTAACTTGTTCCCAGTACAGTCTAAGTGGCTGCTGACTGTGTGACTTGGCTAAAAGTGGCCAAATAGAAGCCCAATCCACAATACATGAGCCCAAAGACCTTCCTTATGACTAAACTGACACCCACTTTTTTTTTAAATATCTAGGGTCTAAATAGCCTTTTCAGGCTGAGAGAAGCACTTTGGTGACATTTGGCTGTAACTTGTTCCCTGTACATTCTGAGTGGTTGGTGACTGTGTGTTGTACCTAAAAGTACCCAACAAGAATCCCAATGCACTATACATGGGCCCAAATGCCTTCCTTATGACAAAACTGACACTCATTTTCTTAAAAAAATCATTGGTCAAAATAGCCTTTTCAGGCTGAGAGAAGCACTTTGGTGACGCTTCACTGTAACTTGTTCCCAGTACAGTCTAAGTGAATGCTGACTGTGTGACTTGGTTAAAAGTGGCCAAATAGAAGCCCAATCCACATTACATAAGCCCAAAGGCCTTCCTTATGACTAAACTGACACCCACTTTCTTAAAAATATCATGGGTCTAAATAGCCTTTTCAGGCTGAGAAAAGCACTTTGGTGACATTTGGCTGTAACTTGTTCCCAGTACATTCTGAGTGGCTGGTGACTGTGTGTTGTACCTAAAAGTGCCCAACAGGAATCCCAATGCACTATACATGGGCCCAAATGCCTTCCTTATGACAAAACTGACACTCATTTTCTTAAAAAAATCATTGGTCAAAATAGCCTTTTCAGGCTGAGAGAAGCACTTTGGTGACGTTTCACTGTAACTTGTTCCCAGTACAGTCTAAGTGGCTGCTGACTGTGTGACTTGGCTAAAAGTGGCCAAATAGATGCCCAATCCACAATACATGAGCCCAAAGGCCTTCCTTATGACAAAACTGACACTCATTTTCTTAAAAAAATCATTGGTCAAAATAGCCTTTTCAGGCTGAGAGAAGCACTTTGGTGACGTTTCACTGTAACTTGTTCCCAGTACAGTCTAAGTGAATGCTGACTGTGTGACTTGGTTAAAAGTGGCCAAATAGAAGCCCAATCCACATTACATAAGCCCAAAGGCCTTCCTTATGACTAAACTGACACCCACTTTCTTAAAAATATCATGGGTCTAAATAGCCTTTTCAGGCTGAGAAAAGCACTTTGGTGACATTTAGCTGTAACTTGTTCCCAGTACAGTATAAGTGGCTGCTGACTGTGTGACTTGAATAAAAGTGGCCAAATATAAGCCCAATCCACATTACATGAGCCCAAAGGCCTTCCTTATGACTAAACTGACACCCACTTTCTTAAAAATATCATGGGTCTAAATAGCCTTTTCAGGCTGAGAAAAGCACTTTGGTGACATTTGGCTGTAACTTGTTCCCAGTACATTCTGAGTGGCTGGTGACTGTGTGTTGTACCTAAAAGTGCCCAACAGGAATCCCAATGCACCATACATGGGCCCAAATGCCTTCCTTATGACAAAACTGACACTCATTTTCTTAAAAAAATCATTGGTCAAAATAGCCTTTTCAGGCTGAGAGAAGCACTTTGGTGACGTTTCACTGTAACTTGTTCCCAGTACAGTCTAAGTGGCTGCTGACTGTGTGACTTGGTTAAAAGTGGCCAAATAGAAGCCCAATCCACAATACATGAGCCCAAAGGCCTTCCTTATGACTAAACTGACACCCACTTTCTTAAAAATATCATGGGTCTAAATAGCCTTTTCAGGCTGAGAGAAGCACTTTGGTGACGTTTCACTGTAACTTGTTCCCAGTACAGTCTAAGTGAATGCTGACTGTGTGACTTGGTTAAAAGTGGCCAAATAGAAGCCCAATCCACATTACATGAGCCCAAAGGCCTTCCTTATGACTAAACTGACACCCACTTTCTTAAAAATATCATGGGTCTAAATAGCCTTTTCAGGCTGAGAAAAGCACTTTTGTGACATTTGGCTGTAACTTGTTCCCAGTACATTCTGAGTGGCTGGTGACTGTGTGTTGTACCTAAAAGTGCCCAACAGGAATCCCAATGCACCATACATGGGCCCAAATGCCTTCCTTATGACAAAACTGACACTCATTTTTTTTTTTTTAATTATTGGTCAAAATAGCCTTTTCAGGCTGAGAGAAGCACTTTGGTGACATTTAGCTGTAACTTGTTCCCAATACAGTCTAAGTAGCTGCTGACTGTGTAACTTGAATAAAAGTGGCCAAATAGAAGCCCAATCCACATTACATGAGCCCAAAGGCCTTCCTTATGACTAAACTGACACCCACTTTCTTAAAAATATCATGGGTCTAAATAGCCTTTTCAGGCTGAGAAAAGCACTTTGGTGACATTTGGCTGTAACTTGTTCCCAGTACATTCTGAGTGGCTGGTGACTGTGTGTTGTACCTAAAAGTGCCCAACAGGAATCCCAATGCACCATACATGGGCCCAAATGCCTTCCTTATGACAAAACTGACACTCATTTTCTTAAAAATATCATTGGTCAAAATAGCCTTTTCAGGCTGAGAAAAGCACTTTGGTGATGTTTCACTGTAACTTGTTCCCAGTACAGTCTAAGTGGCTGCTGACTGTGTGACTTGAATAAAAGTGGCCAAATAGAAGCCCAATCCACATTACATGAGCCCAAAGGCCTTCCTTATGACTAAACTGACACCCACTTTTTAAAAAAATTATCATGGGTCTAAATAGCCTTTTCAGGCTGAGAGAAGCACTTTGGTGACATTTGGCTGTAACTTGTTCCCAGTACATTCTGAGTGGTTGGTGACTGTGTGTTGTACCTAAAAGTACCCAACAAGAATCCCAATGCACTATACATGGGCCCAAATGCCTTCCTTATGACAAAACTGACACTCATTTTCTTAAAAAAATCATTGGTCAAAATAGCCTTTTCAGGCTGAGAGAAGCACTTTGGTGACGTTTCACTGTAACTTGTTCCCAGTACAGTCTAAGTGAATGCTGACTGTGTGACTTGGTTAAAAGTGGCCAAATAGAAGCCCAATCCACATTACATGAGCCCAAAGGCCTTCCTTATGACTAAACTGACACCCACTTTCTTAAAAATATCATGGGTCTAAATAGCCTTTTCAGGCTGAGAAAAGCACTTTGGTGACATTTGGCTGTAACTTGTTCCCAGTACATTCTGAGTGGCTGGTGACTGTGTGTTGTACCTAAAAGTGCCCAACAGGAATCCCAATGCACCATACATGGGCCCAAATGCCTTCCTTATGACAAAACTGACACTCATTTTCTTAAAAAAATCATTGGTCAAAATAGCCTTTTCAGGCTGAGAGAAGCACTTTGGTGACGTTTCACTGTAACTTGTTCCCAGTACAGTCTAAGTGGCTGCTGACTGTGTGACTTGGCTAAAAGTGGCCAAATAGAAGCCCAATCCACAATACATGAGCCCAAAGACCTTCCTTATGACTAAACTGACACCCACTTTTTTTTTAAATATCTAGGGTCTAAATAGCCTTTTCAGGCTGAGAGAAGCACTTTGGTGACATTTGGCTGTAACTTGTTCCCTGTACATTCTGAGTGGTTGGTGACTGTGTGTTGTACCTAAAAGTACCCAACAAGAATCCCAATGCACTATACATGGGCCCAAATGCCTTCCTTATGACAAAACTGACACTCATTTTCTTAAAAAAATCATTGGTCAAAATAGCCTTTTCAGGCTGAGAGAAGCACTTTGGTGACGCTTCACTGTAACTTGTTCCCAGTACAGTCTAAGTGAATGCTGACTGTGTGACTTGGTTAAAAGTGGCCAAATAGAAGCCCAATCCACATTACATAAGCCCAAAGGCCTTCCTTATGACTAAACTGACACCCACTTTCTTAAAAATATCATGGGTCTAAATAGCCTTTTCAGGCTGAGAAAAGCACTTTGGTGACATTTGGCTGTAACTTGTTCCCAGTACATTCTGAGTGGCTGGTGACTGTGTGTTGTACCTAAAAGTGCCCAACAGGAATCCCAATGCACTATACATGGGCCCAAATGCCTTCCTTATGACAAAACTGACACTCATTTTCTTAAAAAAATCATTAGTCAAAATAGCCTTTTCAGGCTGAGAGAAGCACTTTGGTGACGTTTCACTGTAACTTGTTCCCAGTACAGTCTAAGTGGCTGCTGACTGTGTGACTTGGCTAAAAGTGGCCTTCCTTATGACAAAACTGACACTCATTTTCTTAAAAAAATCATTGGTCAAAATAGCCTTTTCAGGCTGAGAGAAGCACTTTGGTGACGTTTCACTGTAACTTGTTCCCAGTACAGTCTAAGTGAATGCTGACTGTGTGACTTGGTTAAAAGTGGCCAAATAGAAGCCCAATCCACATTACATAAGCCCAAAGGCCTTCCTTATGACTAAACTGACACCCACTTTCTTAAAAATATCATGGGTCTAAATAGCCTTTTCAGGCTGAGAAAAGCACTTTGGTGACATTTGGCTGTAACTTGTTCCCAGTACATTCTGAGTGGCTGGTGACTGTGTGTTGTACCTAAAAGTGCCCAACAGGAATCCCAATGCACCATACATGGGCCCAAATGCCTTCCTTGTGACAAAACTGACACTCATTTTCTTAAAAAAATCATTGGTCAAAATAGCCTTTTCAGGCTGAGAGAAGCACTTTGGTGACATTTAGCTGTAACTTGTTCCCAGTACAGTCTAAGTGGCTGCTGACTGTGTGACTTGAATAAAAGTGGCCAAATAGAAGCCCAATCCACATTACATGAGCCCAAAGGCCTTCCTTATGACTAAACTGACACCCACTTTTTAAAAAAATTATCATGGGTCTAAATAGCCTTTTCAGGCTGAGAGAAGCACTTTGGTGACATTTGGCTGTAACTTGTTCCCAGTACATTCTGAGTGGTTGGTGACTGTGTGTTGTACCTAAAAGTACCCAACAAGAATCCCAATGCACTATACATGGGCCCAAATGCCTTCCTTATGACAAAACTGACACTCATTTTCTTAAAAAAATCATTGGTCAAAATAGCCTTTTCAGGCTGAGAGAAGCACTTTGGTGACGTTTCACTGTAACTTGTTCCCAGTACAGTCTAAGTGAATGCTGACTGTGTGACTTGGTTAAAAGTGGCCAAATAGAAGCCCAATCCACATTACATGAGCCCAAAGGCCTTCCTTATGACTAAACTGACACCCACTTTCTTAAAAATATCATGGGTCTAAATAGCCTTTTCAGGCTGAGAAAAGCACTTTGGTGACATTTGGCTGTAACTTGTTCCCAGTACATTCTGAGTGGCTGGTGACTGTGTGTTGTACCTAAAAGTGCCCAACAGGAATCCCAATGCACCATACATGGGCCCAAATGCCTTCCTTATGACAAAACTGACACTCATTTTCTTTAAAAAATCATTGGTCAAAATAGCCTTTTCAGGCTGAGAGAAGCACTTTGGTGACGTTTCACTGTAACTTGTTCCCAGTACAGTCTAAGTGGCTGCTGACTGTGTGACTTGGCTAAAAGTGGCCAAATAGAAGCCCAATCCACAATACATGAGCCCAAAGACCTTCCTTATGACTAAACTGACACCCACTTTTTTTTTAAATATCTAGGGTCTAAATAGCCTTTTCAGGCTGAGAGAAGCACTTTGGTGACATTTGGCTGTAACTTGTTCCCTGTACATTCTGAGTGGTTGGTGACTGTGTGTTGTACCTAAAAGTACCCAACAAGAATCCCAATGCACTATACATGGGCCCAAATGCCTTCCTTATGACAAAACTGACACTCATTTTCTTAAAAAAATCATTGGTCAAAATAGCCTTTTCAGGCTGAGAGAAGCACTTTGGTGACGTTTCACTGTAACTTGTTCCCAGTACAGTCTAAGTGAATGCTGACTGTGTGACTTGGTTAAAAGTGGCCAAATAGAAGCCCAATCCACATTAGATAAGCCCAAAGGCCTTCCTTATGACTAAACTGACACCCACTTTCTTAAAAATATCATGGGTCTAAATAGCCTTTTCAGGCTGAGAAAAGCACTTTGGTGACATTTGGCTGTAACTTGTTCCCAGTACATTCTGAGTGGCTGGTGACTGTGTGTTGTACCTAAAAGTGCCCAACAGGAATCCCAATGCACTATACATGGGCCCAAATGCCTTCCTTATGACAAAACTGACACTCATTTTCTTAAAAAAATCATTGGTCAAAATAGCCTTTTCAGGCTGAGAGAAGCACTTTGGTGACGTTTCACTGTAACTTGTTCCCAGTACAGTCTAAGTGGCTGCTGACTGTGTGACTTGGCTAAAAGTGGCCAAATAGATGCCCAATCCACAATACATGAGCCCAAAGGCCTTCCTTATGACAAAACTGACACTCATTTTCTTAAAAAAATCATTGGTCAAAATAGCCTTTTCAGGCTGAGAGAAGCACTTTGGTGACGTTTCACTGTAACTTGTTCCCAGTACAGTCTAAGTGAATGCTGACTGTGTGACTTGGTTAAAAGTGGCCAAATAGAAGCCCATTCCACATTACATAAGCCCAAAGGCCTTCCTTATGACTAAACTGACACCCACTTTCTTAAAAATATCATGGGTCTAAATAGCCTTTTCAGGCTGAGAAAAGCACTTTGGTGACATTTGGCTGTAACTTGTTCCCAGTACATTCTGAGTGGCTGGTGACTGTGTGTTGTACCTAAAAGTGCCCAACAGGAATCCCAATGCACTATACATGGGCCCAAATGCCTTCCTTATGACAAAACTGACACTCATTTTCTTAAAAAAATCATTGGTCAAAATAGCCTTTTCAGGCTGAGAGAAGCACTTTGGTGACGTTTCACTGTAACTTGTTCCCAGTACAGTCTAAGTGGCTGCTGACTGTGTGACTTGGCTAAAAGTGGCCAAATAGAAGCCCAATCCACAATACATGAGCCCAAAGGCCTTCCTTATGACTAAACTGACACCCACTTTCTTAAAAATATCATGGGTCTAAATAGCCTTTTCAGGCTGAGAAAAGCACTTTGGTGACATTTGGCTGTAACTTGTTCCCAGTACATTCTGAGTGGCTGGTGACTATGTGTTGTACCTAAAAGTGCCCAACAGGAATCCCAATGCACCATACATGGGCCCAAATGCCTTCCTTGTGACAAAACTGACACTCATTTTCTTAAAAAAATCATTGGTCAAAATAGCCTTTTCATGCTGAGAGAAGCACTTTGGTGACGTTTCACTGTAACTTGTTCCCAGTACAGTCTAAGTGGCTGCTGACTGTGTGACTTGGTTAAAAGTGGCCAAATAGAAGCCCAATCCACATTACATAAGCCCAAAGGCCTTCCTTATGACTAAACTGACACCCACTTTCTTAAAAATATCATGGGTCTAAATAGCCTTTTCAGGCTGAGAAAAGCACTTTGGTGACATTTGGCTGTAACTTGTTCCCAGTACATTCTGAGTGGCTGGTGACTGTGTGTTGTACCTGAAAGTGCCCAACAAGAATCCCAATGCACTATACATGGGCCCAAATGCCTTCCTTATGACAAAACTGACACTCATTTTCTTAAAAAAATCATTGGTCAAAATAGCCTTTTCAGGCTGAGAGAAGCACTTTGGTGACGCTTCACTGTAACTTGTTCCCAGTACAGTCTAAGTGAATGCTGACTGTGTGACTTGGTTAAAAGTGGCCAAATAGAAGCCCAATCCACATTACATAAGCCCAAAGGCCTTCCTTATGACTAAACTGACACCCACTTTCTTAAAAATATCATGGGTCTAAATAGCCTTTTCAGGCTGAGAAAAGCACTTTGGTGACATTTGGCTGTAACTTGTTCCCAGTACATTCTGAGTGGCTGGTGACTGTGTGTTGTACCTAAAAGTGCCCAACAGGAATCCCAATGCACTATACATGGGCCCAAATGCCTTCCTTATGACAAAACTGACACTCATTTTCTTAAAAAAATCATTGGTCAAAATAGCCTTTTCAGGCTGAGAGAAGCACTTTGGTGACGTTTCACTGTAACTTGTTCCCAGTACAGTCTAAGTGGCTGCTGACTGTGTGACTTGGCTAAAAGTGGCCTTCCTTATGACAAAACTGACACTCATTTTCTTAAAAAAATCATTGGTCAAAATAGCCTTTTCAGGCTGAGAGAAGCACTTTGGTGACGTTTCACTGTAACTTGTTCCCAGTACAGTCTAAGTGAATGCTGACTGTGTGACTTGGTTAAAAGTGGCCAAATAGAAGCCCAATCCACATTACATAAGCCCAAAGGCCTTCCTTATGACTAAACTGACACCCACTTTCTTAAAAATATCATGGGTCTAAATAGCCTTTTCAGGCTGAGAAAAGCACTTTGGTGACATTTGGCTGTAACTTGTTCCCAGTACATTCTGAGTGGCTGGTGACTGTGTGTTGTACCTAAAAGTGCCCAACAGGAATCCCAATGCACCATACATGGGCCCAAATGCCTTCCTTATGACAAAACTGACACTCATTTTCTTAAAAAAATCATTGGTCAAAATAGCCTTTTCAGGCTGAGAGAAGCACTTTGGTGACATTTAGCTGTAACTTGTTCCCAGTACAGTCTAAGTGGCTGCTGACTGTGTGACTTGAATAAAAGTGGCCAAATAGAAGCCCAATCCACATTACATGAGCCCAAAGGCCTTCCTTATGACTAAACTGACACCCACTTTTTAAAAAAATTATCATGGGTCTAAATAGCCTTTTCAGGCTGAGAAAAGCACTTTGGTGACATTTGGCTGTAACTTGTTCCCAGTACATTCTGAGTGGCTGGTGACTGTGTGTTGTACCTAAAAGTGCCCAACAGGAATCCCAATGCACTATACATGGGCCCAAATGCCTTCCTTATGACAAAACTGACACTCATTTTCTTAAAAAAATCATTGGTCAAAATAGCCTTTTCAGGCTGAGAGAAGCACTTTGGTGACGTTTCACTGTAACTTGTTCCCAGTACAGTCTAAGTGGCTGCTGACTGTGTGACTTGGCTAAAAGTGGCCTTCCTTATGACAAAACTGACACTCATTTTCTTAAAAAAATCATTGGTCAAAATAGCCTTTTCAGGCTGAGAGAAGCACTTTGGTGACGTTTCACTGTAACTTGTTCCCAGTACAGTCTAAGTGAATGCTGACTGTGTGACTTGGTTAAAAGTGGCCAAATAGAAGCCCAATCCACATTACATAAGCCCAAAGGCCTTCCTTATGACTAAACTGACACCCACTTTCTTAAAAATATCATGGGTCTAAATAGCCTTTTCAGGCTGAGAAAAGCACTTTGGTGACATTTGGCTGTAACTTGTTCCCAGTACATTCTGAGTGGCTGGTGACTGTGTGTTGTACCTAAAAGTGCCCAACAGGAATCCCAATGCACCATACATGGGCCCAAATGCCTTCCTTATGACAAAACTGACACTCATTTTCTTAAAAAAATCATTGGTCAAAATAGCCTTTTCAGGCTGAGAGAAGCACTTTGGTGACATTTAGCTGTAACTTGTTCCCAGTACAGTCTAAGTGGCTGCTGACTGTGTGACTTGAATAAAAGTGGCCAAATAGAAGCCCAATCCACATTACATGAGCCCAAAGGCCTTCCTTATGACTAAACTGACACCCACTTTTTAAAAAAATTATCATGGGTCTAAATAGCCTTTTCAGGCTGAGAGAAGCACTTTGGTGACATTTGGCTGTAACTTGTTCCCAGTACATTCTGAGTGGTTGGTGACTGTGTGTTGTACCTAAAAGTACCCAACAAGAATCCCAATGCACTATACATGGGCCCAAATGCCTTCCTTATGACAAAACTGACACTCATTTTCTTAAAAAAATCATTGGTCAAAATAGCCTTTTCAGGCTGAGAGAAGCACTTTGGTGACGTTTCACTGTAACTTGTTCCCAGTACAGTCTAAGTGAATGCTGACTGTGTGACTTGGTTAAAAGTGGCCAAATAGAAGCCCAATCCACATTACATGAGCCCAAAGGCCTTCCTTATGACTAAACTGACACCCACTTTCTTAAAAATATCATGGGTCTAAATAGCCTTTTCAGGCTGAGAAAAGCACTTTGGTGACATTTGGCTGTAACTTGTTCCCAGTACATTCTGAGTGGCTGGTGACTGTGTGTTGTACCTAAAAGTGCCCAACAGGAATCCCAATGCACCATACATGGGCCCAAATGCCTTCCTTATGACAAAACTGACACTCATTTTCTTAAAAAAATCATTGGTCAAAATAGCCTTTTCAGGCTGAGAGAAGCACTTTGGTGACGTTTCACTGTAACTTGTTCCCAGTACAGTCTAAGTGGCTGCTGACTGTGTGACTTGGCTAAAAGTGGCCAAATAGAAGCCCAATCCACAATACATGAGCCCAAAGACCTTCCTTATGACTAAACTGACACCCACTTTTTTTTTAAATATCTAGGGTCTAAATAGCCTTTTCAGGCTGAGAGAAGCACTTTGGTGACATTTGGCTGTAACTTGTTCCCTGTACATTCTGAGTGGTTGGTGACTGTGTGTTGTACCTAAAAGTACCCAACAAGAATCCCAATGCACTATACATGGGCCCAAATGCCTTCCTTATGACAAAACTGACACTCATTTTCTTAAAAAAATCATTGGTCAAAATAGCCTTTTCAGGCTGAGAGAAGCACTTTGGTGACGCTTCACTGTAACTTGTTCCCAGTACAGTCTAAGTGAATGCTGACTGTGTGACTTGGTTAAAAGTGGCCAAATAGAAGCCCAATCCACATTACATAAGCCCAAAGGCCTTCCTTATGACTAAACTGACACCCACTTTCTTAAAAATATCATGGGTCTAAATAGCCTTTTCAGGCTGAGAAAAGCACTTTGGTGACATTTGGCTGTAACTTGTTCCCAGTACATTCTGAGTGGCTGGTGACTGTGTGTTGTACCTAAAAGTGCCCAACAGGAATCCCAATGCACTATACATGGGCCCAAATGCCTTCCTTATGACAAAACTGACACTCATTTTCTTAAAAAAATCATTGGTCAAAATAGCCTTTTCAGGCTGAGAGAAGCACTTTGGTGACGTTTCACTGTAACTTGTTCCCAGTACAGTCTAAGTGGCTGCTGACTGTGTGACTTGGCTAAAAGTGGCCAAATAGATGCCCAATCCACAATACATGAGCCCAAAGGCCTTCCTTATGACAAAACTGACACACATTTTCTTAAAAAAATCATTGGTCAAAATAGCCTTTTCAGGCTGAGAGAAGCACTTTGGTGACGTTTCACTGTAACTTGTTCCCAGTACAGTCTAAGTGAATGCTGACTGTGTGACTTGGTTAAAAGTGGCCAAATAGAAGCCCAATCCACATTACATAAGCCCAAAGGCCTTCCTTATGACTAAACTGACACCCACTTTCTTAAAAATATCATGGGTCTAAATAGCCTTTTCAGGCTGAGAAAAGCACTTTGGTGACATTTAGCTGTAACTTGTTCCCAGTACAGTCTAAGTGGCTGCTGACTGTGTGACTTGAATAAAAGTGGCCAAATATAAGCCCAATCCACATTACATGAGCCCAAAGGCCTTCCTTATGACTAAACTGACACCCACTTTCTTAAAAATATCATGGGTCTAAATAGCCTTTTCAGGCTGAGAAAAGCACTTTGGTGACATTTGGCTGTAACTTGTTCCCAGTACATTCTGAGTGGCTGGTGACTGTGTGTTGTACCTAAAAGTGCCCAACAGGAATCCCAATGCACCATACATGGGCCCAAATGCCTTCCTTATGACAAAACTGACACTCATTTTCTTAAAAAAATCATTGGTCAAAATAGCCTTTTCAGGCTGAGAGAAGCACTTTGGTGACGTTTCACTGTAACTTGTTCCCAGTACAGTCTAAGTGAATGCTGACTGTGTGACTTGGTTAAAAGTGGCCAAATAGAAGCCCAATCCACATTACATGAGCCCAAAGGCCTTCCTTATGACTAAACTGACACCCACTTTCTTAAAAATATCATGGGTCTAAATAGCCTTTTCAGGCTGAGAAAAGCACTTTTGTGACATTTGGCTGTAACTTGTTCCCAGTACATTCTGAGTGGCTGGTGACTGTGTGTTGTACCTAAAAGTGCCCAACAGGAATCCCAATGCACCATACATGGGCCCAAATGCCTTCCTTATGACAAAACTGACACTCATTTTTTTTTTTTTAATTATTGGTCAAAATAGCCTTTTCAGGCTGAGAGAGGCACTTTGGTGACATTTAGCTGTAACTTGTTCCCAATACAGTCTAAGTAGCTGCTGACTGTGTAACTTGAATAAAAGTGGCCAAATAGAAGCCCAATCCACATTACATGAGCCCAAAGGCCTTCCTTATGACTAAACTGACACCCACTTTCTTAAAAATATCATGGGTCTAAATAGCCTTTTCAGGCTGAGAAAAGCACTTTGGTGACATTTGGCTGTAACTTGTTCCCAGTACATTCTGAGTGGCTGGTGACTGTGTGTTGTACCTAAAAGTGCCCAACAGGAATCCCAATGCACCATACATGGGCCCAAATGCCTTCCTTATGACAAAACTGACACTCATTTTCTTAAAAATATCATTGGTCAAAATAGCCTTTTCAGGCTGAGAAAAGCACTTTGGTGATGTTTCACTGTAACTTGTTCCCAGTACAGTCTAAGTGGCTGCTGACTGTGTGACTTGAATAAAAGTGGCCAAATAGAAGCCCAATCCACATTACATGAGCCCAAAGGCCTTCCTTATGACTAAACTGACACCCACTTTTTAAAAAAATTATCATGGGTCTAAATAGCCTTTTCAGGCTGAGAGAAGCACTTTGGTGACATTTGGCTGTAACTTGTTCCCAGTACATTCTGAGTGGTTGGTGACTGTGTGTTGTACCTAAAAGTACCCAACAAGAATCCCAATGCACTATACATGGGCCCAAATGCCTTCCTTATGACAAAACTGACACTCATTTTCTTAAAAAAATCATTGGTCAAAATAGCCTTTTCAGGCTGAGAGAAGCACTTTGGTGACGTTTCACTGTAACTTGTTCCCAGTACAGTCTAAGTGAATGCTGACTGTGTGACTTGGTTAAAAGTGGCCAAATAGAAGCCCAATCCACATTACATGAGCCCAAAGGCCTTCCTTATGACTAAACTGACACCCACTTTCTTAAAAATATCATGGGTCTAAATAGCCTTTTCAGGCTGAGAAAAGCACTTTGGTGACATTTGGCTGTAACTTGTTCCCAGTACATTCTGAGTGGCTGGTGACTGTGTGTTGTACCTAAAAGTGCCCAACAGGAATCCCAATGCACCATACATGGGCCCAAATGCCTTCCTTATGACAAAACTGACACTCATTTTCTTAAAAAAATCATTGGTCAAAATAGCCTTTTCAGGCTGAGAGAAGCACTTTGGTGACGTTTCACTGTAACTTGTTCCCAGTACAGTCTAAGTGGCTGCTGACTGTGTGACTTGGCTAAAAGTGGCCAAATAGAAGCCCAATCCACAATACATGAGCCCAAAGACCTTCCTTATGACTAAACTGACACCCACTTTTTTTTTAAATATCTAGGGTCTAAATAGCCTTTTCAGGCTGAGAGAAGCACTTTGGTGACATTTGGCTGTAACTTGTTCCCTGTACATTCTGAGTGGTTGGTGACTGTGTGTTGTACCTAAAAGTACCCAACAAGAATCCCAATGCACTATACATGGGCCCAAATGCCTTCCTTATGACAAAACTGACACTCATTTTCTTTAAAAAATCATTGGTCAAAATAGCCTTTTCAGGCTGAGAGAAGCACTTTGGTGACGCTTCACTGTAACTTGTTCCCAGTACAGTCTAAGTGAATGCTGACTGTGTGACTTGGTTAAAAGTGGCCAAATAGAAGCCCAATCCACATTACATAAGCCCAAAGGCCTTCCTTATGACTAAACTGACACCCACTTTCTTAAAAATATCATGGGTCTAAATAGCCTTTTCAGGCTGAGAAAAGCACTTTGGTGACATTTGGCTGTAACTTGTTCCCAGTACATTCTGAGTGGCTGGTGACTGTGTGTTGTACCTAAAAGTGCCCAACAGGAATCCCAATGCACTATACATGGGCCCAAATGCCTTCCTTATGACAAAACTGACACTCATTTTCTTAAAAAAATCATTGGTCAAAATAGCCTTTTCAGGCTGAGAGAAGCACTTTGGTGACGTTTCACTGTAACTTGTTCCCAGTACAGTCTAAGTGGCTGCTGACTGTGTGACTTGGCTAAAAGTGGCCAAATAGATGCCCAATCCACAATACATGAGCCCAAAGGCCTTCCTTATGACAAAACTGACACTCATTTTCTTAAAAAAATCATTGGTCAAAATAGCCTTTTCAGGCTGAGAGAAGCACTTTGGTGACGTTTCACTGTAACTTGTTCCCAGTACAGTCTAAGTGAATGCTGACTGTGTGACTTGGTTAAAAGTGGCCAAATAGAAGCCCAATCCACATTACATAAGCCCAAAGGCCTTCCTTATGACTAAACTGACACCCACTTTCTTAAAAATATCATGGGTCTAAATAGCCTTTTCAGGCTGAGAAAAGCACTTTGGTGACATTTAGCTGTAACTTGTTCCCAGTACAGTCTAAGTGGCTGCTGACTGTGTGACTTGAATAAAAGTGGCCAAATATAAGCCCAATCCACATTACATGAGCCCAAAGGCCTTCCTTATGACTAAACTGACACCCACTTTCTTAAAAATATCATGGGTCTAAATAGCCTTTTCAGGCTGAGAAAAGCACTTTGGTGACATTTGGCTGTAACTTGTTCCCAGTACATTCTGAGTGGCTGGTGACTGTGTGTTGTACCTAAAAGTGCCCAACAGGAATCCCAATGCACCATACATGGGCCCAAATGCCTTCCTTATGACAAAACTGACACTCATTTTCTTAAAAAAATCATTGGTCAAAATAGCCTTTTCAGGCTGAGAGAAGCACTTTGGTGACGTTTCACTGTAACTTGTTCCCAGTACAGTCTAAGTGGCTGCTGACTGTGTGACTTGGTTAAAAGTGGCCAAATAGAAGCCCAATCCACAATACATGAGCCCAAAGGCCTTCCTTATGACTAAACTGACACCCACTTTCTTAAAAATATCATGGGTCTAAATAGCCTTTTCAGGCTGAGAGAAGCACTTTGGTGACGTTTCACTGTAACTTGTTCCCAGTACAGTCTAAGTGAATGCTGACTGTGTGACTTGGTTAAAAGTGGCCAAATAGAAGCCCAATCCACATTACATGAGCCCAAAGGCCTTCCTTATGACTAAACTGACACCCACTTTCTTAAAAATATCATGGGTCTAAATAGCCTTTTCAGGCTGAGAAAAGCACTTTTGTGACATTTGGCTGTAACTTGTTCCCAGTACATTCTGAGTGGCTGGTGACTGTGTGTTGTACCTAAAAGTGCCCAACAGGAATCCCAATGCACCATACATGGGCCCAAATGCCTTCCTTATGACAAAACTGACACTCATTTTTTTTTTTTTTAATTATTGGTCAAAATAGCCTTTTCAGGCTGAGAGAAGCACTTTGGTGACATTTAGCTGTAACTTGTTCCCAATACAGTCTAAGTAGCTGCTGACTGTGTAACTTGAATAAAAGTGGCCAAATAGAAGCCCAATCCACATTACATGAGCCCAAAGGCCTTCCTTATGACTAAACTGACACCCACTTTCTTAAAAATATCATGGGTCTAAATAGCCTTTTCAGGCTGAGAAAAGCACTTTTGTGACATTTGGCTGTAACTTGTTCCCAGTACATTCTGAGTGGCTGGTGACTGTGTGTTGTACCTAAAAGTGCCCAACAGGAATCCCAATGCACTATACATGGGCCCAAATGCCTTCCTTATGACAAAACTGACACTCATTTTCTTAAAAAAATCATTGGTCAAAATAGCCTTTTCAGGCTGAGAGAAGCACTTTGGTGACATTTAGCTGTAACTTGTTCCCAATACAGTCTAAGTGGCTGCTGACTGTGTAACTTGAATAAAAGTGGCCAAATAGAAGCCCAATCCACATTACATGAGCCCAAAGGCCTTCCTTATGACTAAACTGACACCCACTTTCTTAAAAATATCATGGGTCTAAATAGCCTTTTCAGGCTGAGAAAAGCACTTTGGTGACATTTGGCTGTAACTTGTTCCCAGTACATTCTGAGTGGCTGGTGACTGTGTGTTGTACCTAAAAGTGCCCAACAGGAATCCCAACGCACCATACATGGGCCCAAATGCCTTCCTTATGACTAAACTGACACCCACTTTCTTAAAAATATCATGGGTCTAAATAGCCTTTTCAGGCTGAGAGAAGCACTTTGGTGACGTTTCACTGTAACTTGTTCCCAGTACAGTCTAAGTGGCTGCTGACTGTGTGACTTGGCTAAAAGTGGCCAAATAGAAGCCCAATCCACAATACATGAGCCCAAAGACCTTCCTTATGACTAAACTGACACCCACTTTTTTTTAAAATATCATGGGTCTAAATAGCCTTTTCAGGCTGAGAGAAGCACTTTGGTGACATTTGGCTGTAACTTGTTCCCTGTACATTCTGAGTGGTTGGTGACTGTGTGTTGTACCTAAAAGTACCCAACAAGAATCCCAATGCACTATACATGGGCCCAAATGCCTTCCTTATGACAAAACTGACACTCATTTTCTTAAAAAAATCATTGGTCAAAATAGCCTTTTCAGGCTGAGAGAAGCACTTTGGTGACGTTTCACTGTAACTTGTTCCCAGTACAGTCTAAGTGGCTGCTGACTGTGTGACTTGGCTAAAAGTGGCCAAATAGAAGCCCAATCCACAATACATGAGCCCAAAGGCCTTCCTTATGACAAAACTGACACTCATTTTCTTAAAAAAATCATTGGTCAAAATAGCCTTTTCAGGCTGAGAGAAGCACTTTGGTGACGTTTCACTGTAACTTGTTCCCAGTACAGTCTAAGTGAATGCTGACTGTGTGACTTGGTTAAAAGTGGCCAAATAGAAGCCCAATCCACATTACATGAGCCCAAAGGCCTTCCTTATGACTAAACTGACACCCACTTTCTTAAAAATATCATGGGTCTAAATAGCCTTTTCAGGCTGAGAAAAGCACTTTGGTGACATTTGGCTGTAACTTGTTCCCAGTACATTCTGAGTGGCTGGTGACTGTGTGTTGTACCTAAAAGTGCCCAACAGGAATCCCAATGCACCATACATGGGCCCAAATGCCTTCCTTATGACAAAACTGACACTCATTTTCTTAAAAAAATCATTGGTCAAAATAGCCTTTTCAGGCTGAGAGAAGCACTTTGGTGACATTTAGCTGTAACTTGTTCCCAGTACAGTCTAAGTGGCTGCTGACTGTGTGACTTGAATAAAAGTGGCCAAATAGAAGCCCAATCCACATTAAATGAGCCCAAAGGCCTTCCTTATGACTAAACTGACACCCACTTTCTTAAAAATATCATGGGTCTAAATAGCCTTTTCAGGCTGAGAAAAGCACGTTGGTGACATTTGGCTGTAACTTGTTCCCAGTACATTCTGAGTGGCTGGTGACTGTGTGTTGTACCTAAAAGTGCCCAACAGGAATCCCAATGCACCATACATGGGCCCAAATGCCTTCCTTATGACAAAACTGACACTCATTTTCTTAAAAAAATCATTGGTCAAAATAGCCTTTTCAGGCTGAGAGAAGCACTTTGGTGACGTTTCACTTTAACTTGTTCCCAGTACAGTCTAAGTGGCTGCTGACTGTGTGACTTGGCTAAAAGTGGCCAAATAGAAGCCCAATCCACAATATATGAGCCCAAAGACCTTCCTTATGACTAAACTGACACCCACTTTTTTTTAAAATATCTAGGGTCTAAATAGCCTTTTCAGGCTGAGAGAAGCACTTTGGTGACATTTGGCTGTAACTTGTTCCCTGTACATTCTGAGTGGTTGGTGACTGTGTGTTGTACCTAAAAGTACCCAACAAGAATCCCAATGCACTATACATGGGCCCAAATGCCTTCCTTATGACAAAACTGACACTCATTTTCTTAAAAAAATCATTGGTCAAAATAGCCTTTTCAGGCTGAGAGAAGCACTTTGGTGACGCTTCACTGTAACTTGTTCCCAGTACAGTCTAAGTGAATGCTGACTGTGTGACTTGGTTAAAAGTGGCCAAATAGAAGCCCAATCCATATTACATAAGCCCAAAGGCCTTCCTTATGACTAAACTGACACCCACTTTCTTAAAAATATCATGGGTCTAAATAGCCTTTTCAGGCTGAGAAAAGCACTTTGGTGACATTTGGCTGTAACTTGTTCCCAGTACATTCTGAGTGGCTGGTGACTGTGTGTTGTACCTAAAAGTGCCCAACAGGAATCCCAATGCACCATACATGGGCCCAAATGCCTTCCTTATGACAAAACTGACACTCATTTTCTTAAAAATATCATTGGTCAAAATAGCCTTTTCAGGCTGAGAAAAGCACTTTGGTGATGTTTCACTGTAACTTGTTCCCAGTACAGTCTAAGTGGCTGCTGACTGTGTGACTTGGCTAAAAGTGGCCAAATAGAAGCCCAATCCACAATACATGAGCCCAAAGGCCTTCCTTATGACTAAACTGACACCCACTTTCTTAAAAATATCATGGGTCTAAATAGCCTTTTCAGGCTGAGAGAAGCACTTTGGTGACGTTTCACTGTAACTTGTTCCCAGTACAGTCTAAGTGAATGCTGACTGTGTGACTTGGTTAAAAGTGGCCAAATAGAAGCCCAATCCACATTACATGAGCCCAAAGGCCTTCCTTATGACTAAACTGACACCCACTTTCTTAAAAATATCATGGGTCTAAATAGCCTTTTCAGGCTGAGAAAAGCACTTTTGTGACATTTGGCTGTAACTTGTTCCCAGTACATTCTGAGTGGCTGGTGACTGTGTGTTGTACCTAAAAGTGCCCAACAGGAATCCCAATGCACTATACATGGGCCCAAATGCCTTCCTTATGACAAAACTGACACTCATTTTCTTAAAAAAATCATTGGTCAAAATAGCCTTTTCAGGCTGAGAGAAGCACTTTGGTGACATTTAGCTGTAACTTGTTCCCAATACAGTCTAAGTGGCTGCTGACTGTGTAACTTGAATAAAAGTGGCCAAATAGAAGCCCAATCCACATTACATGAGCCCAAAGGCCTTCCTTATGACTAAACTGACACCCACTTTCTTAAAAATATCATGGGTCTAAATAGCCTTTTCAGGCTGAGAGAAGCACTTTGGTGACGTTTCACTGTAACTTGTTCCCAGTACAGTCTAAGTGAATGCTGACTGTGTGACTTGGTTAAAAGTGGCCAAATAGAAGCCCAATCCACATTACATGAGCCCAAAGGCCTACCTTATGACTAAACTGACACCCACTTTCTTAAAAATATCATGGGTCTAAATAGCCTTTTCAGGCTGAGAAAAGCACTTTGGTGACATTTGGCTGTAACTTGTTCCCAGTACATTCTGAGTGGCTGGTGACTGTGTGTTGTACCTAAAAGTGCCCAACAGGAATCCCAATGCACTATACATGGGCCCAAATGCCTTCCTTATGACAAAACTGACACTCATTTTCTTAAAAAAAATCATTGGTCAAAATAGCCTTTTCAGGCTGAGAGAAGCACTTTGGTGACATTTAGCTGTAACTTGTTCCCAATACAGTCTAAGTGGCTGCTGACTGTGTAACTTGAATAAAAGTGGCCAAATAGAAGCCCAATCCACATTACATGAGCCCAAAGGCCTTCCTTATGACTAAACTGACACCCACTTTCTTAAAAATATCATGGGTCTAAATAGCCTTTTCAGGCTGAGAAAAGCACTTTGGTGACATTTGGCTGTAACTTGTTCCCAGTACATTCTGAGTGGCTGGTGACTGTGTGTTGTACCTAAAAGTGCCCAACAGGAATCCCAACGCACCATACATGGGCCCAAATGCCTTCCTTATGACTAAACTGACACCCACTTTCTTAAAAATATCATGGGTCTAAATAGCCTTTTCAGGCTGAGAGAAGCACTTTGGTGACGTTTCACTGTAACTTGTTCCCAGTACAGTCTAAGTGGCTGCTGACTGTGTGACTTGGCTAAAAGTGGCCAAATAGAAGCCCAATCCACAATACATGAGCCCAAAGACCTTCCTTATGACTAAACTGACACCCACTTTTTTAAAAAATATCATGGGTCTAAATAGCCTTTTCAGGCTGAGAAAAGCACTTTGGTGACATTTGGCTGTAACTTGTTCCCTGTACATTCTGAGTGGTTGGTGACTGTGTGTTGTACCTAAAAGTACCCAACAAGAATCCCAATGCACTATACATGGGCCCAAATGCCTTCCTTATGACAAAACTGACACTCATTTTCTTAAAAAAATCATTGGTCAAAATAGCCTTTTCAGGCTGAGAGAAGCACTTTGGTGACGTTTCACTGTAACTTGTTCCCAGTACAGTCTAAGTGGCTGCTGACTGTGTGACTTGGCTAAAAGTGGCCAAATAGAAGCCCAATCCACAATACATGAGCCCAAAGGCCTTCCTTATGACAAAACTGACACTCATTTTCTTAAAAAAATCATTGGTCAAAATAGCCTTTTCAGGCTGAGAGAAGCACTTTGGTGACGTTTCACTGTAACTCGTTCCCAGTACAGTCTAAGTGAATGCTGACTGTGTGACTTGGTTAAAAGTGGCCAAATAGAAGCCCAATCCACATTACATGAGCCCAAAGGCCTTCCTTATGACTAAACTGACACCCACTTTCTTAAAAATATCATGGGTCTAAATAGCCTTTTCAGGCTGAGAAAAGCACTTTGGTGACATTTGGCTGTAACTTGTTCCCAGTACATTCTGAGTGGCTGGTGACTGTGTGTTGTACCTAAAAGTGCCCAACAGGAATCCCAATGCACCATACATGGGCCCAAATGCCTTCCTTATGACAAAACTGACACTCATTTTCTTAAAAAAATCATTGGTCAAAATAGCCTTTTCAGGCTGAGAGAAGCACTTTGGTGACATTTAGCTGTAACTTGTTCCCAGTACAGTCTAAGTGGCTGCTGACTGTGTGACTTGAATAAAAGTGGCCAAATAGAAGCCCAATCCACATTAAATGAGCCCAAAGGCCTTCCTTATGACTAAACTGACACCCACTTTCTTAAAAATATCATGGGTCTAAATAGCCTTTTCAGGCTGAGAAAAGCACGTTGGTGACATTTGGCTGTAACTTGTTCCCAGTACATTCTGAGTGGCTGGTGACTGTGTGTTGTACCTAAAAGTGCCCAACAGGAATCCCAATGCACCATACATGGGCCCAAATGCCTTCCTTATGACAAAACTGACACTCATTTTCTTAAAAAAAATCATTGGTCAAAATAGCCTTTTCAGGCTGAGAGAAGCACTTTGGTGACGTTTCACTTTAACTTGTTCCCAGTACAGTCTAAGTGGCTGCTGACTGTGTGACTTGGCTAAAAGTGGCCAAATAGAAGCCCAATCCACAATACATGAGCCCAAAGACCTTCCTTATGACTAAACTGACACCCACTTTTTTTTAAAATATCTAGGGTCTAAATAGCCTTTTCAGGCTGAGAGAAGCACTTTGGTGACATTTGGCTGTAACTTGTTCCCTGTACATTCTGAGTGGTTGGTGACTGTGTGTTGTACCTAAAAGTACCCAACAAGAATCCCAATGCACTATACATGGGCCCAAATGCCTTCCTTATGACAAAACTGACACTCATTTTCTTAAAAAAATCATTGGTCAAAATAGCCTTTTCAGGCTGAGAGAAGCACTTTGGTGACGCTTCACTGTAACTTGTTCCCAGTACAGTCTAAGTGAATGCTGACTGTGTGACTTGGTTAAAAGTGGCCAAATAGAAGCCCAATCCACATTACATAAGCCCAAAGGCCTTCCTTATGACTAAACTGACACCCACTTTCTTAAAAATATCATGGGTCTAAATAGCCTTTTCAGGCTGAGAAAAGCACTTTGGTGACATTTGGCTGTAACTTGTTCCCAGTACATTCTGAGTGGCTGGTGACTGTGTGTTGTACCTAAAAGTGCCCAACAGGAATCCCAATGCACCATACATGGGCCCAAATGCCTTCCTTATGACAAAACTGACACTCATTTTCTTAAAAATATCATTGGTCAAAATAGCCTTTTCAGGCTGAGAAAAGCACTTTGGTGATGTTTCACTGTAACTTGTTCCCAGTACAGTCTAAGTGGCTGCTGACTGTGTGACTTGGCTAAAAGTGGCCAAATAGAAGCCCAATCCACAATACATGAGCCCAAAGGCCTTCCTTATGACTAAACTGACACCCACTTTCTTAAAAATATCATGGGTCTAAATAGCCTTTTCAGGCTGAGAGAAGCACTTTGGTGACGTTTCACTGTAACTTGTTCCCAGTACAGTCTAAGTGAATGCTGACTGTGTGACTTGGTTAAAAGTGGCCAAATAGAAGCCCAATCCACATTACATGAGCCCAAAGGCCTTCCTTATGACTAAACTGACACCCACTTTCTTAAAAATATCATGGGTCTAAATAGCCTTTTCAGGCTGAGAAAAGCACTTTGGTGACATTTGGCTGTAACTTGTTCCCAGTACATTCTGAGTGGCTGGTGACTGTGTGTTGTACCTAAAAGTGCCCAACAGGAATCCCAACGCACCATACATGGGCCCAAATGCCTTCCTTATGACTAAACTGACACCCACTTTCTTAAAAATATCATGGGTCTAAATAGCCTTTTCAGGCTGAGAGAAGCACTTTGGTGACGTTTCACTGTAACTTGTTCCCAGTACAGTCTAAGTGGCTGCTGACTGTGTGACTTGGCTAAAAGTGGCCAAATAGAAGCCCAATCCACAATACATGAGCCCAAAGACCTTCCTTATGACTAAACTGACACCCACTTTTTTAAAAAATATCATGGGTCTAAATAGCCTTTTCAGGCTGAGAAAAGCACTTTGGTGACATTTGGCTGTAACTTGTTCCCTGTACATTCTGAGTGGTTGGTGACTGTGTGTTGTACCTAAAAGTACCCAACAAGAATCCCAATGCACTATACATGGGCCCAAATGCCTTCCTTATGACAAAACTGACACTCATTTTCTTAAAAAAATCATTGGTCAAAATAGCCTTTTCAGGCTGAGAGAAGCACTTTGGTGACGTTTCACTGTAACTTGTTCCCAGTACAGTCTAAGTGGCTGCTGACTGTGTGACTTGGCTAAAAGTGGCCAAATAGAAGCCCAATCCACAATACATGAGCCCAAAGGCCTTCCTTATGACAAAACTGACACTCATTTTCTTAAAAAAATCATTGGTCAAAATAGCCTTTTCAGGCTGAGAGAAGCACTTTGGTGACGTTTCACTGTAACTCGTTCCCAGTACAGTCTAAGTGAATGCTGACTGTGTGACTTGGTTAAAAGTGGCCAAATAGAAGCCCAATCCACATTACATGAGCCCAAAGGCCTTCCTTATGACTAAACTGACACCCACTTTCTTAAAAATATCATGGGTCTAAATAGCCTTTTCAGGCTGAGAAAAGCACTTTGGTGACATTTGGCTGTAACTTGTTCCCAGTACATTCTGAGTGGCTGGTGACTGTGTGTTGTACCTAAAAGTGCCCAACAGGAATCCCAATGCACCATACATGGGCCCAAATGCCTTCCTTATGACAAAACTGACACTCATTTTCTTAAAAAAATCATTGGTCAAAATAGCCTTTTCAGGCTGAGAGAAGCACTTTGGTGACATTTAGCTGTAACTTGTTCCCAGTACAGTCTAAGTGGCTGCTGACTGTGTGACTTGAATAAAAGTGGCCAAATAGAAGCCCAATCCACATTAAATGAGCCCAAAGGCCTTCCTTATGACTAAACTGACACCCACTTTCTTAAAAATATCATGGGTCTAAATAGCCTTTTCAGGCTGAGAAAAGCACGTTGGTGACATTTGGCTGTAACTTGTTCCCAGTACATTCTGAGTGGCTGGTGACTGTGTGTTGTACCTAAAAGTGCCCAACAGGAATCCCAATGCACCATACATGGGCCCAAATGCCTTCCTTATGACAAAACTGACACTCATTTTCTTAAAAAAAATCATTGGTCAAAATAGCCTTTTCAGGCTGAGAGAAGCACTTTGGTGACGTTTCACTTTAACTTGTTCCCAGTACAGTCTAAGTGGCTGCTGACTGTGTGACTTGGCTAAAAGTGGCCAAATAGAAGCCCAATCCACAATACATGAGCCCAAAGACCTTCCTTATGACTAAACTGACACCCACTTTTTTTTAAAATATCTAGGGTCTAAATAGCCTTTTCAGGCTGAGAGAAGCACTTTGGTGACATTTGGCTGTAACTTGTTCCCTGTACATTCTGAGTGGTTGGTGACTGTGTGTTGTACCTAAAAGTACCCAACAAGAATCCCAATGCACTATACATGGGCCCAAATGCCTTCCTTATGACAAAACTGACACTCATTTTCTTAAAAAAATCATTGGTCAAAATAGCCTTTTCAGGCTGAGAGAAGCACTTTGGTGACGCTTCACTGTAACTTGTTCCCAGTACAGTCTAAGTGAATGCTGACTGTGTGACTTGGTTAAAAGTGGCCAAATAGAAGCCCAATCCACATTACATAAGCCCAAAGGCCTTCCTTATGACTAAACTGACACCCACTTTCTTAAAAATATCATGGGTCTAAATAGCCTTTTCAGGCTGAGAAAAGCACTTTGGTGACATTTGGCTGTAACTTGTTCCCAGTACATTCTGAGTGGCTGGTGACTGTGTGTTGTACCTAAAAGTGCCCAACAGGAATCCCAATGCACCATACATGGGCCCAAATGCCTTCCTTATGACAAAACTGACACTCATTTTCTTAAAAATATCATTGGTCAAAATAGCCTTTTCAGGCTGAGAAAAGCACTTTGGTGATGTTTCACTGTAACTTGTTCCCAGTACAGTCTAAGTGGCTGCTGACTGTGTGACTTGGCTAAAAGTGGCCAAATAGAAGCCCAATCCACAATACATGAGCCCAAAGGCCTTCCTTATGACTAAACTGACACCCACTTTCTTAAAAATATCATGGGTCTAAATAGCCTTTTCAGGCTGAGAGAAGCACTTTGGTGACGTTTCACTGTAACTTGTTCCCAGTACAGTCTAAGTGAATGCTGACTGTGTGACTTGGTTAAAAGTGGCCAAATAGAAGCCCAATCCACATTACATGAGCCCAAAGGCCTTCCTTATGACTAAACTGACACCCACTTTCTTAAAAATATCATGGGTCTAAATAGCCTTTTCAGGCTGAGAAAAGCACTTTTGTGACATTTGGCTGTAACTTGTTCCCAGTACATTCTGAGTGGCTGGTGACTGTGTGTTGTACCTAAAAGTGCCCAACAGGAATCCCAATGCACTATACATGGGCCCAAATGCCTTCCTTATGACAAAACTGACACTCATTTTCTTAAAAAAATCATTGGTCAAAATAGCCTTTTCAGGCTGAGAGAAGCACTTTGGTGACGTTTCACTGTAACTTGTTCCCAGTACAGTCTAAGTGGCTGCTGACTGTGTGACTTGGCTAAAAGTGGCCAAATAGAAGCCCAATCCACAATACATGAGCCCAAAGACCTTCCTTATGACTAAACTGACACCCACTTTTTTTAAAAATATCATGGGTCTAAATAGCCTTTTCAGGCTGAGAGAAGCACTTTGGTGACATTTGGCTGTAACTTGTTCCCTGTACATTCTGAGTGGTTGGTGACTGTGTGTTGTACCTAAAAGTACCCAACAAGAATCCCAATGCACTATACATGGGCCCAAATGCCTTCCTTATGACAAAACTGACACTCATTATCTTAAAAAAATCATTGGTCAAAATAGCCTTTTCAGGCTGAGAGAAGCACTTTGGTGACGTTTCACTGTAACTTGTTCCCAGTACAGTCTAAGTGGCTGCTGACTGTGTGACTTGGCTAAAAGTGGCCAAATAGAAGCCCAATCCACAATACATGAGCCCAAAGGCCTTCCTTATGACAAAACTGACACTCATTTTCTTAAAAAAATCATTGGTCAAAATAGCCTTTTCAGGCTGAGAGAAGCACTTTGGTGACGTTTCACTGTAACTTGTTCCCAGTACAGTCTAAGTGAATGCTGACTGTGTGACTTGGTTAAAAGTGGCCAAATAGAAGCCCAATCCACATTACATGAGCCCAAAGGCCTTCCTTATGACTAAACTGACACCCACTTTCTTAAAAATATCATGGGTCTAAATAGCCTTTTCAGGCTGAGAAAAGCACTTTGGTGACATTTGGCTGTAACTTGTTCCCAGTACATTCTGAGTGGCTGGTGACTGTGTGTTGTACCTAAAAGTGCCCAACAGGAATCCCAATGCACCATACATGGGCCCAAATGCCTTCCTTATGACAAAACTGACACTCATTTTCTTAAAAAAATCATTGGTCAAAATAGCCTTTTCAGGCTGAGAGAAGCACTTTGGTGACATTTAGCTGTAACTTGTTCCCAGTACAGTCTAAGTGGCTGCTGACTGTGTGACTTGAATAAAAGTGGCCAAATAGAAGCCCAATCCACATTAAATGAGCCCAAAGGCCTTCCTTATGACTAAACTGACACCCACTTTCTTAAAAATATCATGGGTCTAAATAGCCTTTTCAGGCTGAGAAAAGCACGTTGGTGACATTTGGCTGTAACTTGTTCCCAGTACATTCTGAGTGGCTGGTGACTGTGTGTTGTACCTAAAAGTGCCCAACAGGAATCCCAATGCACCATACATGGGCCCAAATGCCTTCCTTATGACAAAACTGACACTCATTTTCTTAAAAAAATCATTGGTCAAAATAGCCTTTTCAGGCTGAGAGAAGCACTTTGGTGACGTTTCACTTTAACTTGTTCCCAGTACAGTCTAAGTGGCTGCTGACTGTGTGACTTGGCTAAAAGTGGCCAAATAGAAGCCCAATCCACAATACATGAGCCCAAAGACCTTCCTTATGACTAAACTGACACCCACTTTTTTTAAAAATATCTAGGGTCTAAATAGCCTTTTCAGGCTGAGAGAAGCACTTTGGTGACATTTGGCTGTAACTTGTTCCCTGTACATTCTGAGTGGTTGGTGACTGTGTGTTGTACCTAAAAGTACCCAACAAGAATCCCAATGCACTATACATGGGCCCAAATGCCTTCCTTATGACAAAACTGACACTCATTTTCTTAAAAAAATCATTGGTCAAAATAGCCTTTTCAGGCTGAGAGAAGCACTTTGGTGACGCTTCACTGTAACTTGTTCCCAGTACAGTCTAAGTGAATGCTGACTGTGTGACTTGGTTAAAAGTGGCCAAATAGAAGCCCAATCCACATTACATAAGCCCAAAGGCCTTCCTTATGACTAAACTGACACCCACTTTCTTAAAAATATCATGGGTCTAAATAGCCTTTTCAGGCTGAAAAAAGCACTTTGGTGACATTTGGCTGTAACTTGTTCCCAGTACATTCTGAGTGGCTGGTGACTGTGTGTTGTACCTAAAAGTGCCCAACAGGAATCCCAATGCACTATACATGGGCCCAAATGCCTTCCTTATGACAAAACTGACACTCATTTTCTTAAAAAAATCATTGGTCAAAATAGGCTTTTCAGGCTGAGAGAAGCACTTTGGTGACGTTTCACTGTAACTTGTTCCCAGTACAGTCTAAGTGCCTGCTGACTGTGTGACTTGGCTAAAAGTGGCCAAATAGATGCCCAATCCACAATACATGAGCCCAAAGGCCTTCCTTATGACAAAACTGACACTCATTTTCTTAAAAAAATCATTGGTCAAAATAGCCTTTTCAGGCTGAGAGAAGCACTTTGGTGACGTTTCACTGTAACTTGTTCCCAGTACAGTCTAAGTGAATGCTGACTGTGTGACTTGGTTAAAAGTGGCCAAATAGAAGCCCAATCCACATTACATAAGCCCAAAGGCCTTCCTTATGACTAAACTGACACCCACTTTCTTAAAAATATCATGGGTCTAAATAGCCTTTTCAGGCTGAGAAAAGCACTTTGGTGACATTTGGCTGTAACTTGTTCCCAGTACATTCTGAGTGGCTGGTGACTGTGTGTTGTACCTAAAAGTTCCCAACAGGAATCCCAATGCACTATACATGGGCCCAAATGCCTTCCTTATGACAAAACTGACACTCATTATCTTAAAGAAATCATTGGTCAAAATAGCCTTTTCAGGCTGAGAGAAGCACTTTGGTGACGTTTCACTGTAACTTGTTCCCAGTACAGTCTAAGTGGCTGCTGACTGTGTGACTTGGCTAAAAGTGGCCAAATAGAAGCCCAATCCACAATACATGAGCCCAAAGGCCTTCCTTATGACTAAACTGACACCCACTTTCTTAAAAATATCATGGGTCTAAATAGCCTTTTCAGGCTGAGAAAAGCACTTTGGTGACATTTGGCTGTAACTTGTTCCCAGTACATTCTGAGTGGCTGGTGACTGTGTGTTGTACCTAAAAGTTCCCAACAGGAATCCCAATGCACTATACATGGGCCCAAATGCCTTCCTTATGACAAAACTGACACTCATTTTCTTAAAGAAATCATTGGTCAAAATAGCCTTTTCAGGCTGAGAGAAGCACTTTGGTGACGTTTCACTGTAACTTGTTCCCAGTACAGTCTAAGTGGCTGCTGACTGTGTGACTTGGTTAAAAGTGGCCAAATAGAAGCCCAATCCACAATACATGAGCCCAAAGGCCTTCCTTATGACTAAACTGACACCCACTTTCTTAAAAATATCATGGGTCTAAATAGCCTTTTCAGGCTGAGAAAAGCACTTTGGTGACATTTGGCTGTAACTTGTTCCCAGTACATTCTGAGTGGCTGGTGACTATGTGTTGTACCTAAAAGTGCCCAACAGGAATCCCAATGCACCATACATGGGCCCAAATGCCTTCCTTGTGACAAAACTGACACTCATTTTCTTAAAAAAATCATTGGTCAAAATAGCCTTTTCAGGCTGAGAGAAGCACTTTGGTGACGTTTCACTTTAACTTGTTCCCAGTACAGTCTAAGTGGCTGCTGACTGTGTGACTTGGCTAAAAGTGGCCAAATAGAAGCCCAATCCACAATACATGAGCCCAAAGACCTTCCTTATGACTAAACTGACACCCACTTTTTTTTAAAATATCTAGGGTCTAAATAGCCTTTTCAGGCTGAGAGAAGCACTTTGGTGACATTTGGCTGTAACTTGTTCCCTGTACATTCTGAGTGGTTGGTGACTGTGTGTTGTACCTAAAAGTACCCAACAAGAATCCCAATGCACTATACATGGGCCCAAATGCCTTCCTTATGACAAAACTGACACTCATTTTCTTAAAAAAATCATTGGTCTAAATAGCCTTTTCAGGCTGAGAAAAGCACTTTGGTGACATTTGGCTGTAACTTGTTCCCAGTACATTCTGAGTGGCTGGTGACTGTGTGTTGTACCTGAAAGTGCCCAACAAGAATCCCAATGCACTATACATGGGCCCAAATGCCTTCCTTATGACAAAACTGAAACTCATTTTCTTAAAAAAATCATTGGTCAAAATAGCCTTTTCAGGCTGAGAGAAGCACTTTGGTGACGCTTCACTGTAACTTGTTCCCAGTACAGTCTAAGTGAATGCTGACTGTGTGACTTGGTTAAAAGTGGCCAAATAGAAGCCCAATCCACATTACATAAGCCCAAAGGCCTTCCTTATGACTAAACTGACACCCACTTTCTTAAAAATATCATGGGTCTAAATAGCCTTTTCAGGCTGAGAAAAGCACTTTGGTGACATTTGGCTGTAACTTGTTCCCAGTACATTCTGAGTGGCTGGTGACTGTGTGTTGTACCTAAAAGTGCCCAACAGGAATCCCAATGCACCATACATGGGCCCAAATGCCTTCCTTATGACAAAACTGACACTCATTTTCTTAAAAATATCATTGGTCAAAATAGCCTTTTCAGGCTGAGAAAAGCACTTTGGTGATGTTTCACTGTAACTTGTTCCCAGTACAGTCTAAGTGGCTGCTGACTGTGTGACTTGGCTAAAAGTGGCCAAATAGAAGCCCAATCCACAATACATGAGCCCAAAGGCCTTCCTTATGACTAAACTGACACCCACTTTCTTAAAAATATCATGGGTCTAAATAGCCTTTTCAGGCTGAGAGAAGCACTTTGGTGACGTTTCACTGTAACTTGTTCCCAGTACAGTCTAAGTGAATGCTGACTGTGTGACTTGGTTAAAAGTGGCCAAATAGAAGCCCAATCCACATTACATGAGCCCAAAGGCCTTCCTTATGACTAAACTGACACCCACTTTCTTAAAAATATCATGGGTCTAAATAGCCTTTTCAGGCTGAGAAAAGCACTTTTGTGACATTTGGCTGTAACTTGTTCCCAGTACATTCTGAGTGGCTGGTGACTGTGTGTTGTACCTAAAAGTGCCCAACAGGAATCCCAATGCACTATACATGGGCCCAAATGCCTTCCTTATGACAAAACTGACACTCATTTTCTTAAAAAAATCATTGGTCAAAATAGCCTTTTCAGGCTGAGAGAAGCACTTTGATGACGTTTCACTGTAACTTGTTCCCAGTACAGTCTAAGTGGCTGCTGACTGTGTGACTTGGCTAAAAGTGGCCAAATAGAAGCCCAATCCACAATACATGAGCCCAAAGACCGTCCTTATGACTAAACTGACACCCACTTTTTTTAAAAATATCATGGGTCTAAATAGCCTTTTCAGGCTGAGAGAAGCACTTTGGTGACATTTGGCTGTAACTTGTTCCCTGTACATTCTGAGTGGTTGGTGACTGTGTGTTGTACCTAAAAGTACCCAACAAGAATCCCAATGCACTATACATGGGCCCAAATGCCTTCCTTATGACAAAACTGACACTCATTTTCTTAAAAAAATCATTGGTCAAAATAGCCTTTTCAGGCTGAGAGAAGCACTTTGGTGACGTTTCACTGTAACTTGTTCCCAGTACAGTCTAAGTGAATGCTGACTGTGTGACTTGGTTAAAAGTGGCCAAATAGAAGCCCAATCCACATTACATGAGCCCAAAGGCCTTCCTTATGACTAAACTGACACCCACTTTCTTAAAAATATCATGGGTCTAAATAGCCTTTTCAGGCTGAGAAAAGCACGTTGGTGACATTTGGCTGTAACTTGTTCCCAGTACATTCTGAGTGGCTGGTGACTGTGTGTTGTACCTAAAAGTGCCCAACAGGAATCCCAATGCACCATACATGGGCCCAAATGCCTTCCTTATGACAAAACTGACACTCATTTTCTTAAAAAAAATCATTGGTCAAAATAGCCTTTTCAGGCTGAGAGAAGCACTTTGGTGACGTTTCACTTTAACTTGTTCCCAGTACAGTCTAAGTGGCTGCTGACTGTGTGACTTGGCTAAAAGTGGCCAAATAGAAGCCCAATCCACAATACATGAGCCCAAAGACCTTCCTTATGACTAAACTGACACCCACTTTTTTTTAAAATATCTAGGGTCTAAATAGCCTTTTCAGGCTGAGAGAAGCACTTTGGTGACATTTGGCTGTAACTTGTTCCCTGTACATTCTGAGTGGTTGGTGACTGTGTGTTGTACCTAAAAGTACCCAACAAGAATCCCAATGCACTATACATGGGCCCAAATGCCTTCCTTATGACAAAACTGACACTCATTTTCTTAAAAAAATCATTGGTCAAAATAGCCTTTTCAGGCTGAGAGAAGCACTTTGGTGACGCTTCACTGTAACTTGTTCCCAGTACAGTCTAAGTGAATGCTGACTGTGTGACTTGGTTAAAAGTGGCCAAATAGAAGCCCAATCCACATTACATAAGCCCAAAGGCCTTCCTTATGACTAAACTGACACCCACTTTCTTAAAAATATCATGGGTCTAAATAGCCTTTTCAGGCTGAGAAAAGCACTTTGGTGACATTTGGCTGTAACTTGTTCCCAGTACATTCTGAGTGGCTGGTGACTGTGTGTTGTACCTAAAAGTGCCCAACAGGAATCCCAATGCACCATACATGGGCCCAAATGCCTTCCTTATGACAAAACTGACACTCATTTTCTTAAAAATATCATTGGTCAAAATAGCCTTTTCAGGCTGAGAAAAGCACTTTGGTGATGTTTCACTGTAACTTGTTCCCAGTACAGTCTAAGTGGCTGCTGACTGTGTGACTTGGCTAAAAGTGGCCAAATAGAAGCCCAATCCACAATACATGAGCCCAAAGGCCTTCCTTATGACTAAACTGACACCCACTTTCTTAAAAATATCATGGGTCTAAATAGCCTTTTCAGGCTGAGAGAAGCACTTTGGTGACGTTTCACTGTAACTTGTTCCCAGTACAGTCTAAGTGAATGCTGACTGTGTGACTTGGTTAAAAGTGGCCAAATAGAAGCCCAATCCACATTACATGAGCCCAAAGGCCTTCCTTATGACTAAACTGACACCCACTTTCTTAAAAATATCATGGGTCTAAATAGCCTTTTCAGGCTGAGAAAAGCACTTTGGTGACATTTGGCTGTAACTTGTTCCCAGTACATTCTGAGTGGCTGGTGACTGTGTGTTGTACCTAAAAGTGCCCAACAGGAATCCCAACGCACCATACATGGGCCCAAATGCCTTCCTTATGACTAAACTGACACCCACTTTCTTAAAAATATCATGGGTCTAAATAGCCTTTTCAGGCTGAGAGAAGCACTTTGGTGACGTTTCACTGTAACTTGTTCCCAGTACAGTCTAAGTGGCTGCTGACTGTGTGACTTGGCTAAAAGTGGCCAAATAGAAGCCCAATCCACAATACATGAGCCCAAAGACCTTCCTTATGACTAAACTGACACCCACTTTTTTAAAAAATATCATGGGTCTAAATAGCCTTTTCAGGCTGAGAAAAGCACTTTGGTGACATTTGGCTGTAACTTGTTCCCTGTACATTCTGAGTGGTTGGTGACTGTGTGTTGTACCTAAAAGTACCCAACAAGAATCCCAATGCACTATACATGGGCCCAAATGCCTTCCTTATGACAAAACTGACACTCATTTTCTTAAAAAAATCATTGGTCAAAATAGCCTTTTCAGGCTGAGAGAAGCACTTTGGTGACGTTTCACTGTAACTTGTTCCCAGTACAGTCTAAGTGGCTGCTGACTGTGTGACTTGGCTAAAAGTGGCCAAATAGAAGCCCAATCCACAATACATGAGCCCAAAGGCCTTCCTTACGACAAAACTGACACTCATTTTCTTAAAAAAATCATTGGTCAAAATAGCCTTTTCAGGCTGAGAGAAGCACTTTGGTGACGTTTCACTGTAACTCGTTCCCAGTACAGTCTAAGTGAATGCTGACTGTGTGACTTGGTTAAAAGTGGCCAAATAGAAGCCCAATCCACATTACATGAGCCCAAAGGCCTTCCTTATGACTAAACTGACACCCACTTTCTTAAAAATATCATGGGTCTAAATAGCCTTTTCAGGCTGAGAAAAGCACTTTGGTGACATTTGGCTGTAACTTGTTCCCAGTACATTCTGAGTGGCTGGTGACTGTGTGTTGTACCTAAAAGTGCCCAACAGGAATCCCAATGCACCATACATGGGCCCAAATGCCTTCCTTATGACAAAACTGACACTCATTTTCTTAAAAAAATCATTGGTCAAAATAGCCTTTTCAGGCTGAGAGAAGCACTTTGGTGACATTTAGCTGTAACTTGTTCCCAGTACAGTCTAAGTGGCTGCTGACTGTGTGACTTGAATAAAAGTGGCCAAATAGAAGCCCAATCCACATTAAATGAGCCCAAAGGCCTTCCTTATGACTAAACTGACACCCACTTTCTTAAAAATATCATGGGTCTAAATAGCCTTTTCAGGCTGAGAAAAGCACGTTGGTGACATTTGGCTGTAACTTGTTCCCAGTACATTCTGAGTGGCTGGTGACTGTGTGTTGTACCTAAAAGTGCCCAACAGGAATCCCAATGCACCATACATGGGCCCAAATGCCTTCCTTATGACAAAACTGACACTCATTTTCTTAAAAAAAATCATTGGTCAAAATAGCCTTTTCAGGCTGAGAGAAGCACTTTGGTGACGTTTCACTTTAACTTGTTCCCAGTACAGTCTAAGTGGCTGCTGACTGTGTGACTTGGCTAAAAGTGGCCAAATAGAAGCCCAATCCACAATACATGAGCCCAAAGACCTTCCTTATGACTAAACTGACACCCACTTTTTTTTAAAATATCTAGGGTCTAAATAGCCTTTTCAGGCTGAGAGAAGCACTTTGGTGACATTTGGCTGTAACTTGTTCCCTGTACATTCTGAGTGGTTGGTGACTGTGTGTTGTACCTAAAAGTACCCAACAAGAATCCCAATGCACTATACATGGGCCCAAATGCCTTCCTTATGACAAAACTGACACTCATTTTCTTAAAAAAATCATTGGTCAAAATAGCCTTTTCAGGCTGAGAGAAGCACTTTGGTGACGCTTCACTGTAACTTGTTCCCAGTACAGTCTAAGTGAATGCTGACTGTGTGACTTGGTTAAAAGTGGCCAAATAGAAGCCCAATCCACATTACATAAGCCCAAAGGCCTTCCTTATGACTAAACTGACACCCACTTTCTTAAAAATATCATGGGTCTAAATAGCCTTTTCAGGCTGAGAAAAGCACTTTGGTGACATTTGGCTGTAACTTGTTCCCAGTACATTCTGAGTGGCTGGTGACTGTGTGTTGTACCTAAAAGTGCCCAACAGGAATCCCAATGCACCATACATGGGCCCAAATGCCTTCCTTATGACAAAACTGACACTCATTTTCTTAAAAATATCATTGGTCAAAATAGCCTTTTCAGGCTGAGAAAAGCACTTTGGTGATGTTTCACTGTAACTTGTTCCCAGTACAGTCTAAGTGGCTGCTGACTGTGTGACTTGGCTAAAAGTGGCCAAATAGAAGCCCAATCCACAATACATGAGCCCAAAGGCCTTCCTTATGACTAAACTGACACCCACTTTCTTAAAAATATCATGGGTCTAAATAGCCTTTTCAGGCTGAGAGAAGCACTTTGGTGACGTTTCACTGTAACTTGTTCCCAGTACAGTCTAAGTGAATGCTGACTGTGTGACTTGGTTAAAAGTGGCCAAATAGAAGCCCAATCCACATTACATGAGCCCAAAGGCCTTCCTTATGACTAAACTGACACCCACTTTCTTAAAAATATCATGGGTCTAAATAGCCTTTTCAGGCTGAGAAAAGCACTTTTGTGACATTTGGCTGTAACTTGTTCCCAGTACATTCTGAGTGGCTGGTGACTGTGTGTTGTACCTAAAAGTGCCCAACAGGAATCCCAATGCACTATACATGGGCCCAAATGCCTTCCTTATGACAAAACTGACACTCATTTTCTTAAAAAAATCATTGGTCAAAATAGCCTTTTCAGGCTGAGAGAAGCACTTTGGTGACGTTTCACTGTAACTTGTTCCCAGTACAGTCTAAGTGGCTGCTGACTGTGTGACTTGGCTAAAAGTGGCCAAATAGAAGCCCAATCCACAATACATGAGCCCAAAGACCTTCCTTATGACTAAACTGACACCCACTTTTTTTAAAAATATCATGGGTCTAAATAGCCTTTTCAGGCTGAGAGAAGCACTTTGGTGACATTTGGCTGTAACTTGTTCCCTGTACATTCTGAGTGGTTGGTGACTGTGTGTTGTACCTAAAAGTACCCAACAAGAATCCCAATGCACTATACATGGGCCCAAATGCCTTCCTTATGACAAAACTGACACTCATTATCTTAAAAAAATCATTGGTCAAAATAGCCTTTTCAGGCTGAGAGAAGCACTTTGGTGACGTTTCACTGTAACTTGTTCCCAGTACAGTCTAAGTGGCTGCTGACTGTGTGACTTGGCTAAAAGTGGCCAAATAGAAGCCCAATCCACAATACATGAGCCCAAAGGCCTTCCTTATGACAAAACTGACACTCATTTTCTTAAAAAAATCATTGGTCAAAATAGCCTTTTCAGGCTGAGAGAAGCACTTTGGTGACGTTTCACTGTAACTTGTTCCCAGTACAGTCTAAGTGAATGCTGACTGTGTGACTTGGTTAAAAGTGGCCAAATAGAAGCCCAATCCACATTACATGAGCCCAAAGGCCTTCCTTATGACTAAACTGACACCCACTTTCTTAAAAATATCATGGGTCTAAATAGCCTTTTCAGGCTGAGAAAAGCACTTTGGTGACATTTGGCTGTAACTTGTTCCCAGTACATTCTGAGTGGCTGGTGACTGTGTGTTGTACCTAAAAGTGCCCAACAGGAATCCCAATGCACCATACATGGGCCCAAATGCCTTCCTTATGACAAAACTGACACTCATTTTCTTAAAAAAATCATTGGTCAAAATAGCCTTTTCAGGCTGAGAGAAGCACTTTGGTGACATTTAGCTGTAACTTGTTCCCAGTACAGTCTAAGTGGCTGCTGACTGTGTGACTTGAATAAAAGTGGCCAAATAGAAGCCCAATCCACATTAAATGAGCCCAAAGGCCTTCCTTATGACTAAACTGACACCCACTTTCTTAAAAATATCATGGGTCTAAATAGCCTTTTCAGGCTGAGAAAAGCACGTTGGTGACATTTGGCTGTAACTTGTTCCCAGTACATTCTGAGTGGCTGGTGACTGTGTGTTGTACCTAAAAGTGCCCAACAGGAATCCCAATGCACCATACATGGGCCCAAATGCCTTCCTTATGACAAAACTGACACTCATTTTCTTAAAAAAATCATTGGTCAAAATAGCCTTTTCAGGCTGAGAGAAGCACTTTGGTGACGTTTCACTTTAACTTGTTCCCAGTACAGTCTAAGTGGCTGCTGACTGTGTGACTTGGCTAAAAGTGGCCAAATAGAAGCCCAATCCACAATACATGAGCCCAAAGACCTTCCTTATGACTAAACTGACACCCACTGTAGTGACCTTTTGTCCTTGAGGTGGTTGACTGAGAGTACCTTTTTGCACTGACTGGCTTTGTGCAGCAAACATGACCAAAAAAGGGAAATGAGGAATGTCCAAAAGTTAAGGTTGAACTCAAAAAAGGTTTATTCCATAAGTTGTGATCCAGGCTTGAAAACATAAAATAAATAGACTTAGAATATAGCAAATAACTTAGAAAAGAAGGCAGCAGCAACAAAAACCAGACGTAAAAAGCTGTGAACCTCCAATCAACTACACCTGGCCCTCTCTAGGCCAGGTTCTTATGCTCTCCTCTCTTCCATGTCTGTAGAGGGTGACAAAGCACACTGACAGGGGTATTAGGCATGGCACATATATTTGGCCTATTGTAGATCGGCTCCTACACACCGGCCCCAATTGTATGGTGTGTAACAAAATACAATTATTAATACAAAATAATGAATGGAGCCGATTAATTATATTCAACACATTCTTCATTATGTGTCAAAATAAAACTAGAAAACGACTTAACTTAAAAAAGTTCTACTGGGGACAGGAGTCGTCTTCAAGCAGCAGACACACTTTTGTGATGGGTCGTTCAAGAACACTGGTCTTAGTCTTGATCTTCACAGCACGAACTAGGCCTTTGGCATCTGGCATGGTTTCCATCACCCTTCCCAGCATCCATGACCCTCGAGGTGCTGTTGAGTCGACAATCATGACAACATCACCTGTTTGAATGTTTTTCTTCTTACTTGACCATTTTTGTCGCTCCTGCAACAATGGCAAGTACTCTTGGGTCCACCTCTTCCAAAACAAGTCGGCCATGTATTGAGCTTGTCTCCATCGGCGCTTGAGGTACATGTCAGACTTTTGAAAGACCCCCGGTGGGAGAATGGGTTTAGATCTTAAGGTCAGGATGTGGCTGGGTGTCAGTGCCTCCAGATCATGTGGGTCAGATGACATGGTGGTGATGGGCCGACTGTTGAGAATCGCTTCTGCCTCACACAGGATGGTAAACAGGCCTTCATCATCGAGTACTTGCTGGTGTAAAACTGATAATAGAACTTTTCTCACCATTCTGATGAGTCTTTCCCACACTCCACCGTGGTGCGATGCTGAAGGAGGGTTAAAAGTCCACTTGATGCCATCTTTCAGTAAAGAATTTCTGAGTTTGTCCTGGTTTAGACTCATTAGGGCTTCACATAATTCTTTCTTTGCACCGACCAGATTGGTGCCATTGTCTGAACGGATGTGAGATACTTGACCTCTCCGGCATATGAACCTCCTAATGGCATGAACACAAGAGTCTGTGTCTAATGAGTATGCCATCTCTAAATGCACTGCCCTACTGGCCATACAAGTAAAGATCACCCCATAACGTTTGACAAGGCTTCTTGCTCTTTTTACTTGGATTGGTCCAAAGTAATCCATTCCAACATTTGTAAAGGGTGGAAGGTCAGGCATTAGTCGTTCTTGGGGCAAGTCTGCCATTTTCTGCACTTTGGTCCTTCCTGTTACACGTCTGCACACAGTACACTTGGTGATCACCTTTCTTGCTGCTGAGTTTGCATTCGTGATCCAGTACTTCTTACGAAGCTCAGAAAGCATGTAATTTCTTCCACTGTGGCCTGTACGCTCATGTATGTGACGTAGTATCAGAGAAGAAATTGGGTGATTTTTGTGCAGGATGATGGGATGTTTTACCTGTTCAGGCATGGCAGCACGGTTGAGTCGTCCACCAACTCTTAATAAGCCATTGTCCAGCACTGGATCCAACTTGAATATGCAGCTTGTTTTTTGCACACATGATGGCGCAGTTTGCAACTTTGCCAATTCTTCAGGGAATGTTCGACTCTGGCTAATTCCAATGATGACTTTTTCAGCCTCTTCCATGTTATCCACAGTGATGTTCTGACCACTCACAGTGGAATTGAACACTTGCTTTTTTGAAGCAACTTTTTTGCTTTGGGAACGTGTAGTTACACCAATTTCCTTGAGTTCCATTTCCTTTCTTTTTTTTGCAAGTTTTCTCAGAACATTTTTGAACTTCAAGTACCATGCCACTGCCTTCTTGAGTCTCAGCCAATCTGAGAAGTGTGACAGCAGCTGGTCTGTTGGGCTTTGTTTGTTTACGTTGGTTGTATATGAGACAACTTTTCTTTTGACCTCCTGGTCATCCACTGGGTTGAACTGTAAGTCAAGGTAGTTGGCTGGCCAGTCATTTTCAGAATTCATGAGAAACATTGGACCTTGTATCCATTGTTCACATTCAACAAATTTCTTGGCACTTAATCCTCTGGATGCATAGTCAGCTGGGTTGACTTTTGTGCTTACAAACCGCCATTGTGACACACTGGTGTTTGCCCGGATCGCGGCTATGCGATTGGCTACAAAGGTGTGGAATCGTGTTTGTTCATTGGAGATGTATTTCAACACAGTCTGACTATCTGTCCAAAAGACAGAATCCTCCAGTTCCAGTTGTAGCTCTGACTTCAGCATTTTGTCCACTCTTACTGATAACACTGCGGCTGTGAGCTCCATCCTGGGTACCGTGATCTGCTTCAAGGGAGCCACTCTTCCTTTTCCCATCATAAATGAAACAGACACTTCCCCTCTGCTGTTTATCGTCCGCAGGTAGCTAACAGTGCCATATCCATCCTCACTGGAGTCTGAAAAGTGATGTAATTGGAAACTTGTTGGTTCTCCAAAGTCTTTTGGTTTGATGCAGCGAGGCACACTGAAATCAGTCAGCTTTGTCAGACTAGATGTCCAGTCAGTCCATTTTTGAGACGTTGCTTGTGGAATTTTCTCATCCCATCCATACTTTTGTTTGCACAGTTCTTGGAGCATATTTTTCGCAGGAAGAGTTAGTGGGACTAAAAAGCCAAGTGGATCATAAACTGAACTTACAACAGACAGCATTCCTCTTCGAGTGAGTGGCTTTTCTTTCAGTGTGATTTTGAACATGAATGTGTCATTTTCAACATTCCACTGTAGTCCCAGTGCCCTTTCCATGGGCAGTTCCTCCTTATCCAAATCCAACATTTTAACTTCTTTGGCTCTGTCTTCTTCAGGAATAGTAGATAGCACAGCGCGGCTGTTACTCACCCACTTTGTGAGATGAAATCCTCCCATGTGACAGGCACTTGACAGGTTTTTAACCAGTTGCAGAGCATCCTGCTCTGAGGCCATAGACTTTAGGCAATCGTCAACATAAAAGTTATTTTTAATGGTGCCTACTATTTCTGGGTGAAAATGAGCCTTGTTGTCCTCTGCAGTTCTTTTTAATGCGAAGCTTGAGCAGCTGGGTGATGAAGTAGCTCCAAATAGGTGAACAAGCATGCGGTGTTCGACTGGGCTTTTACTGACATCACCATTAGGCCACCACAGAAATCTTAGAAAGTCAATGTCCTTTGCAGACACCCTCACTTGATGGAACATTGAGCGGATATCTGCCATCACAGCCACTGGCTCCTTTCTGAATTTCAGAAGCACTCCAATTAGGCTGTTTGTCAAATCAGGGCCTTGTAGCAGCTCAGAGTTGAGTGACTTTCCCTGGTAGGAAGCACTGCAGTCAAATACAACTCTTAAGGTTTGCTTTTTGGGGTGGTACACACCGTGATGTGGAATGTACCAAATTCTCCCATCTGTCTTTTTAAGCTGCTCTGATGGTACCACTTCGGCATAGCCCTTCTCAATTACATCAGCAACAAAGTTAATGTACTCTTTCTTGAAGTGTGCATTCCTTTCCAATTTCCTTTTCAGCCCTAGGAGGCGTTGTTCTGCAACTGAACGATTATTTGGCATGATGAGGTCATTTCTCCTGAAAGGCAAATCCAGATAATAGTGTCCATCTTTCAGTGTTACACTACTATTTGCACATTTCATGAATTTCCTGTCTTCCATTGACATCTCAGGCTTATCCTCAGATGCCTTCTCACTGAAGTCCTGGTTGTATTGGCTGATCAAGAGCTGCTCTACTTTGGCAATTGAAATTCTATTGCATTGGACAGTTGGATGACAGGCTGTGCCTGTGCCATTATGACGTCCAAGCGGGCCATTAACAATCCACCCCAAACGTGTTCTCACAGCAAACGGACCATCTCCTTTGCTGTTAATTACCTCTAAGGGTTCCATGATTTTTGGGGCGTCTGTTCCAATCAGCAACTCCACTTCAGCATTAATGACAGGAATGTGCACATTGTTCAGATATGGCCATTTGGAAAGATCCTCCTTTCTGACGATGTTATCTTTAGTTACAGGCATTTCCTTCTGTGTGTATATTTCAGGCAAAGCAATGAAATCTGATTTATCCAATCCAGAGATCTCAAGACCTGTGACAAGGTGAGATGTCACATTCTTCTCCTGGCTCATGGTACGCAACATAATGCTGGTCTTTCTGCCTTTGATGTTCAAGTTTGACATTAGTTGTGTTGTACAGAAACTAGCAGTACTGCCAGGGTCAAGGAAGGCATACGTCTCAATAATCTTGTCACTTTTGCTACTTTTGATCTGGACAGGAACAATGGACAGTGTGATGTCATTCTTACCGGCCCCAATATGGCTGCAAGATTGGAAGGTGACATGTGAAGTGTTTTTGTCTCCATCTGGTGGACGTTGCTCAGTCCCTGGGCTTGTCATCTTCTCCTTGAACTGTATGTGTAGAGCTCCTGGGTGCAGTTTGTTACACACATCACATTTGAGGCGCCTTTTGCAATCCTTGCTCATGTGTCCTTTCATGAGACATCCGAAACACATTCCATTTGTTCTCAAAAAGTCTATCTTATCTTTGTTTAACTTTGACTTAAAGCTGGAACATATTGCAATTTGGTGCTCACCATTGCAGAATGAACAGTGGGCTGGTTGAGCTGATGAATCGATACTTGTGGCAAAACTTCCAGTTGATTTGGGCTTGGGGGGCTGGGTTTTGAATTTATCTCTCGCTTTGGCTTGATATGGTAATGAGTCTTGGGAAAGATTGCCAAAGATTGGGTCAGAGAAAATTCGAACTTGCTTGTCACAGAAATCTACAAGATCCAATAATCTCACTCTGCCATTTCTCCTCTCTTGCAAGTCACAGGCAAATGATCTCCATTTTTCACGCACTTTGAATGGCAGCTTGAGTGCTATGGCCTTAAGATTGGATGCCACGTTCAGCTCATCCATGTATGCCATGTCTTGCATTGAATTACAGCAGCCTCTGAGATACAGTGAGTATGCTTGTAAAGCTTTTGGATCTTCAGCTTTGATTAAAGGCCAGCTTAGGGCTTTTTCTATGTAGGCACTTGCAATTTTGTATTCATTACCATAATTGTCTTGCAACAGTTGTTTGGCATTTTTGAAACCTCTATTAGGAGCCATATATCGACAACTCTTAACAAGGGTTTGAGCTGGACCTTTTGTGTATTGTTCGAGAAAATACAGCTTTTCTTCATCACACTCTACTCTAGACTCAATGACTTGCTCAAATGATTTAATGAATGTCTGGTACTGCAAAATATCCCCATCAAAGGTAACAATGTCTCTTTTTGGCAGAAAGGCATTTTCATTTTGCTTTACAAGAAGACTTGTGAGGTCATTTTGCCTTTCAAGGACTCTGTGGAGCTGATCAGACCCCACAGGACCCCGTGCTGCTCCTGGGGTTGGTGCAGTTAGGTGAGAACTGGCATTTTGAGCTGGTTGTCTTGGTGTTCTAGAGATAGTGGGCTGAGGTTGAGTTTCAGTCTTTGGTCTCACACTTGCAGGCTGTGTTGTAGATGGTAAAGTAAAATCTTTGATTTCAGTTTTTGTTCCATTTTTATCCATCATTTCCTTTAAGTACTCATTCATGCCATCCGTATTTGCATCTGCATTTTCCAGGACTGCAATTTTGGCTGACTTTGCTGTCAGTGCTCCCTGAATATCCAACATTTCCTTTTTTCTCCTTATTTCTTCCTTCTGAAGATTCAACTTCTCCTCTTCCAATTCCAATTCATGCTTTTCCTTAAGCGCTGCTCTTTTTGCCATCAATTCTGCCCTTTCAGCCTCGGCCTGGACTCTTTCACTCCTGTGGCTCACTCTTGAGCTATGAGTTGAGGCTGCTGAGGCCACTTCTTTTAGATCACCAGCAGGTGGCTTTGGATTAAAACTGGTTATCCATTTAGAAAGAGAATCAACAAATTCAGAAATAATTTCCCATTTGGGTTGGTACCATGATTTAGTATCACTTTCACATTCCTCTTCACTCAACATTTGTTGATATTGTGTGTGAGCATCTTTAAACTGTTCCAATGTGCCATTATACTGGGTAGCATTTTCTTGAACCCAGTGAACATTAGTGGCATCTTTCATCAGGTCTTTGATTATATTCATGCGTCGAGTGAGCTGTGTCACTTTCGTTTTCCGAGTCTGGCGCATTTCTTGCATTTCCTCAGTCAGACTGCCTTTGTTTGCTGAATCCTCTCCTGAGTCCAGTGAGGCAGACTCAGTAGGCAGTTTTGTAGTAGCCATTTCTTCAACCATTTTTCAAAGACCTCAGTATTCAAAGTTCATTTCCTTTTGTTTGATTTCATTCAAATGTTTCAGTTCACATAGGTATCATAGTTCATTCATGTGCCATTTTCCATCTTTGCATCAGAGCATGTCATGATCATTTCATTAGTCCATTAATGCCAACACAAAATCCATTAGTTCACATGTCCATAGGCAGCAAAGTTCATTGTTGAGTTGCATGACATGTTCACTTCTTACAGTACATACCACTCTCCTTGGCCTTTTGCTTCCAATCCAGAAATCCATCAAACAATCCATGAATCCATATTGTCCATTTAGTCCTGTACTCCAAAAAGGTAGCTTTTTACCAATGTAGTGACCTTTTGTCCTTGAGGTGGTTGACTGAGAGTACCTTTTTGCACTGACTGGCTTTGTGCAGCAAACATGACCAAAAAAGGGAAATGAGGAATGTCCAAAAGTTAAGGTTGAACTCAAAAAAGGTTTATTCCATAAGTTGTGATCCAGGCTTGAAAACATAAAATAAATAGACTTAGAATATAGCAAATAACTTAGAAAAGAAGGCAGCAGCAACAAAAACCAGACGTAAAAAGCTGTGAACCTCCAATCAACTACACCTGGCCCTCTCTAGGCCAGGTTCTTATGCTCTCCTCTCTTCCATGTCTGTAGAGGGTGACAAAGCACACTGACAGGGGTATTAGGCATGGCACATATATTTGGCCTATTGTAGATCGGCTCCTACACCCACTTTTTTTTAAAATATCTAGGGTCTAAATAGCCTTTTCAGGCTGAGAGAAGCACTTTGGTGACATTTGGCTGTAACTTGTTCCCTGTACATTCTGAGTGGTTGGTGACTGTGTGTTGTACCTAAAAGTACCCAACAAGAATCCCAATGCACTATACATGGGCCCAAATGCCTTCCTTATGACAAAACTGACACTCATTTTCTTAAAAAAATCATTGGTCAAAATAGCCTTTTCAGGCTGAGAGAAGCACTTTGGTGACGCTTCACTGTAACTTGTTCCCAGTACAGTCTAAGTGAATGCTGACTGTGTGACTTGGTTAAAAGTGGCCAAATAGAAGCCCAATCCACATTACATAAGCCCAAAGGCCTTCCTTATGACTAAACTGACACCCACTTTCTTAAAAATATCATGGGTCTAAATAGCCTTTTCAGGCTGAGAAAAGCACTTTGGTGACATTTGGCTGTAACTTGTTCCCAGTACATTCTGAGTGGCTGGTGACTGTGTGTTGTACCTAAAAGTGCCCAACAGGAATCCCAATGCACTATACATGGGCCCAAATGCCTTCCTTATGACAAAACTGACACTCATTTTCTTAAAAAAATCATTGGTCAAAATAGGCTTTTCAGGCTGAGAGAAGCACTTTGGTGACGTTTCACTGTAACTTGTTCCCAGTACAGTCTAAGTGCCTGCTGACTGTGTGACTTGGCTAAAAGTGGCCAAATAGATGCCCAATCCACAATACATGAGCCCAAAGGCCTTCCTTATGACAAAACTGACACTCATTTTCTTAAAAAAATCATTGGTCAAAATAGCCTTTTCAGGCTGAGAGAAGCACTTTGGTGACGTTTCACTGTAACTTGTTCCCAGTACAGTCTAAGTGAATGCTGACTGTGTGACTTGGTTAAAAGTGGCCAAATAGAAGCCCAATCCACATTACATAAGCCCAAAGGCCTTCCTTATGACTAAACTGACACCCACTTTCTTAAAAATATCATGGGTCTAAATAGCCTTTTCAGGCTGAGAAAAGCACTTTGGTGACATTTGGCTGTAACTTGTTCCCAGTACATTCTGAGTGGCTGGTGACTGTGTGTTGTACCTAAAAGTTCCCAACAGGAATCCCAATGCACTATACATGGGCCCAAATGCCTTCCTTATGACAAAACTGACACTCATTATCTTAAAGAAATCATTGGTCAAAATAGCCTTTTCAGGCTGAGAGAAGCACTTTGGTGACGTTTCACTGTAACTTGTTCCCAGTACAGTCTAAGTGGCTGCTGACTGTGTGACTTGGCTAAAAGTGGCCAAATAGAAGCCCAATCCACAATACATGAGCCCAAAGGCCTTCCTTATGACTAAACTGACACCCACTTTCTTAAAAATATCATGGGTCTAAATAGCCTTTTCAGGCTGAGAAAAGCACTTTGGTGACATTTGGCTGTAACTTGTTCCCAGTACATTCTGAGTGGCTGGTGACTGTGTGTTGTACCTAAAAGTTCCCAACAGGAATCCCAATGCACTATACATGGGCCCAAATGCCTTCCTTATGACAAAACTGACACTCATTTTCTTAAAGAAATCATTGGTCAAAATAGCCTTTTCAGGCTGAGAGAAGCACTTTGGTGACGTTTCACTGTAACTTGTTCCCAGTACAGTCTAAGTGGCTGCTGACTGTGTGACTTGGTTAAAAGTGGCCAAATAGAAGCCCAATCCACAATACATGAGCCCAAAGGCCTTCCTTATGACTAAACTGACACCCACTTTCTTAAAAATATCATGGGTCTAAATAGCCTTTTCAGGCTGAGAAAAGCACTTTGGTGACATTTGGCTGTAACTTGTTCCCAGTACATTCTGAGTGGCTGGTGACTATGTGTTGTACCTAAAAGTGCCCAACAGGAATCCCAATGCACCATACATGGGCCCAAATGCCTTCCTTGTGACAAAACTGACACTCATTTTCTTAAAAAAATCATTGGTCAAAATAGCCTTTTCAGGCTGAGAGAAGCACTTTGGTGACGTTTCACTTTAACTTGTTCCCAGTACAGTCTAAGTGGCTGCTGACTGTGTGACTTGGCTAAAAGTGGCCAAATAGAAGCCCAATCCACAATACATGAGCCCAAAGACCTTCCTTATGACTAAACTGACACCCACTTTTTTTTAAAATATCTAGGGTCTAAATAGCCTTTTCAGGCTGAGAGAAGCACTTTGGTGACATTTGGCTGTAACTTGTTCCCTGTACATTCTGAGTGGTTGGTGACTGTGTGTTGTACCTAAAAGTACCCAACAAGAATCCCAATGCACTATACATGGGCCCAAATGCCTTCCTTATGACAAAACTGACACTCATTTTCTTAAAAAAATCATTGGTCAAAATAGCCTTTTCAGGCTGAGAGAAGCACTTTGGTGACGCTTCACTGTAACTTGTTCCCAGTACAGTCTAAGTGAATGCTGACTGTGTGACTTGGTTAAAAGTGGCCAAATAGAAGCCCAATCCACATTACATAAGCCCAAAGGCCTTCCTTATGACTAAACTGACACCCACTTTCTTAAAAATATCATGGGTCTAAATAGCCTTTTCAGGCTGAGAAAAGCACTTTGGTGACATTTGGCTGTAACTTGTTCCCAGTACATTCTGAGTGGCTGGTGACTGTGTGTTGTACCTAAAAGTGCCCAACAGGAATCCCAATGCACTATACATGGGCCCAAATGCCTTCCTTATGACAAAACTGACACTCATTTTCTTAAAAAAATCATTGGTCAAAATAGGCTTTTCAGGCTGAGAGAAGCACTTTGGTGACGTTTCACTGTAACTTGTTCCCAGTACAGTCTAAGTGCCTGCTGACTGTGTGACTTGGCTAAAAGTGGCCAAATAGATGCCCAATCCACAATACATGAGCCCAAAGGCCTTCCTTATGACAAAACTGACACTCATTTTCTTAAAAAAATCATTGGTCAAAATAGCCTTTTCAGGCTGAGAGAAGCACTTTGGTGACGTTTCACTGTAACTTGTTCCCAGTACAGTCTAAGTGAATGCTGACTGTGTGACTTGGTTAAAAGTGGCCAAATAGAAGCCCAATCCACATTACATAAGCCCAAAGGCCTTCCTTATGACTAAACTGACACCCACTTTCTTAAAAATATCATGGGTCTAAATAGCCTTTTCAGGCTGAGAAAAGCACTTTGGTGACATTTGGCTGTAACTTGTTCCCAGTACATTCTGAGTGGCTGGTGACTGTGTGTTGTACCTAAAAGTTCCCAACAGGAATCCCAATGCACTATACATGGGCCCAAATGCCTTCCTTATGACAAAACTGACACTCATTATCTTAAAGAAATCATTGGTCAAAATAGCCTTTTCAGGCTGAGAGAAGCACTTTGGTGACGTTTCACTGTAACTTGTTCCCAGTACAGTCTAAGTGGCTGCTGACTGTGTGACTTGGCTAAAAGTGGCCAAATAGAAGCCCAATCCACAATACATGAGCCCAAAGGCCTTCCTTATGACTAAACTGACACCCACTTTCTTAAAAATATCATGGGTCTAAATAGCCTTTTCAGGCTGAGAAAAGCACTTTGGTGACATTTGGCTGTAACTTGTTCCCAGTACATTCTGAGTGGCTGGTGACTGTGTGTTGTACCTAAAAGTTCCCAACAGGAATCCCAATGCACTATACATGGGCCCAAATGCCTTCCTTATGACAAAACTGACACTCATTTTCTTAAAGAAATCATTGGTCAAAATAGCCTTTTCAGGCTGAGAGAAGCACTTTGGTGACGTTTCACTGTAACTTGTTCCCAGTACAGTCTAAGTGGCTGCTGACTGTGTGACTTGGTTAAAAGTGGCCAAATAGAAGCCCAATCCACAATACATGAGCCCAAAGGCCTTCCTTATGACTAAACTGACACCCACTTTCTTAAAAATATCATGGGTCTAAATAGCCTTTTCAGGCTGAGAAAAGCACTTTGGTGACATTTGGCTGTAACTTGTTCCCAGTACATTCTGAGTGGCTGGTGACTATGTGTTGTACCTAAAAGTGCCCAACAGGAATCCCAATGCACCATACATGGGCCCAAATGCCTTCCTTGTGACAAAACTGACACTCATTTTCTTAAAAAAATCATTGGTCAAAATAGCCTTTTCAGGCTGAGAGAAGCACTTTGGTGACGTTTCACTTTAACTTGTTCCCAGTACAGTCTAAGTGGCTGCTGACTGTGTGACTTGGCTAAAAGTGGCCAAATAGAAGCCCAATCCACAATACATGAGCCCAAAGACCTTCCTTATGACTAAACTGACACCCACTTTTTTTTAAAATATCTAGGGTCTAAATAGCCTTTTCAGGCTGAGAGAAGCACTTTGGTGACATTTGGCTGTAACTTGTTCCCTGTACATTCTGAGTGGTTGGTGACTGTGTGTTGTACCTAAAAGTACCCAACAAGAATCCCAATGCACTATACATGGGCCCAAATGCCTTCCTTATGACAAAACTGACACTCATTTTCTTAAAAAAATCATTGGTCAAAATAGCCTTTTCAGGCTGAGAGAAGCACTTTGGTGACGCTTCACTGTAACTTGTTCCCAGTACAGTCTAAGTGAATGCTGACTGTGTGACTTGGTTAAAAGTGGCCAAATAGAAGCCCAATCCACATTACATAAGCCCAAAGGCCTTCCTTATGACTAAACTGACACCCACTTTCTTAAAAATATCATGGGTCTAAATAGCCTTTTCAGGCTGAGAAAAGCACTTTGGTGACATTTGGCTGTAACTTGTTCCCAGTACATTCTGAGTGGCTGGTGACTGTGTGTTGTACCTAAAAGTGCCCAACAGGAATCCCAATGCACCATACATGGGCCCAAATGCCTTCCTTATGACAAAACTGACACTCATTTTCTTAAAAATATCATTGGTCAAAATAGCCTTTTCAGGCTGAGAAAAGCACTTTGGTGATGTTTCACTGTAACTTGTTCCCAGTACAGTCTAAGTGGCTGCTGACTGTGTGACTTGGCTAAAAGTGGCCAAATAGAAGCCCAATCCACAATACATGAGCCCAAAGGCCTTCCTTATGACTAAACTGACACCCACTTTCTTAAAAATATCATGGGTCTAAATAGCCTTTTCAGGCTGAGAGAAGCACTTTGGTGACGTTTCACTGTAACTTGTTCCCAGTACAGTCTAAGTGAATGCTGACTGTGTGACTTGGTTAAAAGTGGCCAAATAGAAGCCCAATCCACATTACATGAGCCCAAAGGCCTTCCTTATGACTAAACTGACACCCACTTTCTTAAAAATATCATGGGTCTAAATAGCCTTTTCAGGCTGAGAAAAGCACTTTTGTGACATTTGGCTGTAACTTGTTCCCAGTACATTCTGAGTGGCTGGTGACTGTGTGTTGTACCTAAAAGTGCCCAACAGGAATCCCAATGCACTATACATGGGCCCAAATGCCTTCCTTATGACAAAACTGACACTCATTTTCTTAAAAAAATCATTGGTCAAAATAGCCTTTTCAGGCTGAGAGAAGCACTTTGGTGACGTTTCACTGTAACTTGTTCCCAGTACAGTCTAAGTGGCTGCTGACTGTGTGACTTGGCTAAAAGTGGCCAAATAGAAGCCCAATCCACAATACATGAGCCCAAAGACCTTCCTTATGACTAAACTGACACCCACTTTTTTTAAAAATATCATGGGTCTAAATAGCCTTTTCAGGCTGAGAGAAGCACTTTGGTGACATTTGGCTGTAACTTGTTCCCTGTACATTCTGAGTGGTTGGTGACTGTGTGTTGTACCTAAAAGTACCCAACAAGAATCCCAATGCACTATACATGGGCCCAAATGCCTTCCTTATGACAAAACTGACACTCATTATCTTAAAAAAATCATTGGTCAAAATAGCCTTTTCAGGCTGAGAGAAGCACTTTGGTGACGTTTCACTGTAACTTGTTCCCAGTACAGTCTAAGTGGCTGCTGACTGTGTGACTTGGCTAAAAGTGGCCAAATAGAAGCCCAATCCACAATACATGAGCCCAAAGGCCTTCCTTATGACAAAACTGACACTCATTTTCTTAAAAAAATCATTGGTCAAAATAGCCTTTTCAGGCTGAGAGAAGCACTTTGGTGACGTTTCACTGTAACTTGTTCCCAGTACAGTCTAAGTGAATGCTGACTGTGTGACTTGGTTAAAAGTGGCCAAATAGAAGCCCAATCCACATTACATGAGCCCAAAGGCCTTCCTTATGACTAAACTGACACCCACTTTCTTAAAAATATCATGGGTCTAAATAGCCTTTTCAGGCTGAGAAAAGCACTTTGGTGACATTTGGCTGTAACTTGTTGCCAGTACATTCTGAGTGGCTGGTGACTGTGTGTTGTACCTAAAAGTGCCCAACAGGAATCCCAATGCACCATACATGGGCCCAAATGCCTTCCTTATGACAAAACTGACACTCATTTTCTTAAAAAAATCATTGGTCAAAATAGCCTTTTCAGGCTGAGAGAAGCACTTTGGTGACATTTAGCTGTAACTTGTTCCCAGTACAGTCTAAGTGGCTGCTGACTGTGTGACTTGAATAAAAGTGGCCAAATAGAAGCCCAATCCACATTAAATGAGCCCAAAGGCCTTCCTTATGACTAAACTGACACCCACTTTCTTAAAAATATCATGGGTCTAAATAGCCTTTTCAGGCTGAGAAAAGCACGTTGGTGACATTTGGCTGTAACTTGTTCCCAGTACATTCTGAGTGGCTGGTGACTGTGTGTTGTACCTAAAAGTGCCCAACAGGAATCCCAATGCACCATACATGGGCCCAAATGCCTTCCTTATGACAAAACTGACACTCATTTTCTTAAAAAAATCATTGGTCAAAATAGCCTTTTCAGGCTGAGAGAAGCACTTTGGTGACGTTTCACTTTAACTTGTTCCCAGTACAGTCTAAGTGGCTGCTGACTGTGTGACTTGGCTAAAAGTGGCCAAATAGAAGCCCAATCCACAATACATGAGCCCAAAGACCTTCCTTATGACTAAACTGACACCCACTTTTTTTTAAAATATCTAGGGTCTAAATAGCCTTTTCAGGCTGAGAGAAGCACTTTGGTGACATTTGGCTGTAACTTGTTCCCTGTACATTCTGAGTGGTTGGTGACTGTGTGTTGTACCTAAAAGTACCCAACAAGAATCCCAATGCACTATACATGGGCCCAAATGCCTTCCTTATGACAAAACTGACACTCATTTTCTTAAAAAAATCATTGGTCAAAATAGCCTTTTCAGGCTGAGAGAAGCACTTTGGTGACGCTTCACTGTAACTTGTTCCCAGTACAGTCTAAGTGAATGCTGACTGTGTGACTTGGTTAAAAGTGGCCAAATAGAAGCCCAATCCACATTACATAAGCCCAAAGGCCTTCCTTATGACTAAACTGACACCCACTTTCTTAAAAATATCATGGGTCTAAATAGCCTTTTCAGGCTGAGAAAAGCACTTTGGTGACATTTGGCTGTAACTTGTTCCCAGTACATTCTGAGTGGCTGGTGACTGTGTGTTGTACCTAAAAGTGCCCAACAGGAATCCCAATGCACTATACATGGGCCCAAATGCCTTCCTTATGACAAAACTGACACTCATTTTCTTAAAAAAATCATTGGTCAAAATAGGCTTTTCAGGCTGAGAGAAGCACTTTGGTGACGTTTCACTGTAACTTGTTCCCAGTACAGTCTAAGTGCCTGCTGACTGTGTGACTTGGCTAAAAGTGGCCAAATAGATGCCCAATCCACAATACATGAGCCCAAAGGCCTTCCTTATGACAAAACTGACACTCATTTTCTTAAAAAAATCATTGGTCAAAATAGCCTTTTCAGGCTGAGAGAAGCACTTTGGTGACGTTTCACTGTAACTTGTTCCCAGTACAGTCTAAGTGAATGCTGACTGTGTGACTTGGTTAAAAGTGGCCAAATAGAAGCCCAATCCACATTACATAAGCCCAAAGGCCTTCCTTATGACTAAACTGACACCCACTTTCTTAAAAATATCATGGGTCTAAATAGCCTTTTCAGGCTGAGAAAAGCACTTTGGTGACATTTGGCTGTAACTTGTTCCCAGTACATTCTGAGTGGCTGGTGACTGTGTGTTGTACCTAAAAGTTCCCAACAGGAATCCCAATGCACTATACATGGGCCCAAATGCCTTCCTTATGACAAAACTGACACTCATTATCTTAAAGAAATCATTGGTCAAAATAGCCTTTTCAGGCTGAGAGAAGCACTTTGGTGACGTTTCACTGTAACTTGTTCCCAGTACAGTCTAAGTGGCTGCTGACTGTGTGACTTGGCTAAAAGTGGCCAAATAGAAGCCCAATCCACAATACATGAGCCCAAAGGCCTTCCTTATGACTAAACTGACACCCACTTTCTTAAAAATATCATGGGTCTAAATAGCCTTTTCAGGCTGAGAAAAGCACTTTGGTGACATTTGGCTGTAACTTGTTCCCAGTACATTCTGAGTGGCTGGTGACTGTGTGTTGTACCTAAAAGTTCCCAACAGGAATCCCAATGCACTATACATGGGCCCAAATGCCTTCCTTATGACAAAACTGACACTCATTTTCTTAAAGAAATCATTGGTCAAAATAGCCTTTTCAGGCTGAGAGAAGCACTTTGGTGACGTTTCACTGTAACTTGTTCCCAGTACAGTCTAAGTGGCTGCTGACTGTGTGACTTGGTTAAAAGTGGCCAAATAGAAGCCCAATCCACAATACATGAGCCCAAAGGCCTTCCTTATGACTAAACTGACACCCACTTTCTTAAAAATATCATGGGTCTAAATAGCCTTTTCAGGCTGAGAAAAGCACTTTGGTGACATTTGGCTGTAACTTGTTCCCAGTACATTCTGAGTGGCTGGTGACTATGTGTTGTACCTAAAAGTGCCCAACAGGAATCCCAATGCACCATACATGGGCCCAAATGCCTTCCTTGTGACAAAACTGACACTCATTTTCTTAAAAAAATCATTGGTCAAAATAGCCTTTTCAGGCTGAGAGAAGCACTTTGGTGACGCTTCACTGTAACTTGTTCCCAGTACAGTCTAAGTGAATGCTGACTGTGTGACTTGGTTAAAAGTGGCCAAATAGAAGCCCAATCCACATTACATAAGCCCAAAGGCCTTCCTTATGACTAAACTGACACCCACTTTCTTAAAAATATCATGGGTCTAAATAGCCTTTTCAGGCTGAGAAAAGCACTTTGGTGACATTTGGCTGTAACTTGTTCCCAGTACATTCTGAGTGGCTGGTGACTGTGTGTTGTACCTAAAAGTGCCCAACAGGAATCCCAATGCACTATACATGGGCCCAAATGCCTTCCTTATGACAAAACTGACACTCATTTTCTTAAAAAAATCATTGGTCAAAATAGGCTTTTCAGGCTGAGAGAAGCACTTTGGTGACGTTTCACTGTAACTTGTTCCCAGTACAGTCTAAGTGCCTGCTGACTGTGTGACTTGGCTAAAAGTGGCCAAATAGATGCCCAATCCACAATACATGAGCCCAAAGGCCTTCCTTATGACAAAACTGACACTCATTTTCTTAAAAAAATCATTGGTCAAAATAGCCTTTTCAGGCTGTGAGAAGCACTTTGGTGACGTTTCACTGTAACTTGTTCCCAGTACAGTCTAAGTGAATGCTGACTGTGTGACTTGGTTAAAAGTGGCCAAATAGAAGCCCAATCCACATTACATAAGCCCAAAGGCCTTCCTTATGACTAAACTGACACCCACTTTCTTAAAAATATCATGGGTCTAAATAGCCTTTTCAGGCTGAGAAAAGCACTTTGGTGACATTTGGCTGTAACTTGTTCCCAGTACATTCTGAGTGGCTGGTGACTGTGTGTTGTACCTAAAAGTGCCCAACAGGAATCCCAATGCACTATACATGGGCCCAAATGCCTTCCTTATGACAAAACTGACACTCATTTTCTTAAAAAAATCATTGGTCAAAATAGGCTTTTCAGGCTGAGAGAAGCACTTTGGTGACGTTTCACTGTAACTTGTTCCCAGTACAGTCTAAGTGCCTGCTGACTGTGTGACTTGGCTAAAAGTGGCCAAATAGATGCCCAATCCACAATACATGAGCCCAAAGGCCTTCCTTATGACAAAACTGACACTCATTTTCTTAAAAAAATCATTGGTCAAAATAGCCTTTTCAGGCTGAGAGAAGCACTTTGGTGACGTTTCACTGTAACTTGTTCCCAGTACAGTCTAAGTGAATGCTGACTGTGTGACTTGGTTAAAAGTGGCCAAATAGAAGCCCAATCCACATTACATAAGCCCAAAGGCCTTCCTTATGACTAAACTGACACCCACTTTCTTAAAAATATCATGGGTCTAAATAGCCTTTTCAGGCTGAGAAAAGCACTTTGGTGACATTTGGCTGTAACTTGTTCCCAGTACATTCTGAGTGGCTGGTGACTGTGTGTTGTACCTAAAAGTTCCCAACAGGAATCCCAATGCACTATACATGGGCCCAAATGCCTTCCTTATGACAAAACTGACACTCATTATCTTAAAGAAATCATTGGTCAAAATAGCCTTTTCAGGCTGAGAGAAGCACTTTGGTGACGTTTCACTGTAACTTGTTCCCAGTACAGTCTAAGTGGCTGCTGACTGTGTGACTTGGCTAAAAGTGGCCAAATAGAAGCCCAATCCACAATACATGAGCCCAAAGGCCTTCCTTATGACTAAACTGACACCCACTTTCTTAAAAATATCATGGGTCTAAATAGCCTTTTCAGGCTGAGAAAAGCACTTTGGTGACATTTGGCTGTAACTTGTTCCCAGTACATTCTGAGTGGCTGGTGACTGTGTGTTGTACCTAAAAGTTCCCAACAGGAATCCCAATGCACTATACATAGGCCCAAATGCCTTCCTTATGACAAAACTGACACTCATTTTCTTAAAGAAATCATTGGTCAAAATAGCCTTTTCAGGCTGAGAGAAGCACTTTGGTGACGTTTCACTGTAACTTGTTCCCAGTACAGTCTAAGTGGCTGCTGACTGTGTGACTTGGTTAAAAGTGGCCAAATAGAAGCCCAATCCACAATACATGAGCCCAAAGGCCTTCCTTATGACTAAACTGACACCCACTTTCTTAAAAATATCATGGGTCTAAATAGCCTTTTCAGGCTGAGAAAAGCACTTTGGTGACATTTGGCTGTAACTTGTTCCCAGTACATTCTGAGTGGCTGGTGACTATGTGTTGTACCTAAAAGTGCCCAACAGGAATCCCAATGCACCATACATGGGCCCAAATGCCTTCCTTGTGACAAAACTGACACTCATTTTCTTAAAAAAATCATTGGTCAAAATAGCCTTTTCAGGCTGAGAGAAGCACTTTGGTGACGCTTCACTGTAACTTGTTCCCAGTACAGTCTAAGTGAATGCTGACTGTGTGACTTGGTTAAAAGTGGCCAAATAGAAGCCCAATCCACATTACATAAGCCCAAAGGCCTTCCTTATGACTAAACTGACACCCACTTTCTTAAAAATATCATGGGTCTAAATAGCCTTTTCAGGCTGAGAAAAGCACTTTGGTGACATTTGGCTGTAACTTGTTCCCAGTACATTCTGAGTGGCTGGTGACTGTGTGTTGTACCTAAAAGTGCCCAACAGGAATCCCAATGCACTATACATGGGCCCAAATGCCTTCCTTATGACAAAACTGACACTCATTTTCTTAAAAAAATCATTGGTCAAAATAGGCTTTTCAGGCTGAGAGAAGCACTTTGGTGACGTTTCACTGTAACTTGTTCCCAGTACAGTCTAAGTGCCTGCTGACTGTGTGACTTGGCTAAAAGTGGCCAAATAGATGCCCAATCCACAATACATGAGCCCAAAGGCCTTCCTTATGACAAAACTGACACTCATTTTCTTAAAAAAATCATTGGTCAAAATAGCCTTTTCAGGCTGTGAGAAGCACTTTGGTGACGTTTCACTGTAACTTGTTCCCAGTACAGTCTAAGTGAATGCTGACTGTGTGACTTGGTTAAAAGTGGCCAAATAGAAGCCCAATCCACATTACATAAGCCCAAAGGCCTTCCTTATGACTAAACTGACACCCACTTTCTTAAAAATATCATGGGTCTAAATAGCCTTTTCAGGCTGAGAAAAGCACTTTGGTGACATTTGGCTGTAACTTGTTCCCAGTACATTCTGAGTGGCTGGTGACTGTGTGTTGTACCTAAAAGTTCCCAACAGGAATCCCAATGCACTATACATGGGCCCAAATGCCTTCCTTATGACAAAACTGACACTCATTTTCTTAAAGAAATCATTGGTCAAAATAGCCTTTTCAGGCTGAGAGAAGCACTTTGGTGACGTTTCACTGTAACTTGTTCCCAGTACAGTCTAAGTGGCTGCTGACTGTGTGACTTGGTTAAAAGTGGCCAAATAGAAGCCCAATCCACATTACATAAGCCCAAAGGCCTTCCTTATGACTAAACTGACACCCACTTTCTTAAAAATATCATGGGTCTAAATAGCCTTTTCAGGCTGAGAAAAGCACTTTGGTGACATTTGGCTGTAACTTGTTCCCAGTACATTCTGAGTGGCTGGTGACTGTGTGTTGTACCTGAAAGTGCCCAACAAGAATCCCAATGCACTATACATGGGCCCAAATGCCTTCCTTATGACAAAACTGACACTCATTTTCTTAAAAAAATCATTGGTCAAAATAGCCTTTTCAGGCTGAGAGAAGCACTTTGGTGACGCTTCACTGTAACTTGTTCCCAGTACAGTCTAAGTGAATGCTGACTGTGTGACTTGGTTAAAAGTGGCCAAATAGAAGCCCAATCCACATTACATAAGCCCAAAGGCCTTCCTTATGACTAAACTGACACCCACTTTCTTAAAAATATCATGGGTCTAAATAGCCTTTTCAGGCTGAGAAAAGCACTTTGGTGACATTTGGCTGTAACTTGTTCCCAGTACATTCTGAGTGGCTGGTGACTGTGTGTTGTACCTAAAAGTGCCCAACAGGAATCCCAATGCACTATACATGGGCCCAAATGCCTTCCTTATGACAAAACTGACACTCATTTTCTTAAAAAAATGATTGGTCAAAATAGCCTTTTCAGGCTGAGAGAAGCACTTTGGTGACGTTTCACTGTAACTTGTTCCCAGTACAGTCTAAGTGGCTGCTGACTGTGTGACTTGGCTAAAAGTGGCCGTCCTTATGACAAAACTGACACTCATTTTCTTAAAAAAATCATTGGTCAAAATAGCCTTTTCAGGCTGAGAGAAGCACTTTGGTGACATTTGGCTGTAACTTGTTCCCAGTACATTCTGAGTGGTTGGTGACTGTGTGTTGTACCTAAAAGTACCCAACAAGAATCCCAATGCACTATACATGGGCCCAAATGCCTTCCTTATGACAAAACTGACACTCATTTTCTTAAAAAAATCATTGGTCAAAATAGCCTTTTCAGGCTGAGAGAAGCACTTTGGTGACGTTTCACTGTAACTTGTTCCCAGTACAGTCTAAGTGAATGCTGACTGTGTGACTTGGTTAAAAGTGGCCAAATAGAAGCCCAATCCACATTACATGAGCCCAAAGGCCTTCCTTATGACTAAACTGACACCCACTTTCTTAAAAATATCATGGGTCTAAATAGCCTTTTCAGGCTGAGAAAAGCACTTTGGTGACATTTGGCTGTAACTTGTTCCCAGTACATTCTGAGTGGCTGGTGACTGTGTGTTGTACCTAAAAGTGCCCAACAGGAATCCCAATGCACCATACATGGGCCCAAATGCCTTCCTTATGACAAAACTGACACTCATTTTCTTTAAAAAATCATTGGTCAAAATAGCCTTTTCAGGCTGAGAGAAGCACTTTGGTGACGTTTCACTGTAACTTGTTCCCAGTACAGTCTAAGTGGCTGCTGACTGTGTGACTTGGCTAAAAGTGGCCAAATAGAAGCCCAATCCACAATACATGAGCCCAAAGACCTTCCTTATGACTAAACTGACACCCACTTTTTTTTTAAATATCTAGGGTCTAAATAGCCTTTTCAGGCTGAGAGAAGCACTTTGGTGACATTTGGCTGTAACTTGTTCCCTGTACATTCTGAGTGGTTGGTGACTGTGTGTTGTACCTAAAAGTACCCAACAAGAATCCCAATGCACTATACATGGGCCCAAATGCCTTCCTTATGACAAAACTGACACTCATTTTCTTAAAAAAATCATTGGTCAAAATAGCCTTTTCAGGCTGAGAGAAGCACTTTGGTGACGCTTCACTGTAACTTGTTCCCAGTACAGTCTAAGTGAATGCTGACTGTGTGACTTGGTTAAAAGTGGCCAAATAGAAGCCCAATCCACATTACATAAGCCCAAAGGCCTTCCTTATGACTAAACTGACACCCACTTTCTTAAAAATATCATGGGTCTAAATAGCCTTTTCAGGCTGAGAAAAGCACTTTGGTGACATTTGGCTGTAACTTGTTCCCAGTACATTCTGAGTGGCTGGTGACTGTGTGTTGTACCTAAAAGTGCCCAACAGGAATCCCAATGCACTATACATGGGCCCAAATGCCTTCCTTATGACAAAACTGACACTCATTTTCTTAAAAAAATCATTGGTCAAAATAGCCTTTTCAGGCTGAGAGAAGCACTTTGGTGACGTTTCACTGTAACTTGTTCCCAGTACAGTCTAAGTGGCTGCTGACTGTGTGACTTGGCTAAAAGTGGCCAAATAGATGCCCAATCCACAATACATGAGCCCAAAGGCCTTCCTTATGACAAAACTGACACTCATTTTCTTAAAAAAATCATTGGTCAAAATAGCCTTTTCAGGCTGAGAGAAGCACTTTGGTGACGTTTCACTGTAACTTGTTCCCAGTACAGTCTAAGTGAATGCTGACTGTGTGACTTGGTTAAAAGTGGCCAAATAGAAGCCCAATCCACATTACATAAGCCCAAAGGCCTTCCTTATGACTAAACTGACACCCACTTTCTTAAAAATATCATGGGTCTAAATAGCCTTTTCAGGCTGAGAAAAGCACTTTGGTGACATTTGGCTGTAACTTGTTCCCAGTACATTCTGAGTGGCTGGTGACTGTGTGTTGTACCTAAAAGTTCCCAACAGGAATCCCAATGCACTATACATGGGCCCAAATGCCTTCCTTATGACAAAACTGACACTCATTATCTTAAAGAAATCATTGGTCAAAATAGCCTTTTCAGGCTGAGAGAAGCACTTTGGTGACGTTTCACTGTAACTTGTTCCCAGTACAGTCTAAGTGGCTGCTGACTGTGTGACTTGGCTAAAAGTGGCCAAATAGAAGCCCAATCCACAATACATGAGCCCAAAGGCCTTCCTTATGACTAAACTGACACCCACTTTCTTAAAAATATCATGGGTCTAAATAGCCTTTTCAGGCTGAGAAAAGCACTTTGGTGACATTTGGCTGTAACTTGTTCCCAGTACATTCTGAGTGGCTGGTGACTGTGTGTTGTACCTAAAAGTTCCCAACAGGAATCCCAATGCACTATACATGGGCCCAAATGCCTTCCTTATGACAAAACTGACACTCATTTTCTTAAAGAAATCATTGGTCAAAATAGCCTTTTCAGGCTGAGAGAAGCACTTTGGTGACGTTTCACTGTAACTTGTTCCCAGTACAGTCTAAGTGGCTGCTGACTGTGTGACTTGGTTAAAAGTGGCCAAATAGAAGCCCAATCCACAATACATGAGCCCAAAGGCCTTCCTTATGACTAAACTGACACCCACTTTCTTAAAAATATCATGGGTCTAAATAGCCTTTTCAGGCTGAGAAAAGCACTTTGGTGACATTTGGCTGTAACTTGTTCCCAGTACATTCTGAGTGGCTGGTGACTATGTGTTGTACCTAAAAGTGCCCAACAGGAATCCCAATGCACCATACATGGGCCCAAATGCCTTCCTTGTGACAAAACTGACACTCATTTTCTTAAAAAAATCATTGGTCAAAATAGCCTTTTCAGGCTGAGAGAAGCACTTTGGTGACGCTTCACTGTAACTTGTTCCCAGTACAGTCTAAGTGAATGCTGACTGTGTGACTTGGTTAAAAGTGGCCAAATAGAAGCCCAATCCACATTACATAAGCCCAAAGGCCTTCCTTATGACTAAACTGACACCCACTTTCTTAAAAATATCATGGGTCTAAATAGCCTTTTCAGGCTGAGAAAAGCACTTTGGTGACATTTGGCTGTAACTTGTTCCCAGTACATTCTGAGTGGCTGGTGACTGTGTGTTGTACCTAAAAGTGCCCAACAGGAATCCCAATGCACTATACATGGGCCCAAATGCCTTCCTTATGACAAAACTGACACTCATTTTCTTAAAAAAATCATTGGTCAAAATAGGCTTTTCAGGCTGAGAGAAGCACTTTGGTGACGTTTCACTGTAACTTGTTCCCAGTACAGTCTAAGTGCCTGCTGACTGTGTGACTTGGCTAAAAGTGGCCAAATAGATGCCCAATCCACAATACATGAGCCCAAAGGCCTTCCTTATGACAAAACTGACACTCATTTTCTTAAAAAAATCATTGGTCAAAATAGCCTTTTCAGGCTGTGAGAAGCACTTTGGTGACGTTTCACTGTAACTTGTTCCCAGTACAGTCTAAGTGAATGCTGACTGTGTGACTTGGTTAAAAGTGGCCAAATAGAAGCCCAATCCACATTACATAAGCCCAAAGGCCTTCCTTATGACTAAACTGACACCCACTTTCTTAAAAATATCATGGGTCTAAATAGCCTTTTCAGGCTGAGAAAAGCACTTTGGTGACATTTGGCTGTAACTTGTTCCCAGTACATTCTGAGTGGCTGGTGACTGTGTGTTGTACCTAAAAGTTCCCAACAGGAATCCCAATGCACTATACATGGGCCCAAATGCCTTCCTTATGACAAAACTGACACTCATTTTCTTAAAGAAATCATTGGTCAAAATAGCCTTTTCAGGCTGAGAGAAGCACTTTGGTGACGTTTCACTGTAACTTGTTCCCAGTACAGTCTAAGTGGCTGCTGACTGTGTGACTTGGTTAAAAGTGGCCAAATAGAAGCCCAATCCACAATACATGAGCCCAAAGGCCTTCCTTATGACTAAACTGACACCCACTTTCTTAAAAATATCATGGGTCTAAATAGCCTTTTCAGGCTGAGAAAAGCACTTTGGTGACATTTGGCTGTAACTTGTTCCCAGTACATTCTGAGTGGCTGGTGACTATGTGTTGTACCTAAAAGTGCCCAACAGGAATCCCAATGCACCATACATGGGCCCAAATGCCTTCCTTGTGACAAAACTGACACTCATTTTCTTAAAAATCTCATTGGTCAAAATAGCCTTTTCAGGCTGAGAGAAGCACTTTGGTGACGTTTCACTGTAACTTGTTCCCAGTACAGTCTAAGTGGCTGCTGACTGTGTGACTTGGTTAAAAGTGGCCAAATAGAAGCCCAATCCACATTACATAAGCCCAAAGGCCTTCCTTATGACTAAACTGACACCCACTTTCTTAAAAATATCATGGGTCTAAATAGCCTTTTCAGGCTGAGAAAAGCACTTTGGTGACATTTGGCTGTAACTTGTTCCCAGTACATTCTGAGTGGCTGGTGACTGTGTGTTGTACCTGAAAGTGCCCAACAAGAATCCCAATGCACTATACATGGGCCCAAATGCCTTCCTTATGACAAAACTGACACTCATTTTCTTAAAAAAATCATTGGTCAAAATAGCCTTTTCAGGCTGAGAGAAGCACTTTGGTGACGCTTCACTGTAACTTGTTCCCAGTACAGTCTAAGTGAATGCTGACTGTGTGACTTGGTTAAAAGTGGCCAAATAGAAGCCCAATCCACATTACATAAGCCCAAAGGCCTTCCTTATAACTAAACTGACACCCACTTTCTTAAAAATATCATGGGTCTAAATAGCCTTTTCAGGCTGAGAAAAGCACTTTGGTGACATTTGGCTGTAACTTGTTCCCAGTACATTCTGAGTGGCTGGTGACTGTGTGTTGTACCTAAAAGTGCCCAACAGGAATCCCAATGCACTATACATGGGCCCAAATGCCTTCCTTATGACAAAACTGACACTCATTTTCTTAAAAAAATGATTGGTCAAAATAGCCTTTTCAGGCTGAGAGAAGCACTTTGGTGACGTTTCACTGTAACTTGTTCCCAGTACAGTCTAAGTGGCTGCTGACTGTGTGACTTGGCTAAAAGTGGCCGTCCTTATGACAAAACTGACACTCATTTTCTTAAAAAAATCATTGGTCAAAATAGCCTTTTCAGGCTGAGAGAAGCACTTTGGTGACGTTTCACTGTAACTTGTTCCCAGTACAGTCTAAGTGAATGCTGACTGTGTGACTTGGTTAAAAGTGGCCAAATAGAAGCCCAATCCACATTACATAAGCCCAAAGGCCTTCCTTATGACTAAACTGACACCCACTTTCTTAAAAATATCATGGGTCTAAATAGCCTTTTCAGGCTGAGAAAAGCACTTTGGTGACATTTGGCTGTAACTTGTTCCCAGTACATTCTGAGTGGCTGGTGACTGTGTGTTGTACCTAAAAGTGCCCAACAGGAATCCCAATGCACCATACATGGGCCCAAATGCCTTCCTTATGACAAAACTGACACTCATTTTCTTAAAAAAATCATTGGTCAAAATAGCCTTTTCAGGCTGAGAGAAGCACTTTGGTGACATTTAGCTGTAACTTGTTCCCAGTACAGTCTAAGTGGCTGCTGACTGTGTGACTTGAATAAAAGTGGCCAAATAGAAGCCCAATCCACATTACATGAGCCCAAAGGCCTTCCTTATGACTAAACTGACACCCACTTTTTAAAAAAATTATCATGGGTCTAAATAGCCTTTTCAGGCTGAGAGAAGCACTTTGGTGACATTTGGCTGTAACTTGTTCCCAGTACATTCTGAGTGGTTGGTGACTGTGTGTTGTACCTAAAAGTACCCAACAAGAATCCCAATGCACTATACATGGGCCCAAATGCCTTCCTTATGACAAAACTGACACTCATTTTCTTAAAAAAATCATTGGTCAAAATAGCCTTTTCAGGCTGAGAGAAGCACTTTGGTGACGTTTCACTGTAACTTGTTCCCAGTACAGTCTAAGTGAATGCTGACTGTGTGACTTGGTTAAAAGTGGCCAAATAGAAGCCCAATCCACATTACATGAGCCCAAAGGCCTTCCTTATGACTAAACTGACACCCACTTTCTTAAAAATATCATGGGTCTAAATAGCCTTTTCAGGCTGAGAAAAGCACTTTGGTGACATTTGGCTGTAACTTGTTCCCAGTACATTCTGAGTGGCTGGTGACTGTGTGTTGTACCTAAAAGTGCCCAACAGGAATCCCAATGCACCATACATGGGCCCAAATGCCTTCCTTATGACAAAACTGACACTCATTTTCTTTAAAAAATCATTGGTCAAAATAGCCTTTTCAGGCTGAGAGAAGCACTTTGGTGACGTTTCACTGTAACTTGTTCCCAGTACAGTCTAAGTGGCTGCTGACTGTGTGACTTGGCTAAAAGTGGCCAAATAGATGCCCAATCCACAATACATGAGCCCAAAGGCCTTCCTTATGACAAAACTGACACTCATTTTCTTAAAAAAATCATTGGTCAAAATAGCCTTTTCAGGCTGAGAGAAGCACTTTGGTGACGTTTCACTGTAACTTGTTCCCAGTACAGTCTAAGTGAATGCTGACTGTGTGACTTGGTTAAAAGTGGCCAAATAGAAGCCCAATCCACATTACATAAGCCCAAAGGCCTTCCTTATGACTAAACTGACACCCACTTTCTTAAAAATATCATGGGTCTAAATAGCCTTTTCAGGCTGAGAAAAGCACTTTGGTGACATTTGGCTGTAACTTGTTCCCAGTACATTCTGAGTGGCTGGTGACTGTGTGTTGTACCTAAAAGTGCCCAACAGGAATCCCAATGCACTATACATGGGCCCAAATGCCTTCCTTATGACAAAACTGACACTCATTTTCTTAAAAAAATCATTGGTCAAAATAGCCTTTTCAGGCTGAGAGAAGCACTTTGGTGACGTTTCACTGTAACTTGTTCCCAGTACAGTCTAAGTGGCTGCTGACTGTGTGACTTGGCTAAAAGTGGCCAAATAGAAGCCCAATCCACAATACATGAGCCCAAAGGCCTTCCTTATGACTAAACTGACACCCACTTTCTTAAAAATATCATGGGTCTAAATAGCCTTTTCAGGCTGAGAAAAGCACTTTGGTGACATTTGGCTGTAACTTGTTCCCAGTACATTCTGAGTGGCTGGTGACTGTGTGTTGTACCTAAAAGTGCCCAACAAGAATCCCAATGCACTATACATGGGCCCAAATGCCTTCCTTATGACAAAACTGACACTCATTTTCTTAAAGAAATCATTGGTCAAAATAGCCTTTTCAGGCTGAGAGAAGCACTTTGGTGACGTTTCACTGTAACTTGTTCCCAGTACAGTCTAAGTGGCTGCTGACTGTGTGACTTGGTTAAAAGTGGCCAAATAGAAGCCCAATCCACAATACATGAGCCCAAAGGCCTTCCTTATGACTAAACTGACACCCACTTTCTTAAAAATATCATGGGTCTAAATAGCCTTTTCAGGCTGAGAAAAGCACTTTGGTGACATTTGGCTGTAACTTGTTCCCAGTACATTCTGAGTGGCTGGTGACTATGTGTTGTACCTAAAAGTGCCCAACAGGAATCCCAATGCACCATACATGGGCCCAAATGCCTTCCTTGTGACAAAACTGACACTCATTTTCTTAAAAAAATCATTGGTCAAAATAGCCTTTTCAGGCTGAGAGAAGCACTTTGGTGACGTTTCACTGTAACTTGTTCCCAGTACAGTCTAAGTGGCTGCTGACTGTGTGACTTGGTTAAAAGTGGCCAAATAGAAGCCCAATCCACATTACATAAGCCCAAAGGCCTTCCTTATGACTAAACTGACACCCACTTTCTTAAAAATATCATGGGTCTAAATAGCCTTTTCAGGCTGAGAAAAGCACTTTGGTGACATTTGGCTGTAACTTGTTCCCAGTACATTCTGAGTGGCTGGTGACTGTGTGTTGTACCTGAAAGTGCCCAACAAGAATCCCAATGCACTATACATGGGCCCAAATGCCTTCCTTATGACAAAACTGACACTCATTTTCTTAAAAAAATCATTGGTCAAAATAGCCTTTTCAGGCTGAGAGAAGCACTTTGGTGACGCTTCACTGTAACTTGTTCCCAGTACAGTCTAAGTGAATGCTGACTGTGTGACTTGGTTAAAAGTGGCCAAATAGAAGCCCAATCCACATTACATAAGCCCAAAGGCCTTCCTTATGACTAAACTGACACCCACTTTCTTAAAAATATCATGGGTCTAAATAGCCTTTTCAGGCTGAGAAAAGCACTTTGGTGACATTTGGCTGTAACTTGTTCCCAGTACATTCTGAGTGGCTGGTGACTGTGTGTTGTACCTAAAAGTGCCCAACAGGAATCCCAATGCACTATACATGGGCCCAAATGCCTTCCTTATGACAAAACTGACACTCATTTTCTTAAAAAAATCATTGGTCAAAATAGCCTTTTCAGGCTGAGAGAAGCACTTTGGTGACGTTTCACTGTAACTTGTTCCCAGTACAGTCTAAGTGAATGCTGACTGTGTGACTTGGTTAAAAGTGGCCAAATAGAAGCCCAATCCACATTACATAAGCCCAAAGGCCTTCCTTATGACTAAACTGACACCCACTTTCTTAAAAATATCATGGGTCTAAATAGCCTTTTCAGGCTGAGAAAAGCACTTTGGTGACATTTGGCTGTAACTTGTTCCCAGTACATTCTGAGTGGCTGGTGACTGTGTGTTGTACCTAAAAGTTCCCAACAGGAATCCCAATGCACTATACATGGGCCCAAATGCCTTCCTTATGACAAAACTGACACTCATTTTCTTAAAGAAATCATTGGTCAAAATAGCCTTTTCAGGCTGAGAGAAGCACTTTGGTGACGTTTCACTGTAACTTGTTCCCAGTACAGTCTAAGTGGCTGCTGACTGTGTGACTTGGTTAAAAGTGGCCAAATAGAAGCCCAATCCACAATACATGAGCCCAAAGGCCTTCCTTATGACTAAACTGACACCCACTTTCTTAAAAATATCATGGGTCTAAATAGCCTTTTCAGGCTGAGAAAAGCACTTTGGTGACATTTGGCTGTAACTTGTTCCCAGTACATTCTGAGTGGCTGGTGACTATGTGTTGTACCTAAAAGTGCCCAACAGGAATCCCAATGCACCATACATGGGCCCAAATGCCTTCCTTGTGACAAAACTGACACTCATTTTCTTAAAAAAATCATTGGTCAAAATAGCCTTTTCAGGCTGAGAGAAGCACTTTGGTGACGTTTCACTGTAACTTGTTCCCAGTACAGTCTAAGTGGCTGCTGACTGTGTGACTTGGTTAAAAGTGGCCAAATAGAAGCCCAATCCACATTACATAAGCCCAAAGGCCTTCCTTATGACTAAACTGACACCCACTTTCTTAAAAATATCATGGGTCTAAATAGCCTTTTCAGGCTGAGAAAAGCACTTTGGTGACATTTGGCTGTAACTTGTTCCCAGTACATTCTGAGTGGCTGGTGACTGTGTGTTGTACCTGAAAGTGCCCAACAAGAATCCCAATGCACTATACATGGGCCCAAATGCCTTCCTTATGACAAAACTGACACTCATTTTCTTAAAAAAATCATTGGTCAAAATAGCCTTTTCAGGCTGAGAGAAGCACTTTGGTGACGCTTCACTGTAACTTGTTCCCAGTACAGTCTAAGTGAATGCTGACTGTGTGACTTGGTTAAAAGTGGCCAAATAGAAGCCCAATCCACATTACATAAGCCCAAAGGCCTTCCTTATGACTAAACTGACACCCACTTTCTTAAAAATATCATGGGTCTAAATAGCCTTTTCAGGCTGAGAAAAGCACTTTGGTGACATTTGGCTGTAACTTGTTCCCAGTACATTCTGAGTGGCTGGTGACTGTGTGTTGTACCTAAAAGTGCCCAACAGGAATCCCAATGCACTATACATGGGCCCAAATGCCTTCCTTATGACAAAACTGACACTCATTTTCTTAAAAAAATCATTGGTCAAAATAGCCTTTTCAGGCTGAGAGAAGCACTTTGGTGACGTTTCACTGTAACTTGTTCCCAGTACAGTCTAAGTGGCTGCTGACTGTGTGACTTGGCTAAAAGTGGCCTTCCTTATGACAAAACTGACACTCATTTTCTTAAAAAAATCATTGGTCAAAATAGCCTTTTCAGGCTGAGAGAAGCACTTTGGTGACGTTTCACTGTAACTTGTTCCCAGTACAGTCTAAGTGAATGCTGACTGTGTGACTTGGTTAAAAGTGGCCAAATAGAAGCCCAATCCACATTACATAAGCCCAAAGGCCTTCCTTATGACTAAACTGACACCCACTTTCTTAAAAATATCATGGGTCTAAATAGCCTTTTCAGGCTGAGAAAAGCACTTTGGTGACATTTGGCTGTAACTTGTTCCCAGTACATTCTGAGTGGCTGGTGACTGTGTGTTGTACCTAAAAGTGCCCAACAGGAATCCCAATGCACCATACATGGGCCCAAATGCCTTCCTTATGACAAAACTGACACTCATTTTCTTAAAAAAATCATTGGTCAAAATAGCCTTTTCAGGCTGAGAGAAGCACTTTGGTGACATTTAGCTGTAACTTGTTCCCAGTACAGTCTAAGTGGCTGCTGACTGTGTGACTTGAATAAAAGTGGCCAAATAGAAGCCCAATCCACATTACATGAGCCCAAAGGCCTTCCTTATGACTAAACTGACACCCACTTTTTAAAAAAATTATCATGGGTCTAAATAGCCTTTTCAGGCTGAGAGAAGCACTTTGGTGACATTTGGCTGTAACTTGTTCCCAGTACATTCTGAGTGGTTGGTGACTGTGTGTTGTACCTAAAAGTACCCAACAAGAATCCCAATGCACTATACATGGGCCCAAATGCCTTCCTTATGACAAAACTGACACTCATTTTCTTAAAAAAATCATTGGTCAAAATAGCCTTTTCAGGCTGAGAGAAGCACTTTGGTGACGTTTCACTGTAACTTGTTCCCAGTACAGTCTAAGTGAATGCTGACTGTGTGACTTGGTTAAAAGTGGCCAAATAGAAGCCCAATCCACATTACATGAGCCCAAAGGCCTTCCTTATGACTAAACTGACACCCACTTTCTTAAAAATATCATGGGTCTAAATAGCCTTTTCAGGCTGAGAAAAGCACTTTGGTGACATTTGGCTGTAACTTGTTCCCAGTACATTCTGAGTGGCTGGTGACTGTGTGTTGTACCTAAAAGTGCCCAACAGGAATCCCAATGCACCATACATGGGCCCAAATGCCTTCCTTATGACAAAACTGACACTCATTTTCTTTAAAAAATCATTGGTCAAAATAGCCTTTTCAGGCTGAGAGAAGCACTTTGGTGACGTTTCACTGTAACTTGTTCCCAGTACAGTCTAAGTGGCTGCTGACTGTGTGACTTGGCTAAAAGTGGCCAAATAGAAGCCCAATCCACAATACATGAGCCCAAAGACCTTCCTTATGACTAAACTGACACCCACTTTTTTTTTAAATATCTAGGGTCTAAATAGCCTTTTCAGGCTGAGAGAAGCACTTTGGTGACATTTGGCTGTAACTTGTTCCCTGTACATTCTGAGTGGTTGGTGACTGTGTGTTGTACCTAAAAGTACCCAACAAGAATCCCAATGCACTATACATGGGCCCAAATGCCTTCCTTATGACAAAACTGACACTCATTTTCTTAAAAAAATCATTGGTCAAAATAGCCTTTTCAGGCTGAGAGAAGCACTTTGGTGACGTTTCACTGTAACTTGTTCCCAGTACAGTCTAAGTGGCTGCTGACTGTGTGACTTGGCTAAAAGTGGCCAAATAGAAGCCCAATCCACATTACATGAGCCCAAAGGCCTTCCTTATGACTAAACTGACACCCACTTTCTTAAAAATATCATGGGTCTAAATAGCCTTTTCAGGCTGAGAAAAGCACTTTGGTGACATTTGGCTGTAACTTGTTCCCAGTACATTCTGAGTGGCTGGTGACTGTGTGTTGTACCTAAAAGTGCCCAACAGGAATCCCAATGCACCATACATGGGCCCAAATGCCTTCCTTATGACAAAACTGACACTCATTTTCTTTAAAAAATCATTGGTCAAAATAGCCTTTTCAGGCTGAGAGAAGCACTTTGGTGACGTTTCACTGTAACTTGTTCCCAGTACAGTCTAAGTGGCTGCTGACTGTGTGACTTGGCTAAAAGTGGCCAAATAGAAGCCCAATCCACAATACATGAGCCCAAAGACCTTCCTTATGACTAAACTGACACCCACTTTTTTTTAAAATATCTAGGGTCTAAATAGCCTTTTCAGGCTGAGAGAAGCACTTTGGTGACATTTGGCTGTAACTTGTTCCCTGTACATTCCCAGTACAGTCTAAGTGGCTGCTGACTGTGTGACTTGGCTAAAAGTGGCCAAATAGATGCCCAATCCACAATACATGAGCCCAAAGGCCTTCCTTATGACAAAACTGACACTCATTTTCTTAAAAAAATCATTGGTCAAAATAGCCTTTTCAGGCTGAGAGAAGCACTTTGGTGACGTTTCACTGTAACTTGTTCCCAGTACAGTCTAAGTGAATGCTGACTGTGTGACTTGGTTAAAAGTGGCCAAATAGAAGCCCAATCCACATTACATGAGCCCAAAGGCCTTCCTTATGACTAAACTGACACCCACTTTCTTAAAAATATCATGGGTCTAAATAGCCTTTTCAGGCTGAGAAAAGCACTTTGGTGACATTTGGCTGTAACTTGTTCCCAGTACATTCTGAGTGGCTGGTGACTGTGTGTTGTACCTAAAAGTGCCCAACAGGAATCCCAATGCACCATACATGGGCCCAAATGCCTTCCTTATGACAAAACTGACACTCATTTTCTTTAAAAAATCATTGGTCAAAATAGCCTTTTCAGGCTGAGAGAAGCACTTTGGTGACGTTTCACTGTAACTTGTTCCCAGTACAGTCTAAGTGGCTGCTGACTGTGTGACTTGGCTAAAAGTGGCCAAATAGAAGCCCAATCCACAATACATGAGCCCAAAGACCTTCCTTATGACTAAACTGACACCCACTTTTTTTTTAAATATCTAGGGTCTAAATAGCCTTTTCAGGCTGAGAGAAGCACTTTGGTGACATTTGGCTGTAACTTGTTCCCTGTACATTCTGAGTGGTTGGTGACTGTGTGTTGTACCTAAAAGTACCCAACAAGAATCCCAATGCACTATACATGGGCCCAAATGCCTTCCTTATGACAAAACTGACACTCATTTTCTTAAAAAAATCATTGGTCAAAATAGCCTTTTCAGGCTGAGAGAAGCACTTTGGTGACGCTTCACTGTAACTTGTTCCCAGTACAGTCTAAGTGAATGCTGACTGTGTGACTTGGTTAAAAGTGGCCAAATAGAAGCCCAATCCACATTACATAAGCCCAAAGGCCTTCCTTATGACTAAACTGACACCCACTTTCTTAAAAATATCATGGGTCTAAATAGCCTTTTCAGGCTGAGAAAAGCACTTTGGTGACGTTTCACTGTAACTTGTTCCCAGTACAGTCTAAGTGAATGCTGACTGTGTGACTTGGTTAAAAGTGGCCAAATAGAAGCCCAATCCACATTACATAAGCCCAAAGGCCTTCCTTATGACTAAACTGACACCCACTTTCTTAAAAATATCATGGGTCTAAATAGCCTTTTCAGGCTGAGAAAAGCACTTTGGTGACATTTGGCTGTAACTTGTTCCCAGTACATTCTGAGTGGCTGGTGACTGTGTGTTGTACCTAAAAGTGCCCAACAGGAATCCCAATGCACTATACATGGGCCCAAATGCCTTCCTTATGACAAAACTGACACTCATTTTCTTAAAAAAATCATTGGTCAAAATAGCCTTTTCAGGCTGAGAGAAGCACTTTGGTGACGTTTCACTGTAACTTGTTCCCAGTACAGTCTAAGTGGCTGCTGACTGTGTGACTTGGCTAAAAGTGGCCAAATAGAAGCCCAATCCACAATACATGAGCCCAAAGGCCTTCCTTATGACTAAACTGACACCCACTTTCTTAAAAATATCATGGGTCTAAATAGCCTTTTCAGGCTGAGAAAAGCACTTTGGTGACATTTGGCTGTAACTTGTTCCCAGTACATTCTGAGTGGCTGGTGACTGTGTGTTGTACCTGAAAGTGCCCAACAAGAATCCCAATGCACTATACATGGGCCCAAATGCCTTCCTTATGACAAAACTGACACTCATTTTCTTAAAGAAATCATTGGTCAAAATAGCCTTTTCAGGCTGAGAGAAGCACTTTGGTGACGTTTCACTGTAACTTGTTCCCAGTACAGTCTAAGTGGCTGCTGACTGTGTGACTTGGTTAAAAGTGGCCAAATAGAAGCCCAATCCACAATACATGAGCCCAAAGGCCTTCCTTATGACTAAACTGACACCCACTTTCTTAAAAATATCATGGGTCTAAATAGCCTTTTCAGGCTGAGAAAAGCACTTTGGTGACATTTGGCTGTAACTTGTTCCCAGTACATTCTGAGTGGCTGGTGACTATGTGTTGTACCTAAAAGTGCCCAACAGGAATCCCAATGCACCATACATGGGCCCAAATGCCTTCCTTGTGACAAAACTGACACTCATTTTCTTAAAAAAATCATTGGTCAAAATAGCCTTTTCAGGCTGAGAGAAGCACTTTGGTGACGTTTCACTGTAACTTGTTCCCAGTACAGTCTAAGTGACTGCTGACTGTGTGACTTGGTTAAAAGTGGCCAAATAGAAGCCCAATCCACATTACATAAGCCCAAAGGCCTTCCTTATGACTAAACTGACACCCACTTTCTTAAAAATATCATGGGTCTAAATAGCCTTTTCAGGCTGAGAAAAGCACTTTGGTGACATTTGGCTGTAACTTGTTCCCAGTACATTCTGAGTGGCTGGTGACTGTGTGTTGTACCTAAAAGTGCCCAACAGGAATCCCAATGCACTATACATGGGCCCAAATGCCTTCCTTATGACAAAACTGACACTCATTTTCTTAAAAAAATCATTGGTCAAAATAGCCTTTTCAGGCTGAGAGAAGCACTTTGGTGACGCTTCACTGTAACTTGTTCCCAGTACAGTCTAAGTGAATGCTGACTGTGTGACTTGGTTAAAAGTGGCCAAATAGAAGCCCAATCCACATTACATAAGCCCAAAGGCCTTCCTTATGACTAAACTGACACCCACTTTCTTAAAAATATCATGGGTCTAAATAGCCTTTTCAGGCTGAGAAAAGCACTTTGGTGACATTTGGCTGTAACTTGTTCCCAGTACATTCTGAGTGGCTGGTGACTGTGTGTTGTACCTAAAAGTGCCCAACAGGAATCCCAATGCACTATACATGGGCCCAAATGCCTTCCTTATGACAAAACTGACACTCATTTTCTTAAAAAAATCATTGGTCAAAATAGCCTTTTCAGGCTGAGAGAAGCACTTTGGTGACGTTTCACTGTAACTTGTTCCCAGTACAGTCTAAGTGGCTGCTGACTGTGTGACTTGGCTAAAAGTGGCCAAATAGATGCCCAATCCACAATACATGAGCCCAAAGGCCTTCCTTATGACAAAACTGACACTCATTTTCTTAAAAAAATCATTGGTCAAAATAGCCTTTTCAGGCTGAGAGAAGCACTTTGGTGACGTTTCACTGTAACTTGTTCCCAGTACAGTCTAAGTGAATGCTGACTGTGTGACTTGGTTAAAAGTGGCCAAATAGAAGCCCAATCCACATTACATAAGCCCAAAGGCCTTCCTTATGACTAAACTGACACCCACTTTCTTAAAAATATCATGGGTCTAAATAGCCTTTTCAGGCTGAGAAAAGCACTTTGGTGACATTTGGCTGTAACTTGTTCCCAGTACATTCTGAGTGGCTGGTGACTGTGTGTTGTACCTAAAAGTGCCCAACAGGAATCCCAATGCACTATACATGGGCCCAAATGCCTTCCTTATGACAAAACTGACACTCATTTTCTTAAAAAAATCATTGGTCAAAATAGCCTTTTCAGGCTGAGAGAAGCACTTTGGTGACGTTTCACTGTAACTTGTTCCCAGTACAGTCTAAGTGGCTGCTGACTGTGTGACTTGGCTAAAAGTGGCCAAATAGAAGCCCAATCCACAATACATGAGCCCAAAGGCCTTCCTTATGACTAAACTGACACCCACTTTCTTAAAAATATCATGGGTCTAAATAGCCTTTTCAGGCTGAGAAAAGCACTTTGGTGACATTTGGCTGTAACTTGTTCCCAGTACATTCTGAGTGGCTGGTGACTGTGTGTTGTACCTAAAAGTGCCCAACAAGAATCCCAATGCACTATACATGGGCCCAAATGCCTTCCTTATGACAAAACTGACACTCATTTTCTTAAAGAAATCATTAGTCAAAATAGCCTTTTCAGGCTGAGAGAAGCACTTTGGTGACGTTTCACTGTAACTTGTTCCCAGTACAGTCTAAGTGGCTGCTGACTGTGTGACTTGGCTAAAAGTGGCCAAATAGAAGCCCAATCCACAATACATGAGCCCAAAGACCTTCCTTATGACTAAACTGACACCCACTTTTTTTTTAAATATCTAGGGTCTAAATAGCCTTTTCAGGCTGAGAGAAGCACTTTGGTGACATTTGGCTGTAACTTGTTCCCTGTACATTCTGAGTGGTTGGTGACTGTGTGTTGTACCTAAAAGTACCCAACAAGAATCCCAATGCACTATACATGGGCCCAAATGCCTTCCTTATGACAAAACTGACACTCATTTTCTTAAAAAAATCATTGGTCAAAATAGCCTTTTCAGGCTGAGAGAAGCACTTTGGTGACGCTTCACTGTAACTTGTTCCCAGTACAGTCTAAGTGAATGCTGACTGTGTGACTTGGTTAAAAGTGGCCAAATAGAAGCCCAATCCACATTACATAAGCCCAAAGGCCTTCCTTATGACTAAACTGACACCCACTTTCTTAAAAATATCATGGGTCTAAATAGCCTTTTCAGGCTGAGAAAAGCACTTTGGTGACATTTGGCTGTAACTTGTTCCCAGTACATTCTGAGTGGCTGGTGACTGTGTGTTGTACCTAAAAGTGCCCAACAGGAATCCCAATGCACTATACATGGGCCCAAATGCCTTCCTTATGACAAAACTGACACTCATTTTCTTAAAAAAATCATTGGTCAAAATAGCCTTTTCAGGCTGAGAGAAGCACTTTGGTGACGTTTCACTGTAACTTGTTCCCAGTACAGTCTAAGTGGCTGCTGACTGTGTGACTTGGCTAAAAGTGGCCAAATAGATGCCCAATCCACAATACATGAGCCCAAAGGCCTTCCTTATGACAAAACTGACACTCATTTTCTTAAAAAAATCATTGGTCAAAATAGCCTTTTCAGGCTGAGAGAAGCACTTTGGTGACGTTTCACTGTAACTTGTTCCCAGTACAGTCTAAGTGAATGCTGACTGTGTGACTTGGTTAAAAGTGGCCAAATAGAAGCCCAATCCACATTACATAAGCCCAAAGGCCTTCCTTATGACTAAACTGACACCCACTTTCTTAAAAATATCATGGGTCTAAATAGCCTTTTCAGGCTGAGAAAAGCACTTTGGTGACATTTGGCTGTAACTTGTTCCCAGTACATTCTGAGTGGCTGGTGACTGTGTGTTGTACCTAAAAGTTCCCAACAGGAATCCCAATGCACTATACATGGGCCCAAATGCCTTCCTTATGACAAAACTGACACTCATTATCTTAAAGAAATCATTGGTCAAAATAGCCTTTTCAGGCTGAGAGAAGCACTTTGGTGACGTTTCACTGTAACTTGTTCCCAGTACAGTCTAAGTGGCTGCTGACTGTGTGACTTGGCTAAAAGTGGCCAAATAGAAGCCCAATCCACAATACATGAGCCCAAAGGCCTTCCTTATGACTAAACTGACACCCACTTTCTTAAAAATATCATGGGTCTAAATAGCCTTTTCAGGCTGAGAAAAGCACTTTGGTGACATTTGGCTGTAACTTGTTCCCAGTACATTCTGAGTGGCTGGTGACTGTGTGTTGTACCTAAAAGTTCCCAACAGGAATCCCAATGCACTATACATGGGCCCAAATGCCTTCCTTATGACAAAACTGACACTCATTTTCTTAAAGAAATCATTGGTCAAAATAGCCTTTTCAGGCTGAGAGAAGCACTTTGGTGACGTTTCACTGTAACTTGTTCCCAGTACAGTCTAAGTGGCTGCTGACTGTGTGACTTGGTTAAAAGTGGCCAAATAGAAGCCCAATCCACAATACATGAGCCCAAAGGCCTTCCTTATGACTAAACTGACACCCACTTTCTTAAAAATATCATGGGTCTAAATAGCCTTTTCAGGCTGAGAAAAGCACTTTGGTGACATTTGGCTGTAACTTGTTCCCAGTACATTCTGAGTGGCTGGTGACTATGTGTTGTACCTAAAAGTGCCCAACAGGAATCCCAATGCACCATACATGGGCCCAAATGCCTTCCTTGTGACAAAACTGACACTCATTTTCTTAAAAAAATCATTGGTCAAAATAGCCTTTTCAGGCTGAGAGAAGCACTTTGGTGACGCTTCACTGTAACTTGTTCCCAGTACAGTCTAAGTGAATGCTGACTGTGTGACTTGGTTAAAAGTGGCCAAATAGAAGCCCAATCCACATTACATAAGCCCAAAGGCCTTCCTTATGACTAAACTGACACCCACTTTCTTAAAAATATCATGGGTCTAAATAGCCTTTTCAGGCTGAGAAAAGCACTTTGGTGACATTTGGCTGTAACTTGTTCCCAGTACATTCTGAGTGGCTGGTGTATGTGTGTTGTACCTAAAAGTGCCCAACAGGAATCCCAATGCACTATACATGGGCCCAAATGCCTTCCTTATGACAAAACTGACACTCATTTTCTTAAAAAAATCATTGGTCAAAATAGGCTTTTCAGGCTGAGAGAAGCACTTTGGTGACGTTTCACTGTAACTTGTTCCCAGTACAGTCTAAGTGCCTGCTGACTGTGTGACTTGGCTAAAAGTGGCCAAATAGATGCCCAATCCACAATACATGAGCCCAAAGGCCTTCCTTATGACAAAACTGACACTCATTTTCTTAAAAAAATCATTGGTCAAAATAGCCTTTTCAGGCTGTGAGAAGCACTTTGGTGACGTTTCACTGTAACTTGTTCCCAGTACAGTCTAAGTGAATGCTGACTGTGTGACTTGGTTAAAAGTGGCCAAATAGAAGCCCAATCCACATTACATAAGCCCAAAGGCCTTCCTTATGACTAAACTGACACCCACTTTCTTAAAAATATCATGGGTCTAAATAGCCTTTTCAGGCTGAGAAAAGCACTTTGGTGACATTTGGCTGTAACTTGTTCCCAGTACATTCTGAGTGGCTGGTGACTGTGTGTTGTACCTAAAAGTTCCCAACAGGAATCCCAATGCACTATACATGGGCCCAAATGCCTTCCTTATGACAAAACTGACACTCATTTTCTTAAAGAAATCATTGGTCAAAATAGCCTTTTCAGGCTGAGAGAAGCACTTTGGTGACGTTTCACTGTAACTTGTTCCCAGTACAGTCTAAGTGGCTGCTGACTGTGTGACTTGGTTAAAAGTGGCCAAATAGAAGCCCAATCCACAATACATGAGCCCAAAGGCCTTCCTTATGACTAAACTGACACCCACTTTCTTAAAAATATCATGGGTCTAAATAGCCTTTTCAGGCTGAGAAAAGCACTTTGGTGACATTTGGCTGTAACTTGTTCCCAGTACATTCTGAGTGGCTGGTGACTATGTGTTGTACCTAAAAGTGCCCAACAGGAATCCCAATGCACCATACATGGGCCCAAATGCCTTCCTTGTGACAAAACTGACACTCATTTTCTTAAAAAAATCATTGGTCAAAATAGCCTTTTCAGGCTGAGAGAAGCACTTTGGTGACGTTTCACTGTAACTTGTTCCCAGTACAGTCTAAGTGGCTGCTGACTGTGTGACTTGGTTAAAAGTGGCCAAATAGAAGCCCAATCCACATTACATAAGCCCAAAGGCCTTCCTTATGACTAAACTGACACCCACTTTCTTAAAAATATCATGGGTCTAAATAGCCTTTTCAGGCTGAGAAAAGCACTTTGGTGACATTTGGCTGTAACTTGTTCCCAGTACATTCTGAGTGGCTGGTGACTGTGTGTTGTACCTGAAAGTGCCCAACAAGAATCCCAATGCACTATACATGGGCCCAAATGCCTTCCTTATGACAAAACTGACACTCATTTTCTTAAAAAAATCATTGGTCAAAATAGCCTTTTCAGGCTGAGAGAAGCACTTTGGTGACGCTTCACTGTAACTTGTTCCCAGTACAGTCTAAGTGAATGCTGACTGTGTGACTTGGTTAAAAGTGGCCAAATAGAAGCCCAATCCACATTACATAAGCCCAAAGGCCTTCCTTATGACTAAACTGACACCCACTTTCTTAAAAATATCATGGGTCTAAATAGCCTTTTCAGGCTGAGAAAAGCACTTTGGTGACATTTGGCTGTAACTTGTTCCCAGTACATTCTGAGTGGCTGGTGACTGTGTGTTGTACCTAAAAGTGCCCAACAGGAATCCCAATGCACTATACATGGGCCCAAATGCCTTCCTTATGACAAAACTGACACTCATTTTCTTAAAAAAATGATTGGTCAAAATAGCCTTTTCAGGCTGAGAGAAGCACTTTGGTGACGTTTCACTGTAACTTGTTCCCAGTACAGTCTAAGTGGCTGCTGACTGTGTGACTTGGCTAAAAGTGGCCGTCCTTATGACAAAACTGACACTCATTTTCTTAAAAAAATCATTGGTCAAAATAGCCTTTTCAGGCTGAGAGAAGCACTTTGGTGACGTTTCACTGTAACTTGTTCCCAGTACAGTCTAAGTGAATGCTGACTGTGTGACTTGGTTAAAAGTGGCCAAATAGAAGCCCAATCCACATTAGATAAGCCCAAAGGCCTTCCTTATGACTAAACTGACACCCACTTTCTTAAAAATATCATGGGTCTAAATAGCCTTTTCAGGCTGAGAAAAGCACTTTGGTGACATTTGGCTGTAACTTGTTCCCAGTACATTCTGAGTGGCTGGTGACTGTGTGTTGTACCTAAAAGTGCCCAACAGGAATCCCAATGCACTATACATGGGCCCAAATGCCTTCCTTATGACAAAACTGACACTCATTTTCTTAAAAAAATCATTGGTCAAAATAGCCTTTTCAGGCTGAGAGAAGCACTTTGGTGACGTTTCACTGTAACTTGTTCCCAGTACAGTCTAAGTGGCTGCTGACTGTGTGACTTGGTTAAAAGTGGCCAAATAGAAGCCCAATCCACAATACATGAGCCCAAAGGCCTTCCTTATGACTAAACTGACACCCACTTTCTTAAAAATATCATGGGTCTAAATAGCCTTTTCAGGCTGAGAAAAGCACTTTGGTGACATTTGGCTGTAACTTGTTCCCAGTACATTCTGAGTGGCTGGTGACTATGTGTTGTACCTAAAAGTGCCCAACAGGAATCCCAATGCACCATACATGGGCCCAAATGCCTTCCTTGTGACAAAACTGACACTCATTTTCTTAAAAAAATCATTGGTCAAAATAGCCTTTTCAGGCTGAGAGAAGCACTTTGGTGACGTTTCACTGTAACTTGTTCCCAGTACAGTCTAAGTGACTGCTGACTGTGTGACTTGGTTAAAAGTGGCCAAATAGAAGCCCAATCCACATTACATAAGCCCAAAGGCCTTCCTTATGACTAAACTGACACCCACTTTCTTAAAAATATCATGGGTCTAAATAGCCTTTTCAGGCTGAGAAAAGCACTTTGGTGACATTTGGCTGTAACTTGTTCCCAGTACATTCTGAGTGGCTGGTGACTGTGTGTTGTACCTGAAAGTGCCCAACAAGAATCCCAATGCACTATACATGGGCCCAAATGCCTTCCTTATGACAAAACTGACACTCATTTTCTTAAAAAAATCATTGGTCAAAATAGCCTTTTCAGGCTGAGAGAAGCACTTTGGTGACGCTTCACTGTAACTTGTTCCCAGTACAGTCTAAGTGAATGCTGACTGTGTGACTTGGTTAAAAGTGGCCAAATAGAAGCCCAATCCACATTACATAAGCCCAAAGGCCTTCCTTATGACTAAACTGACACCCACTTTCTTAAAAATATCATGGGTCTAAATAGCCTTTTCAGGCTGAGAAAAGCACTTTGGTGACATTTGGCTGTAACTTGTTCCCAGTACATTCTGAGTGGCTGGTGACTGTGTGTTGTACCTAAAAGTGCCCAACAGGAATCCCAATGCACTATACATGGGCCCAAATGCCTTCCTTATGACAAAACTGACACTCATTTTCTTAAAAAAATCATTGGTCAAAATAGCCTTTTCAGGCTGAGAGAAGCACTTTGGTGACGTTTCACTGTAACTTGTTCCCAGTACAGTCTAAGTGGCTGCTGACTGTGTGACTTGGCTAAAAGTGGCCAAATAGATGCCCAATCCACAATACATGAGCCCAAAGGCCTTCCTTATGACAAAACTGACACTCATTTTCTTAAAAAAATCATTGGTCAAAATAGCCTTTTCAGGCTGAGAGAAGCACTTTGGTGACGTTTCACTGTAACTTGTTCCCAGTACAGTCTAAGTGAATGCTGACTGTGTGACTTGGTTAAAAGTGGCCAAATAGAAGCCCAATCCACATTACATAAGCCCAAAGGCCTTCCTTATGACTAAACTGACACCCACTTTCTTAAAAATATCATGGGTCTAAATAGCCTTTTCAGGCTGAGAAAAGCACTTTGGTGACATTTGGCTGTAACTTGTTCCCAGTACATTCTGAGTGGCTGGTGACTGTGTGTTGTACCTAAAAGTGCCCAACAGGAATCCCAATGCACTATACATGGGCCCAAATGCCTTCCTTATGACAAAACTGACACTCATTTTCTTAAAAAAATCATTGGTCAAAATAGCCTTTTCAGGCTGAGAGAAGCACTTTGGTGACGTTTCACTGTAACTTGTTCCCAGTACAGTCTAAGTGGCTGCTGACTGTGTGACTTGGCTAAAAGTGGCCAAATAGAAGCCCAATCCACAATACATGAGCCCAAAGGCCTTCCTTATGACTAAACTGACACCTACTTTCTTAAAAATATCATGGGTCTAAATAGCCTTTTCAGGCTGAGAAAAGCACTTTGGTGACATTTGGCTGTAACTTGTTCCCAGTACATTCTGAGTGGCTGGTGACTGTGTGTTGTACCTAAAAGTGCCCAACAAGAATCCCAATGCACTATACATGGGCCCAAATGCCTTCCTTATGACAAAACTGACACTCATTTTCTTAAAGAAATCATTAGTCAAAATAGCCTTTTCAGGCTGAGAGAAGCACTTTGGTGACGTTTCACTGTAACTTGTTCCCAGTACAGTCTAAGTGGCTGCTGACTGTGTGACTTGGCTAAAAGTGGCCAAATAGAAGCCCAATCCACAATACATGAGCCCAAAGACCTTCCTTATGACTAAACTGACACCCACTTTTTTTTTAAATATCTAGGGTCTAAATAGCCTTTTCAGGCTGAGAGAAGCACTTTGGTGACATTTGGCTGTAACTTGTTCCCTGTACATTCTGAGTGGTTGGTGACTGTGTGTTGTACCTAAAAGTACCCAACAAGAATCCCAATGCACTATACATGGGCCCAAATGCCTTCCTTATGACAAAACTGACACTCATTTTCTTAAAAAAATCATTGGTCAAAATAGCCTTTTCAGGCTGAGAGAAGCACTTTGGTGACGCTTCACTGTAACTTGTTCCCAGTACAGTCTAAGTGAATGCTGACTGTGTGACTTGGTTAAAAGTGGCCAAATAGAAGCCCAATCCACATTACATAAGCCCAAAGGCCTTCCTTATGACTAAACTGACACCCACTTTCTTAAAAATATCATGGGTCTAAATAGCCTTTTCAGGCTGAGAAAAGCACTTTGGTGACATTTGGCTGTAACTTGTTCCCAGTACATTCTGAGTGGCTGGTGACTGTGTGTTGTACCTAAAAGTGCCCAACAGGAATCCCAATGCACTATACATGGGCCCAAATGCCTTCCTTATGACAAAACTGACACTCATTTTCTTAAAAAAATCATTGGTCAAAATAGCCTTTTCAGGCTGAGAGAAGCACTTTGGTGACGTTTCACTGTAACTTGTTCCCAGTACAGTCTAAGTGGCTGCTGACTGTGTGACTTGGCTAAAAGTGGCCAAATAGATGCCCAATCCACAATACATGAGCCCAAAGGCCTTCCTTATGACAAAACTGACACTCATTTTCTTAAAAAAATCATTGGTCAAAATAGCCTTTTCAGGCTGAGAGAAGCACTTTGGTGACGTTTCACTGTAACTTGTTCCCAGTACAGTCTAAGTGAATGCTGACTGTGTGACTTGGTTAAAAGTGGCCAAATAGAAGCCCAATCCACATTACATAAGCCCAAAGGCCTTCCTTATGACTAAACTGACACCCACTTTCTTAAAAATATCATGGGTCTAAATAGCCTTTTCAGGCTGAGAAAAGCACTTTGGTGACATTTGGCTGTAACTTGTTCCCAGTACATTCTGAGTGGCTGGTGACTGTGTGTTGTACCTAAAAGTTCCCAACAGGAATCCCAATGCACTATACATGGGCCCAAATGCCTTCCTTATGACAAAACTGACACTCATTATCTTAAAGAAATCATTGGTCAAAATAGCCTTTTCAGGCTGAGAGAAGCACTTTGGTGACGTTTCACTGTAACTTGTTCCCAGTACAGTCTAAGTGGCTGCTGACTGTGTGACTTGGCTAAAAGTGGCCAAATAGAAGCCCAATCCACAATACATGAGCCCAAAGGCCTTCCTTATGACTAAACTGACACCCACTTTCTTAAAAATATCATGGGTCTAAATAGCCTTTTCAGGCTGAGAAAAGCACTTTGGTGACATTTGGCTGTAACTTGTTCCCAGTACATTCTGAGTGGCTGGTGACTGTGTGTTGTACCTAAAAGTTCCCAACAGGAATCCCAATGCACTATACATGGGCCCAAATGCCTTCCTTATGACAAAACTGACACTCATTTTCTTAAAGAAATCATTGGTCAAAATAGCCTTTTCAGGCTGAGAGAAGCACTTTGGTGACGTTTCACTGTAACTTGTTCCCAGTACAGTCTAAGTGGCTGCTGACTGTGTGACTTGGTTAAAAGTGGCCAAATAGAAGCCCAATCCACAATACATGAGCCCAAAGGCCTTCCTTATGACTAAACTGACACCCACTTTCTTAAAAATATCATGGGTCTAAATAGCCTTTTCAGGCTGAGAAAAGCACTTTGGTGACATTTGGCTGTAACTTGTTCCCAGTACATTCTGAGTGGCTGGTGACTATGTGTTGTACCTAAAAGTGCCCAACAGGAATCCCAATGCACCATACATGGGCCCAAATGCCTTCCTTGTGACAAAACTGACACTCATTTTCTTAAAAAAATCATTGGTCAAAATAGCCTTTTCAGGCTGAGAGAAGCACTTTGGTGACGCTTCACTGTAACTTGTTCCCAGTACAGTCTAAGTGAATGCTGACTGTGTGACTTGGTTAAAAGTGGCCAAATAGAAGCCCAATCCACATTACATAAGCCCAAAGGCCTTCCTTATGACTAAACTGACACCCACTTTCTTAAAAATATCATGGGTCTAAATAGCCTTTTCAGGCTGAGAAAAGCACTTTGGTGACATTTGGCTGTAACTTGTTCCCAGTACATTCTGAGTGGCTGGTGTATGTGTGTTGTACCTAAAAGTGCCCAACAGGAATCCCAATGCACTATACATGGGCCCAAATGCCTTCCTTATGACAAAACTGACACTCATTTTCTTAAAAAAATCATTGGTCAAAATAGGCTTTTCAGGCTGAGAGAAGCACTTTGGTGACGTTTCACTGTAACTTGTTCCCAGTACAGTCTAAGTGCCTGCTGACTGTGTGACTTGGCTAAAAGTGGCCAAATAGATGCCCAATCCACAATACATGAGCCCAAAGGCCTTCCTTATGACAAAACTGACACTCATTTTCTTAAAAAAATCATTGGTCAAAATAGCCTTTTCAGGCTGTGAGAAGCACTTTGGTGACGTTTCACTGTAACTTGTTCCCAGTACAGTCTAAGTGAATGCTGACTGTGTGACTTGGTTAAAAGTGGCCAAATAGAAGCCCAATCCACATTACATAAGCCCAAAGGCCTTCCTTATGACTAAACTGACACCCACTTTCTTAAAAATATCATGGGTCTAAATAGCCTTTTCAGGCTGAGAAAAGCACTTTGGTGACATTTGGCTGTAACTTGTTCCCAGTACATTCTGAGTGGCTGGTGACTGTGTGTTGTACCTAAAAGTTCCCAACAGGAATCCCAATGCACTATACATGGGCCCAAATGCCTTCCTTATGACAAAACTGACACTCATTTTCTTAAAGAAATCATTGGTCAAAATAGCCTTTTCAGGCTGAGAGAAGCACTTTGGTGACGTTTCACTGTAACTTGTTCCCAGTACAGTCTAAGTGGCTGCTGACTGTGTGACTTGGTTAAAAGTGGCCAAATAGAAGCCCAATCCACAATACATGAGCCCAAAGGCCTTCCTTATGACTAAACTGACACCCACTTTCTTAAAAATATCATGGGTCTAAATAGCCTTTTCAGGCTGAGAAAAGCACTTTGGTGACATTTGGCTGTAACTTGTTCCCAGTACATTCTGAGTGGCTGGTGACTATGTGTTGTACCTAAAAGTGCCCAACAGGAATCCCAATGCACCATACATGGGCCCAAATGCCTTCCTTGTGACAAAACTGACACTCATTTTCTTAAAAAAATCATTGGTCAAAATAGCCTTTTCAGGCTGAGAGAAGCACTTTGGTGACGTTTCACTGTAACTTGTTCCCAGTACAGTCTAAGTGGCTGCTGACTGTGTGACTTGGTTAAAAGTGGCCAAATAGAAGCCCAATCCACATTACATAAGCCCAAAGGCCTTCCTTATGACTAAACTGACACCCACTTTCTTAAAAATATCATGGGTCTAAATAGCCTTTTCAGGCTGAGAAAAGCACTTTGGTGACATTTGGCTGTAACTTGTTCCCAGTACATTCTGAGTGGCTGGTGACTGTGTGTTGTACCTGAAAGTGCCCAACAAGAATCCCAATGCACTATACATGGGCCCAAATGCCTTCCTTATGACAAAACTGACACTCATTTTCTTAAAAAAATCATTGGTCAAAATAGCCTTTTCAGGCTGAGAGAAGCACTTTGGTGACGCTTCACTGTAACTTGTTCCCAGTACAGTCTAAGTGAATGCTGACTGTGTGACTTGGTTAAAAGTGGCCAAATAGAAGCCCAATCCACATTACATAAGCCCAAAGGCCTTCCTTATGACTAAACTGACACCCACTTTCTTAAAAATATCATGGGTCTAAATAGCCTTTTCAGGCTGAGAAAAGCACTTTGGTGACATTTGGCTGTAACTTGTTCCCAGTACATTCTGAGTGGCTGGTGACTGTGTGTTGTACCTAAAAGTGCCCAACAGGAATCCCAATGCACTATACATGGGCCCAAATGCCTTCCTTATGACAAAACTGACACTCATTTTCTTAAAAAAATGATTGGTCAAAATAGCCTTTTCAGGCTGAGAGAAGCACTTTGGTGACGTTTCACTGTAACTTGTTCCCAGTACAGTCTAAGTGGCTGCTGACTGTGTGACTTGGCTAAAAGTGGCCGTCCTTATGACAAAACTGACACTCATTTTCTTAAAAAAATCATTGGTCAAAATAGCCTTTTCAGGCTGAGAGAAGCACTTTGGTGACGTTTCACTGTAACTTGTTCCCAGTACAGTCTAAGTGAATGCTGACTGTGTGACTTGGTTAAAAGTGGCCAAATAGAAGCCCAATCCACATTACATAAGCCCAAAGGCCTTCCTTATGACTAAACTGACACCCACTTTCTTAAAAATATCATGGGTCTAAATAGCCTTTTCAGGCTGAGAAAAGCACTTTGGTGACATTTGGCTGTAACTTGTTCCCAGTACATTCTGAGTGGCTGGTGACTGTGTGTTGTACCTAAAAGTGCCCAACAGGAATCCCAATGCACCATACATGGGCCCAAATGCCTTCCTTATGACAAAACTGACACTCATTTTCTTAAAAAAATCATTGGTCAAAATAGCCTTTTCAGGCTGAGAGAAGCACTTTGGTGACATTTAGCTGTAACTTGTTCCCAGTACAGTCTAAGTGGCTGCTGACTGTGTGACTTGAATAAAAGTGGCCAAATAGAAGCCCAATCCACATTACATGAGCCCAAAGGCCTTCCTTATGACTAAACTGACACCCACTTTTTAAAAAAATTATCATGGGTCTAAATAGCCTTTTCAGGCTGAGAGAAGCACTTTGGTGACATTTGGCTGTAACTTGTTCCCAGTACATTCTGAGTGGTTGGTGACTGTGTGTTGTACCTAAAAGTACCCAACAAGAATCCCAATGCACTATACATGGGCCCAAATGCCTTCCTTATGACAAAACTGACACTCATTTTCTTAAAAAAATCATTGGTCAAAATAGCCTTTTCAGGCTGAGAGAAGCACTTTGGTGACGTTTCACTGTAACTTGTTCCCAGTACAGTCTAAGTGAATGCTGACTGTGTGACTTGGTTAAAAGTGGCCAAATAGAAGCCCAATCCACATTACATGAGCCCAAAGGCCTTCCTTATGACTAAACTGACACCCACTTTCTTAAAAATATCATGGGTCTAAATAGCCTTTTCAGGCTGAGAAAAGCACTTTGGTGACATTTGGCTGTAACTTGTTCCCAGTACATTCTGAGTGGCTGGTGACTGTGTGTTGTACCTAAAAGTGCCCAACAGGAATCCCAATGCACCATACATGGGCCCAAATGCCTTCCTTATGACAAAACTGACACTCATTTTCTTTAAAGAATCATTGGTCAAAATAGCCTTTTCAGGCTGAGAGAAGCACTTTGGTGACGTTTCACTGTAACTTGTTCCCAGTACAGTCTAAGTGGCTGCTGACTGTGTGACTTGGCTAAAAGTGGCCAAATAGAAGCCCAATCCACAATACATGAGCCCAAAGACCTTCCTTATGACTAAACTGACACCCACTTTTTTTTTTAAATATCTAGGGTCTAAATAGCCTTTTCAGGCTGAGAGAAGCACTTTGGTGACATTTGGCTGTAACTTGTTCCCTGTACATTCTGAGTGGTTGGTGACTGTGTGTTGTACCTAAAAGTACCCAACAAGAATCCCAATGCACTATACATGGGCCCAAATGCCTTCCTTATGACAAAACTGACACTCATTTTCTTAAAAAAATCATTGGTCAAAATAGCCTTTTCAGGCTGAGAGAAGCACTTTGGTGACGCTTCACTGTAACTTGTTCCCAGTACAGTCTAAGTGAATGCTGACTGTGTGACTTGGTTAAAAGTGGCCAAATAGAAGCCCAATCCACATTACATAAGCCCAAAGGCCTTCCTTATGACTAAACTGACACCCACTTTCTTAAAAATATCATGGGTCTAAATAGCCTTTTCAGGCTGAGAAAAGCACTTTGGTGACATTTGGCTGTAACTTGTTCCCAGTACATTCTGAGTGGCTGGTGACTGTGTGTTGTACCTAAAAGTGCCCAACAGGAATCCCAATGCACTATACATGGGCCCAAATGCCTTCCTTATGACAAAACTGACACTCATTTTCTTAAAAAAATCATTGGTCAAAATAGCCTTTTCAGGCTGAGAGAAGCACTTTGGTGACGTTTCACTGTAACTTGTTCCCAGTACAGTCTAAGTGGCTGCTGACTGTGTGACTTGGCTAAAAGTGGCCAAATAGATGCCCAATCCACAATACATGAGCCCAAAGGCCTTCCTTATGACAAAACTGACACTCATTTTCTTAAAAAAATCATTGGTCAAAATAGCCTTTTCAGGCTGAGAGAAGCACTTTGGTGACGTTTCACTGTAACTTGTTCCCAGTACAGTCTAAGTGAATGCTGACTGTGTGACTTGGTTAAAAGTGGCCAAATAGAAGCCCAATCCACATTACATAAGCCCAAAGGCCTTCCTTATGACTAAACTGACACCCACTTTCTTAAAAATATCATGGGTCTAAATAGCCTTTTCAGGCTGAGAAAAGCACTTTGGTGACATTTGGCTGTAACTTGTTCCCAGTACATTCTGAGTGGCTGGTGACTGTGTGTTGTACCTAAAAGTGCCCAACAGGAATCCCAATGCACTATACATGGGCCCAAATGCCTTCCTTATGACAAAACTGACACTCATTTTCTTAAAAAAATCATTGGTCAAAATAGCCTTTTCAGGCTGAGAGAAGCACTTTGGTGACGTTTCACTGTAACTTGTTCCCAGTACAGTCTAAGTGGCTGCTGACTGTGTGACTTGGCTAAAAGTGGCCAAATAGAAGCCCAATCCACAATACATGAGCCCAAAGGCCTTCCTTATGACTAAACTGACACCCACTTTCTTAAAAATATCATGGGTCTAAATAGCCTTTTCAGGCTGAGAAAAGCACTTTGGTGACATTTGGCTGTAACTTGTTCCCAGTACATTCGGAGTGGCTGGTGACTGTGTGTTGTACCTAAAAGTGCCCAACAAGAATCCCAATGCACTATACATGGGCCCAAATGCCTTCCTTATGACAAAACTGACACTCATTTTCTTAAAGAAATCATTGGTCAAAATAGCCTTTTCAGGCTGAGAGAAGCACTTTGGTGACGTTTCACTGTAACTTGTTCCCAGTACAGTCTAAGTGGCTGCTGACTGTGTGACTTGGTTAAAAGTGGCCAAATAGAAGCCCAATCCACAATACATGAGCCCAAAGGCCTTCCTTATGACTAAACTGACACCCACTTTCTTAAAAATATCATGGGTCTAAATAGCCTTTTCAGGCTGAGAAAAGCACTTTGGTGACATTTGGCTGTAACTTGTTCCCAGTACATTCTGAGTGGCTGGTGACTATGTGTTGTACCTAAAAGTGCCCAACAGGAATCCCAATGCACCATACATGGGCCCAAATGCCTTCCTTGTGACAAAACTGACACTCATTTTCTTAAAAAAATCATTGGTCAAAATAGCCTTTTCAGGCTGAGAGAAGCACTTTGGTGACGTTTCACTGTAACTTGTTCCCAGTACAGTCTAAGTGGCTGCTGACTGTGTGACTTGGTTAAAAGTGGCCAAATAGAAGCCCAATCCACATTACATAAGCCCAAAGGCCTTCCTTATGACTAAACTGACACCCACTTTCTTAAAAATATCATGGGTCTAAATAGCCTTTTCAGGCTGAGAAAAGCACTTTGGTGACATTTGGCTGTAACTTGTTCCCAGTACATTCTGAGTGGCTGGTGACTGTGTGTTGTACCTGAAAGTGCCCAACAAGAATCCCAATGCACTATACATGGGCCCAAATGCCTTCCTTATGACAAAACTGACACTCATTTTCTTAAAAAAATCATTGGTCAAAATAGCCTTTTCAGGCTGAGAGAAGCACTTTGGTGACGCTTCACTGTAACTTGTTCCCAGTACAGTCTAAGTGAATGCTGACTGTGTGACTTGGTTAAAAGTGGCCAAATAGAAGCCCAATCCACATTACATAAGCCCAAAGGCCTTCCTTATGACTAAACTGACACCCACTTTCTTAAAAATATCATGGGTCTAAATAGCCTTTTCAGGCTGAGAAAAGCACTTTGGTGACATTTGGCTGTAACTTGTTCCCAGTACATTCTGAGTGGCTGGTGACTGTGTGTTGTACCTAAAAGTGCCCAACAGGAATCCCAATGCACTATACATGGGCCCAAATGCCTTCCTTATGACAAAACTGACACTCATTTTCTTAAAAAAATCATTGGTCAAAATAGCCTTTTCAGGCTGAGAGAAGCACTTTGGTGACGTTTCACTGTAACTTGTTCCCAGTACAGTCTAAGTGAATGCTGACTGTGTGACTTGGTTAAAAGTGGCCAAATAGAAGCCCAATCCACATTACATAAGCCCAAAGGCCTTCCTTATGACTAAACTGACACCCACTTTCTTAAAAATATCATGGGTCTAAATAGCCTTTTCAGGCTGAGAAAAGCACTTTGGTGACATTTGGCTGTAACTTGTTCCCAGTACATTCTGAGTGGCTGGTGACTGTGTGTTGTACCTAAAAGTTCCCAACAGGAATCCCAATGCACTATACATGGGCCCAAATGCCTTCCTTATGACAAAACTGACACTCATTTTCTTAAAGAAATCATTGGTCAAAATAGCCTTTTCAGGCTGAGAGAAGCACTTTGGTGACGTTTCACTGTAACTTGTTCCCAGTACAGTCTAAGTGGCTGCTGACTGTGTGACTTGGTTAAAAGTGGCCAAATAGAAGCCCAATCCACAATACATGAGCCCAAAGGCCTTCCTTATGACTAAACTGACACCCACTTTCTTAAAAATATCATGGGTCTAAATAGCCTTTTCAGGCTGAGAAAAGCACTTTGGTGACATTTGGCTGTAACTTGTTCCCAGTACATTCTGAGTGGCTGGTGACTATGTGTTGTACCTAAAAGTGCCCAACAGGAATCCCAATGCACCATACATGGGCCCAAATGCCTTCCTTGTGACAAAACTGACACTAATTTTCTTAAAAAAATCATTGGTCAAAATAGCCTTTTCAGGCTGAGAGAAGCACTTTGGTGACGTTTCACTGTAACTTGTTCCCAGTACAGTCTAAGTGGCTGCTGACTGTGTGACTTGGTTAAAAGTGGCCAAATAGAAGCCCAATCCACATTACATAAGCCCAAAGGCCTTCCTTATGACTAAACTGACACCCACTTTCTTAAAAATATCATGGGTCTAAATAGCCTTTTCAGGCTGAGAAAAGCACTTTGGTGACATTTGGCTGTAACTTGTTCCCAGTACATTCTGAGTGGCTGGTGACTGTGTGTTGTACCTAAAAGTGCCCAACAGGAATCCCAATGCACTATACATGGGCCCAAATGCCTTCCTTATGACAAAACTGACACTCATTTTCTTAAAAAAATCATTGGTCAAAATAGCCTTTTCAGGCTGAGAGAAGCACTTTGGTGACGTTTCACTGTAACTTGTTCCCAGTACAGTCTAAGTGGCTGCTGACTGTGTGACTTGGCTAAAAGTGGCCAAATAGATGCCCAATCCACAATACATGAGCCCAAAGGCCTTCCTTATGACAAAACTGACACTCATTTTCTTAAAAAAATCATGGGTCTAAATAGCCTTTTCAGGCTGAGAAAAGCACTTTGGTGACATTTGGCTGTAACTTGTTCCCAGTACATTCTGAGTGGCTGGTGACTGTGTGTTGTACCTAAAAGTGCCCAACAGGAATCCCAATGCACTATACATGGGCCCAAATGCCTTCCTTATGACAAAACTGACACTCATTTTCTTAAAAAAATCATTGGTCAAAATAGCCTTTTCAGGCTGAGAGAAGCACTTTGGTGACGCTTCACTGTAACTTGTTCCCAGTACAGTCTAAGTGAATGCTGACTGTGTGACTTGGTTAAAAGTGGCCAAATAGAAGCCCAATCCACATTACATAAGCCCAAAGGCCTTCCTTATGACTAAACTGACACCCACTTTCTTAAAAATATCATGGGTCTAAATAGCCTTTTCAGGCTGAGAAAAGCACTTTGGTGACATTTGGCTGTAACTTGTTCCCAGTACATTCTGAGTGGCTGGTGACTGTGTGTTGTACCTAAAAGTGCCCAACAGGAATCCCAATGCACTATACATGGGCCCAAATGCCTTCCTTATGACAAAACTGACACTCATTTTCTTAAAAAAATCATTGGTCAAAATAGCCTTTTCAGGCTGAGAGAAGCACTTTGGTGACGTTTCACTGTAACTTGTTCCCAGTACAGTCTAAGTGGCTGCTGACTGTGTGACTTGGCTAAAAGTGGCCTTCCTTATGACAAAACTGACACTCATTTTCTTAAAAAAATCATTGGTCAAAATAGCCTTTTCAGGCTGAGAGAAGCACTTTGGTGACGTTTCACTGTAACTTGTTCCCAGTACAGTCTAAGTGAATGCTGACTGTGTGACTTGGTTAAAAGTGGCCAAATAGAAGCCCAATCCACATTACATAAGCCCAAAGGCCTTCCTTATGACTAAACTGACACCCACTTTCTTAAAAATATCATGGGTCTAAATAGCCTTTTCAGGCTGAGAAAAGCACTTTGGTGACATTTGGCTGTAACTTGTTCCCAGTACATTCTGAGTGGCTGGTGACTGTGTGTTGTACCTAAAAGTGCCCAACAGGAATCCCAATGCACCATACATGGGCCCAAATGCCTTCCTTATGACAAAACTGACACTCATTTTCTTAAAAAAATCATTGGTCAAAATAGCCTTTTCAGGCTGAGAGAAGCACTTTGGTGACATTTAGCTGTAACTTGTTCCCAGTACAGTCTAAGTGGCTGCTGACTGTGTGACTTGAATAAAAGTGGCCAAATAGAAGCCCAATCCACATTACATGAGCCCAAAGGCCTTCCTTATGACTAAACTGACACCCACTTTTAAAAAAAATTATCATGGGTCTAAATAGCCTTTTCAGGCTGAGAGAAGCACTTTGGTGACATTTGGCTGTAACTTGTTCCCAGTACATTCTGAGTGGTTGGTGACTGTGTGTTGTACCTAAAAGTACCCAACAAGAATCCCAATGCACTATACATGGGCCCAAATGCCTTCCTTATGACAAAACTGACACTCATTTTCTTAAAAAAATCATTGGTCAAAATAGCCTTTTCAGGCTGAGAGAAGCACTTTGGTGACGTTTCACTGTAACTTGTTCCCAGTACAGTCTAAGTGAATGCTGACTGTGTGACTTGGTTAAAAGTGGCCAAATAGAAGCCCAATCCACATTACATGAGCCCAAAGGCCTTCCTTATGACTAAACTGACACCCACTTTCTTAAAAATATCATGGGTCTAAATAGCCTTTTCAGGCTGAGAAAAGCACTTTGGTGACATTTGGCTGTAACTTGTTCCCAGTACATTCTGAGTGGCTGGTGACTGTGTGTTGTACCTAAAAGTGCCCAACAGGAATCCCAATGCACCATACATGGGCCCAAATGCCTTCCTTATGACAAAACTGACACTCATTTTCTTTAAAAAATCATTGGTCAAAATAGCCTTTTCAGGCTGAGAGAAGCACTTTGGTGACGTTTCACTGTAACTTGTTCCCAGTACAGTCTAAGTGGCTGCTGACTGTGTGACTTGGCTAAAAGTGGCCAAATAGAAGCCCAATCCACAATACATGAGCCCAAAGACCTTCCTTATGACTAAACTGACACCCACTTTTTTTTTAAATATCTAGGGTCTAAATAGCCTTTTCAGGCTGAGAGAAGCACTTTGGTGACATTTGGCTGTAACTTGTTCCCTGTACATTCTGAGTGGTTGGTGACTGTGTGTTGTACCTAAAAGTACCCAACAAGAATCCCAATGCACTATACATGGGCCCAAATGCCTTCCTTATGACAAAACTGACACTCATTTTCTTAAAAAAATCATTGGTCAAAATAGCCTTTTCAGGCTGAGAGAAGCACTTTGGTGACGTTTCACTGTAACTTGTTCCCAGTACAGTCTAAGTGAATGCTGACTGTGTGACTTGGTTAAAAGTGGCCAAATAGAAGCCCAATCCACATTACATAAGCCCAAAGGCCTTCCTTATGACTAAACTGACACCCACTTTCTTAAAAATATCATGGGTCTAAATAGCCTTTTCAGGCTGAGAAAAGCACTTTGGTGACATTTGGCTGTAACTTGTTCCCAGTACATTCTGAGTGGCTGGTGACTGTGTGTTGTACCTAAAAGTTCCCAACAGGAATCCCAATGCACTATACATGGGCCCAAATGCCTTCCTTATGACAAAACTGACACTCATTATCTTAAAGAAATCATTGGTCAAAATAGCCTTTTCAGGCTGAGAGAAGCACTTTGGTGACGTTTCACTGTAACTTGTTCCCAGTACAGTCTAAGTGGCTGCTGACTGTGTGACTTGGCTAAAAGTGGCCAAATAGAAGCCCAATCCACAATACATGAGCCCAAAGGCCTTCCTTATGACTAAACTGACACCCACTTTCTTAAAAATATCATGGGTCTAAATAGCCTTTTCAGGCTGAGAAAAGCACTTTGGTGACATTTGGCTGTAACTTGTTCCCAGTACATTCTGAGTGGCTGGTGACTGTGTGTTGTACCTAAAAGTTCCCAACAGGAATCCCAATGCACTATACATGGGCCCAAATGCCTTCCTTATGACAAAACTGACACTCATTTTCTTAAAGAAATCATTGGTCAAAATAGCCTTTTCAGGCTGAGAGAAGCACTTTGGTGACGTTTCACTGTAACTTGTTCCCAGTACAGTCTAAGTGGCTGCTGACTGTGTGACTTGGTTAAAAGTGGCCAAATAGAAGCCCAATCCACAATACATGAGCCCAAAGGCCTTCCTTATGACTAAACTGACACCCACTTTCTTAAAAATATCATGGGTCTAAATAGCCTTTTCAGGCTGAGAAAAGCACTTTGGTGACATTTGGCTGTAACTTGTTCCCAGTACATTCTGAGTGGCTGGTGACTATGTGTTGTACCTAAAAGTGCCCAACAGGAATCCCAATGCACCATACATGGGCCCAAATGCCTTCCTTGTGACAAAACTGACACTCATTTTCTTAAAAAAATCATTGGTCAAAATAGCCTTTTCAGGCTGAGAGAAGCACTTTGGTGACGCTTCACTGTAACTTGTTCCCAGTACAGTCTAAGTGAATGCTGACTGTGTGACTTGGTTAAAAGTGGCCAAATAGAAGCCCAATCCACATTACATAAGCCCAAAGGCCTTCCTTATGACTAAACTGACACCCACTTTCTTAAAAATATCATGGGTCTAAATAGCCTTTTCAGGCTGAGAAAAGCACTTTGGTGACATTTGGCTGTAACTTGTTCCCAGTACATTCTGAGTGGCTGGTGTATGTGTGTTGTACCTAAAAGTGCCCAACAGGAATCCCAATGCACTATACATGGGCCCAAATGCCTTCCTTATGACAAAACTGACACTCATTTTCTTAAAAAAATCATTGGTCAAAATAGGCTTTTCAGGCTGAGAGAAGCACTTTGGTGACGTTTCACTGTAACTTGTTCCCAGTACAGTCTAAGTGCCTGCTGACTGTGTGACTTGGCTAAAAGTGGCCAAATAGATGCCCAATCCACAATACATGAGCCCAAAGGCCTTCCTTATGACAAAACTGACACTCATTTTCTTAAAAAAATCATTGGTCAAAATAGCCTTTTCAGGCTGTGAGAAGCACTTTGGTGACGTTTCACTGTAACTTGTTCCCAGTACAGTCTAAGTGAATGCTGACTGTGTGACTTGGTTAAAAGTGGCCAAATAGAAGCCCAATCCACATTACATAAGCCCAAAGGCCTTCCTTATGACTAAACTGACACCCACTTTCTTAAAAATATCATGGGTCTAAATAGCCTTTTCAGGCTGAGAAAAGCACTTTGGTGACATTTGGCTGTAACTTGTTCCCAGTACATTCTGAGTGGCTGGTGACTGTGTGTTGTACCTAAAAGTTCCCAACAGGAATCCCAATGCACTATACATGGGCCCAAATGCCTTCCTTATGACAAAACTGACACTCATTTTCTTAAAGAAATCATTGGTCAAAATAGCCTTTTCAGGCTGAGAGAAGCACTTTGGTGACGTTTCACTGTAACTTGTTCCCAGTACAGTCTAAGTGGCTGCTGACTGTGTGACTTGGTTAAAAGTGGCCAAATAGAAGCCCAATCCACAATACATGAGCCCAAAGGCCTTCCTTATGACTAAACTGACACCCACTTTCTTAAAAATATCATGGGTCTAAATAGCCTTTTCAGGCTGAGAAAAGCACTTTGGTGACATTTGGCTGTAACTTGTTCCCAGTACATTCTGAGTGGCTGGTGACTATGTGTTGTACCTAAAAGTGCCCAACAGGAATCCCAATGCACCATACATGGGCCCAAATGCCTTCCTTGTGACAAAACTGACACTCATTTTCTTAAAAAAATCATTGGTCAAAATAGCCTTTTCAGGCTGAGAGAAGCACTTTGGTGACGTTTCACTGTAACTTGTTCCCAGTACAGTCTAAGTGGCTGCTGACTGTGTGACTTGGTTAAAAGTGGCCAAATAGAAGCCCAATCCACATTACATAAGCCCAAAGGCCTTCCTTATGACTAAACTGACACCCACTTTCTTAAAAATATCATGGGTCTAAATAGCCTTTTCAGGCTGAGAAAAGCACTTTGGTGACATTTGGCTGTAACTTGTTCCCAGTACATTCTGAGTGGCTGGTGACTGTGTGTTGTACCTGAAAGTGCCCAACAAGAATCCCAATGCACTATACATGGGCCCAAATGCCTTCCTTATGACAAAACTGACACTCATTTTCTTAAAAAAATCATTGGTCAAAATAGCCTTTTCAGGCTGAGAGAAGCACTTTGGTGACGCTTCACTGTAACTTGTTCCCAGTACAGTCTAAGTGAATGCTGACTGTGTGACTTGGTTAAAAGTGGCCAAATAGAAGCCCAATCCACATTACATAAGCCCAAAGGCCTTCCTTATGACTAAACTGACACCCACTTTCTTAAAAATATCATGGGTCTAAATAGCCTTTTCAGGCTGAGAAAAGCACTTTGGTGACATTTGGCTGTAACTTGTTCCCAGTACATTCTGAGTGGCTGGTGACTGTGTGTTGTACCTAAAAGTGCCCAACAGGAATCCCAATGCACTATACATGGGCCCAAATGCCTTCCTTATGACAAAACTGACACTCATTTTCTTAAAAAAATGATTGGTCAAAATAGCCTTTTCAGGCTGAGAGAAGCACTTTGGTGACGTTTCACTGTAACTTGTTCCCAGTACAGTCTAAGTGGCTGCTGACTGTGTGACTTGGCTAAAAGTGGCCGTCCTTATGACAAAACTGACACTCATTTTCTTAAAAAAATCATTGGTCAAAATAGCCTTTTCAGGCTGAGAGAAGCACTTTGGTGACGTTTCACTGTAACTTGTTCCCAGTACAGTCTAAGTGAATGCTGACTGTGTGACTTGGTTAAAAGTGGCCAAATAGAAGCCCAATCCACATTACATAAGCCCAAAGGCCTTCCTTATGACTAAACTGACACCCACTTTCTTAAAAATATCATGGGTCTAAATAGCCTTTTCAGGCTGAGAAAAGCACTTTGGTGACATTTGGCTGTAACTTGTTCCCAGTACATTCTGAGTGGCTGGTGACTGTGTGTTGTACCTAAAAGTGCCCAACAGGAATCCCAATGCACCATACATGGGCCCAAATGCCTTCCTTATGACAAAACTGACACTCATTTTCTTAAAAAAATCATTGGTCAAAATAGCCTTTTCAGGCTGAGAGAAGCACTTTGGTGACATTTAGCTGTAACTTGTTCCCAGTACAGTCTAAGTGGCTGCTGACTGTGTGACTTGAATAAAAGTGGCCAAATAGAAGCCCAATCCACATTACATGAGCCCAAAGGCCTTCCTTATGACTAAACTGACACCCACTTTTTAAAAAAATTATCATGGGTCTAAATAGCCTTTTCAGGCTGAGAGAAGCACTTTGGTGACATTTGGCTGTAACTTGTTCCCAGTACATTCTGAGTGGTTGGTGACTGTGTGTTGTACCTAAAAGTACCCAACAAGAATCCCAATGCACTATACATGGGCCCAAATGCCTTCCTTATGACAAAACTGACACTCATTTTCTTAAAAAAATCATTGGTCAAAATAGCCTTTTCAGGCTGAGAGAAGCACTTTGGTGACGTTTCACTGTAACTTGTTCCCAGTACAGTCTAAGTGAATGCTGACTGTGTGACTTGGTTAAAAGTGGCCAAATAGAAGCCCAATCCACATTACATGAGCCCAAAGGCCTTCCTTATGACTAAACTGACACCCACTTTCTTAAAAATATCATGGGTCTAAATAGCCTTTTCAGGCTGAGAAAAGCACTTTGGTGACATTTGGCTGTAACTTGTTCCCAGTACATTCTGAGTGGCTGGTGACTGTGTGTTGTACCTAAAAGTGCCCAACAGGAATCCCAATGCACCATACATGGGCCCAAATGCCTTCCTTATGACAAAACTGACACTCATTTTCTTTAAAGAATCATTGGTCAAAATAGCCTTTTCAGGCTGAGAGAAGCACTTTGGTGACGTTTCACTGTAACTTGTTCCCAGTACAGTCTAAGTGGCTGCTGACTGTGTGACTTGGCTAAAAGTGGCCAAATAGAAGCCCAATCCACAATACATGAGCCCAAAGACCTTCCTTATGACTAAACTGACACCCACTTTTTTTTTTAAATATCTAGGGTCTAAATAGCCTTTTCAGGCTGAGAGAAGCACTTTGGTGACATTTGGCTGTAACTTGTTCCCTGTACATTCTGAGTGGTTGGTGACTGTGTGTTGTACCTAAAAGTACCCAACAAGAATCCCAATGCACTATACATGGGCCCAAATGCCTTCCTTATGACAAAACTGACACTCATTTTCTTAAAAAAATCATTGGTCAAAATAGCCTTTTCAGGCTGAGAGAAGCACTTTGGTGACGCTTCACTGTAACTTGTTCCCAGTACAGTCTAAGTGAATGCTGACTGTGTGACTTGGTTAAAAGTGGCCAAATAGAAGCCCAATCCACATTACATAAGCCCAAAGGCCTTCCTTATGACTAAACTGACACCCACTTTCTTAAAAATATCATGGGTCTAAATAGCCTTTTCAGGCTGAGAAAAGCACTTTGGTGACATTTGGCTGTAACTTGTTCCCAGTACATTCTGAGTGGCTGGTGACTGTGTGTTGTACCTAAAAGTGCCCAACAGGAATCCCAATGCACTATACATGGGCCCAAATGCCTTCCTTATGACAAAACTGACACTCATTTTCTTAAAAAAATCATTGGTCAAAATAGCCTTTTCAGGCTGAGAGAAGCACTTTGGTGACGTTTCACTGTAACTTGTTCCCAGTACAGTCTAAGTGGCTGCTGACTGTGTGACTTGGCTAAAAGTGGCCAAATAGATGCCCAATCCACAATACATGAGCCCAAAGGCCTTCCTTATGACAAAACTGACACTCATTTTCTTAAAAAAATCATTGGTCAAAATAGCCTTTTCAGGCTGAGAGAAGCACTTTGGTGACGTTTCACTGTAACTTGTTCCCAGTACAGTCTAAGTGAATGCTGACTGTGTGACTTGGTTAAAAGTGGCCAAATAGAAGCCCAATCCACATTACATAAGCCCAAAGGCCTTCCTTATGACTAAACTGACACCCACTTTCTTAAAAATATCATGGGTCTAAATAGCCTTTTCAGGCTGAGAAAAGCACTTTGGTGACATTTGGCTGTAACTTGTTCCCAGTACATTCTGAGTGGCTGGTGACTGTGTGTTGTACCTAAAAGTGCCCAACAGGAATCCCAATGCACTATACATGGGCCCAAATGCCTTCCTTATGACAAAACTGACACTCATTTTCTTAAAAAAATCATTGGTCAAAATAGCCTTTTCAGGCTGAGAGAAGCACTTTGGTGACGTTTCACTGTAACTTGTTCCCAGTACAGTCTAAGTGGCTGCTGACTGTGTGACTTGGCTAAAAGTGGCCAAATAGAAGCCCAATCCACAATACATGAGCCCAAAGGCCTTCCTTATGACTAAACTGACACCCACTTTCTTAAAAATATCATGGGTCTAAATAGCCTTTTCAGGCTGAGAAAAGCACTTTGGTGACATTTGGCTGTAACTTGTTCCCAGTACATTCTGAGTGGCTGGTGACTGTGTGTTGTACCTAAAAGTGCCCAACAAGAATCCCAATGCACTATACATGGGCCCAAATGCCTTCCTTATGACAAAACTGACACTCATTTTCTTAAAGAAATCATTGGTCAAAATAGCCTTTTCAGGCTGAGAGAAGCACTTTGGTGACGTTTCACTGTAACTTGTTCCCAGTACAGTCTAAGTGGCTGCTGACTGTGTGACTTGGTTAAAAGTGGCCAAATAGAAGCCCAATCCACAATACATGAGCCCAAAGGCCTTCCTTATGACTAAACTGACACCCACTTTCTTAAAAATATCATGGGTCTAAATAGCCTTTTCAGGCTGAGAAAAGCACTTTGGTGACATTTGGCTGTAACTTGTTCCCAGTACATTCTGAGTGGCTGGTGACTATGTGTTGTACCTAAAAGTGCCCAACAGGAATCCCAATGCACCATACATGGGCCCAAATGCCTTCCTTGTGACAAAACTGACACTCATTTTCTTAAAAAAATCATTGGTCAAAATAGCCTTTTCAGGCTGAGAGAAGCACTTTGGTGACGTTTCACTGTAACTTGTTCCCAGTACAGTCTAAGTGGCTGCTGACTGTGTGACTTGGTTAAAAGTGGCCAAATAGAAGCCCAATCCACATTACATAAGCCCAAAGGCCTTCCTTATGACTAAACTGACACCCACTTTCTTAAAAATATCATGGGTCTAAATAGCCTTTTCAGGCTGAGAAAAGCACTTTGGTGACATTTGGCTGTAACTTGTTCCCAGTACATTCTGAGTGGCTGGTGACTGTGTGTTGTACCTGAAAGTGCCCAACAAGAATCCCAATGCACTATACATGGGCCCAAATGCCTTCCTTATGACAAAACTGACACTCATTTTCTTAAAAAAATCATTGGTCAAAATAGCCTTTTCAGGCTGAGAGAAGCACTTTGGTGACGCTTCACTGTAACTTGTTCCCAGTACAGTCTAAGTGAATGCTGACTGTGTGACTTGGTTAAAAGTGGCCAAATAGAAGCCCAATCCACATTACATAAGCCCAAAGGCCTTCCTTATGACTAAACTGACACCCACTTTCTTAAAAATATCATGGGTCTAAATAGCCTTTTCAGGCTGAGAAAAGCACTTTGGTGACATTTGGCTGTAACTTGTTCCCAGTACATTCTGAGTGGCTGGTGACTGTGTGTTGTACCTAAAAGTGCCCAACAGGAATCCCAATGCACTATACATGGGCCCAAATGCCTTCCTTATGACAAAACTGACACTCATTTTCTTAAAAAAATCATTGGTCAAAATAGCCTTTTCAGGCTGAGAGAAGCACTTTGGTGACGTTTCACTGTAACTTGTTCCCAGTACAGTCTAAGTGAATGCTGACTGTGTGACTTGGTTAAAAGTGGCCAAATAGAAGCCCAATCCACATTACATAAGCCCAAAGGCCTTCCTTATGACTAAACTGACACCCACTTTCTTAAAAATATCATGGGTCTAAATAGCCTTTTCAGGCTGAGAAAAGCACTTTGGTGACATTTGGCTGTAACTTGTTCCCAGTACATTCTGAGTGGCTGGTGACTGTGTGTTGTACCTAAAAGTTCCCAACAGGAATCCCAATGCACTATACATGGGCCCAAATGCCTTCCTTATGACAAAACTGACACTCATTTTCTTAAAGAAATCATTGGTCAAAATAGCCTTTTCAGGCTGAGAGAAGCACTTTGGTGACGTTTCACTGTAACTTGTTCCCAGTACAGTCTAAGTGGCTGCTGACTGTGTGACTTGGTTAAAAGTGGCCAAATAGAAGCCCAATCCACAATACATGAGCCCAAAGGCCTTCCTTATGACTAAACTGACACCCACTTTCTTAAAAATATCATGGGTCTAAATAGCCTTTTCAGGCTGAGAAAAGCACTTTGGTGACATTTGGCTGTAACTTGTTCCCAGTACATTCTGAGTGGCTGGTGACTATGTGTTGTACCTAAAAGTGCCCAACAGGAATCCCAATGCACCATACATGGGCCCAAATGCCTTCCTTGTGACAAAACTGACACTAATTTTCTTAAAAAAATCATTGGTCAAAATAGCCTTTTCAGGCTGAGAGAAGCACTTTGGTGACGTTTCACTGTAACTTGTTCCCAGTACAGTCTAAGTGGCTGCTGACTGTGTGACTTGGTTAAAAGTGGCCAAATAGAAGCCCAATCCACATTACATAAGCCCAAAGGCCTTCCTTATGACTAAACTGACACCCACTTTCTTAAAAATATCATGGGTCTAAATAGCCTTTTCAGGCTGAGAAAAGCACTTTGGTGACATTTGGCTGTAACTTGTTCCCAGTACATTCTGAGTGGCTGGTGACTGTGTGTTGTACCTAAAAGTGCCCAACAGGAATCCCAATGCACTATACATGGGCCCAAATGCCTTCCTTATGACAAAACTGACACTCATTTTCTTAAAAAAATCATTGGTCAAAATAGCCTTTTCAGGCTGAGAGAAGCACTTTGGTGACGTTTCACTGTAACTTGTTCCCAGTACAGTCTAAGTGGCTGCTGACTGTGTGACTTGGCTAAAAGTGGCCAAATAGATGCCCAATCCACAATACATGAGCCCAAAGGCCTTCCTTATGACAAAACTGACACTCATTTTCTTAAAAAAATCATGGGTCTAAATAGCCTTTTCAGGCTGAGAAAAGCACTTTGGTGACATTTGGCTGTAACTTGTTCCCAGTACATTCTGAGTGGCTGGTGACTGTGTGTTGTACCTAAAAGTGCCCAACAGGAATCCCAATGCACTATACATGGGCCCAAATGCCTTCCTTATGACAAAACTGACACTCATTTTCTTAAAAAAATCATTGGTCAAAATAGCCTTTTCAGGCTGAGAGAAGCACTTTGGTGACGCTTCACTGTAACTTGTTCCCAGTACAGTCTAAGTGAATGCTGACTGTGTGACTTGGTTAAAAGTGGCCAAATAGAAGCCCAATCCACATTACATAAGCCCAAAGGCCTTCCTTATGACTAAACTGACACCCACTTTCTTAAAAATATCATGGGTCTAAATAGCCTTTTCAGGCTGAGAAAAGCACTTTGGTGACATTTGGCTGTAACTTGTTCCCAGTACATTCTGAGTGGCTGGTGACTGTGTGTTGTACCTAAAAGTGCCCAACAGGAATCCCAATGCACTATACATGGGCCCAAATGCCTTCCTTATGACAAAACTGACACTCATTTTCTTAAAAAAATCATTGGTCAAAATAGCCTTTTCAGGCTGAGAGAAGCACTTTGGTGACGTTTCACTGTAACTTGTTCCCAGTACAGTCTAAGTGGCTGCTGACTGTGTGACTTGGCTAAAAGTGGCCTTCCTTATGACAAAACTGACACTCATTTTCTTAAAAAAATCATTGGTCAAAATAGCCTTTTCAGGCTGAGAGAAGCACTTTGGTGACGTTTCACTGTAACTTGTTCCCAGTACAGTCTAAGTGAATGCTGACTGTGTGACTTGGTTAAAAGTGGCCAAATAGAAGCCCAATCCACATTACATAAGCCCAAAGGCCTTCCTTATGACTAAACTGACACCCACTTTCTTAAAAATATCATGGGTCTAAATAGCCTTTTCAGGCTGAGAAAAGCACTTTGGTGACATTTGGCTGTAACTTGTTCCCAGTACATTCTGAGTGGCTGGTGACTGTGTGTTGTACCTAAAAGTGCCCAACAGGAATCCCAATGCACCATACATGGGCCCAAATGCCTTCCTTATGACAAAACTGACACTCATTTTCTTAAAAAAATCATTGGTCAAAATAGCCTTTTCAGGCTGAGAGAAGCACTTTGGTGACATTTAGCTGTAACTTGTTCCCAGTACAGTCTAAGTGGCTGCTGACTGTGTGACTTGAATAAAAGTGGCCAAATAGAAGCCCAATCCACATTACATGAGCCCAAAGGCCTTCCTTATGACTAAACTGACACCCACTTTTAAAAAAAATTATCATGGGTCTAAATAGCCTTTTCAGGCTGAGAGAAGCACTTTGGTGACATTTGGCTGTAACTTGTTCCCAGTACATTCTGAGTGGTTGGTGACTGTGTGTTGTACCTAAAAGTACCCAACAAGAATCCCAATGCACTATACATGGGCCCAAATGCCTTCCTTATGACAAAACTGACACTCATTTTCTTAAAAAAATCATTGGTCAAAATAGCCTTTTCAGGCTGAGAGAAGCACTTTGGTGACGTTTCACTGTAACTTGTTCCCAGTACAGTCTAAGTGAATGCTGACTGTGTGACTTGGTTAAAAGTGGCCAAATAGAAGCCCAATCCACATTACATGAGCCCAAAGGCCTTCCTTATGACTAAACTGACACCCACTTTCTTAAAAATATCATGGGTCTAAATAGCCTTTTCAGGCTGAGAAAAGCACTTTGGTGACATTTGGCTGTAACTTGTTCCCAGTACATTCTGAGTGGCTGGTGACTGTGTGTTGTACCTAAAAGTGCCCAACAGGAATCCCAATGCACCATACATGGGCCCAAATGCCTTCCTTATGACAAAACTGACACTCATTTTCTTTAAAAAATCATTGGTCAAAATAGCCTTTTCAGGCTGAGAGAAGCACTTTGGTGACGTTTCACTGTAACTTGTTCCCAGTACAGTCTAAGTGGCTGCTGACTGTGTGACTTGGCTAAAAGTGGCCAAATAGAAGCCCAATCCACAATACATGAGCCCAAAGACCTTCCTTATGACTAAACTGACACCCACTTTTTTTTTAAATATCTAGGGTCTAAATAGCCTTTTCAGGCTGAGAGAAGCACTTTGGTGACATTTGGCTGTAACTTGTTCCCTGTACATTCTGAGTGGTTGGTGACTGTGTGTTGTACCTAAAAGTACCCAACAAGAATCCCAATGCACTATACATGGGCCCAAATGCCTTCCTTATGACAAAACTGACACTCATTTTCTTAAAAAAATCATTGGTCAAAATAGCCTTTTCAGGCTGAGAGAAGCACTTTGGTGACGCTTCACTGTAACTTGTTCCCAGTACAGTCTAAGTGAATGCTGACTGTGTGACTTGGTTAAAAGTGGCCAAATAGAAGCCCAATCCACATTACATAAGCCCAAAGGCCTTCCTTATGACTAAACTGACACCCACTTTCTTAAAAATATCATGGGTCTAAATAGCCTTTTCAGGCTGAGAAAAGCACTTTGGTGACATTTGGCTGTAACTTGTTCCCAGTACATTCTGAGTGGCTGGTGACTGTGTGTTGTACCTAAAAGTGCCCAACAGGAATCCCAATGCACTATACATGGGCCCAAATGCCTTCCTTATGACAAAACTGACACTCATTTTCTTAAAAAAATCATTGGTCAAAATAGCCTTTTCAGGCTGAGAGAAGCACTTTGGTGACGTTTCACTGTAACTTGTTCCCAGTACAGTCTAAGTGGCTGCTGACTGTGTGACTTGGCTAAAAGTGGCCAAATAGATGCCCAATCCACAATACATGAGCCCAAAGGCCTTCCTTATGACAAAACTGACACTCATTTTCTTAAAAAAATCATTGGTCAAAATAGCCTTTTCAGGCTGAGAGAAGCACTTTGGTGACGTTTCACTGTAACTTGTTCCCAGTACAGTCTAAGTGAATGCTGACTGTGTGACTTGGTTAAAAGTGGCCAAATAGAAGCCCAATCCACATTACATGAGCCCAAAGGCCTTCCTTATGACTAAACTGACACCCACTTTCTTAAAAATATCATGGGTCTAAATAGCCTTTTCAGGCTGAGAAAAGCACTTTGGTGACATTTGGCTGTAACTTGTTCCCAGTACATTCTGAGTGGCTGGTGACTGTGTGTTGTACCTAAAAGTGCCCAACAGGAATCCCAATGCACCATACATGGGCCCAAATGCCTTCCTTATGACAAAACTGACACTCATTTTCTTTAAAAAATCATTGGTCAAAATAGCCTTTTCAGGCTGAGAGAAGCACTTTGGTGACGTTTCACTGTAACTTGTTCCCAGTACAGTCTAAGTGGCTGCTGACTGTGTGACTTGGCTAAAAGTGGCCAAATAGAAGCCCAATCCACAATACATGAGCCCAAAGACCTTCCTTATGACTAAACTGACACCCACTTTTTTTTTAAATATCTAGGGTCTAAATAGCCTTTTCAGGCTGAGAGAAGCACTTTGGTGACATTTGGCTGTAACTTGTTCCCTGTACATTCTGAGTGGTTGGTGACTGTGTGTTGTACCTAAAAGTACCCAACAAGAATCCCAATGCACTATACATGGGCCCAAATGCCTTCCTTATGACAAAACTGACACTCATTTTCTTAAAAAAATCATTGGTCAAAATAGCCTTTTCAGGCTGAGAGAAGCACTTTGGTGACGCTTCACTGTAACTTGTTCCCAGTACAGTCTAAGTGAATGCTGACTGTGTGACTTGGTTAAAAGTGGCCAAATAGAAGCCCAATCCACATTACATAAGCCCAAAGGCCTTCCTTATGACTAAACTGACACCCACTTTCTTAAAAATATCATGGGTCTAAATAGCCTTTTCAGGCTGAGAAAAGCACTTTGGTGACGTTTCACTGTAACTTGTTCCCAGTACAGTCTAAGTGAATGCTGACTGTGTGACTTGGTTAAAAGTGGCCAAATAGAAGCCCAATCCACATTACATAAGCCCAAAGGCCTTCCTTATGACTAAACTGACACCCACTTTCTTAAAAATATCATGGGTCTAAATAGCCTTTTCAGGCTGAGAAAAGCACTTTGGTGACATTTGGCTGTAACTTGTTCCCAGTACATTCTGAGTGGCTGGTGACTGTGTGTTGTACCTAAAAGTGCCCAACAGGAATCCCAATGCACTATACATGGGCCCAAATGCCTTCCTTATGACAAAACTGACACTCATTTTCTTAAAAAAATCATTGGTCAAAATAGCCTTTTCAGGCTGAGAGAAGCACTTTGGTGACGTTTCACTGTAACTTGTTCCCAGTACAGTCTAAGTGGCTGCTGACTGTGTGACTTGGCTAAAAGTGGCCAAATAGAAGCCCAATCCACAATACATGAGCCCAAAGGCCTTCCTTATGACTAAACTGACACCCACTTTCTTAAAAATATCATGGGTCTAAATAGCCTTTTCAGGCTGAGAAAAGCACTTTGGTGACATTTGGCTGTAACTTGTTCCCAGTACATTCTGAGTGGCTGGTGACTGTGTGTTGTACCTGAAAGTGCCCAACAAGAATCCCAATGCACTATACATGGGCCCAAATGCCTTCCTTATGACAAAACTGACACTCATTTTCTTAAAGAAATCATTGGTCAAAATAGCCTTTTCAGGCTGAGAGAAGCACTTTGGTGACGTTTCACTGTAACTTGTTCCCAGTACAGTCTAAGTGGCTGCTGACTGTGTGACTTGGTTAAAAGTGGCCAAATAGAAGCCCAATCCACAATACATGAGCCCAAAGGCCTTCCTTATGACTAAACTGACACCCACTTTCTTAAAAATATCATGGGTCTAAATAGCCTTTTCAGGCTGAGAAAAGCACTTTGGTGACATTTGGCTGTAACTTGTTCCCAGTACATTCTGAGTGGCTGGTGACTATGTGTTGTACCTAAAAGTGCCCAACAGGAATCCCAATGCACCATACATGGGCCCAAATGCCTTCCTTGTGACAAAACTGACACTCATTTTCTTAAAAAAATCATTGGTCAAAATAGCCTTTTCAGGCTGAGAGAAGCACTTTGGTGACGTTTCACTGTAACTTGTTCCCAGTACAGTCTAAGTGACTGCTGACTGTGTGACTTGGTTAAAAGTGGCCAAATAGAAGCCCAATCCACATTACATAAGCCCAAAGGCCTTCCTTATGACTAAACTGACACCCACTTTCTTAAAAATATCATGGGTCTAAATAGCCTTTTCAGGCTGAGAAAAGCACTTTGGTGACATTTGGCTGTAACTTGTTCCCAGTACATTCTGAGTGGCTGGTGACTGTGTGTTGTACCTGAAAGTGCCCAACAAGAATCCCAATGCACTATACATGGGCCCAAATGCCTTCCTTATGACAAAACTGACACTCATTTTCTTAAAAAAATCATTGGTCAAAATAGCCTTTTCAGGCTGAGAGAAGCACTTTGGTGACGCTTCACTGTAACTTGTTCCCAGTACAGTCTAAGTGAATGCTGACTGTGTGACTTGGTTAAAAGTGGCCAAATAGAAGCCCAATCCACATTACATAAGCCCAAAGGCCTTCCTTATGACTAAACTGACACCCACTTTCTTAAAAATATCATGGGTCTAAATAGCCTTTTCAGGCTGAGAAAAGCACTTTGGTGACATTTGGCTGTAACTTGTTCCCAGTACATTCTGAGTGGCTGGTGACTGTGTGTTGTACCTAAAAGTGCCCAACAGGAATCCCAATGCACTATACATGGGCCCAAATGCCTTCCTTATGACAAAACTGACACTCATTTTCTTAAAAAAATCATTGGTCAAAATAGCCTTTTCAGGCTGAGAGAAGCACTTTGGTGACGTTTCACTGTAACTTGTTCCCAGTACAGTCTAAGTGGCTGCTGACTGTGTGACTTGGCTAAAAGTGGCCAAATAGATGCCCAATCCACAATACATGAGCCCAAAGGCCTTCCTTATGACAAAACTGACACTCATTTTCTTAAAAAAATCATTGGTCAAAATAGCCTTTTCAGGCTGAGAGAAGCACTTTGGTGACGTTTCACTGTAACTTGTTCCCAGTACAGTCTAAGTGAATGCTGACTGTGTGACTTGGTTAAAAGTGGCCAAATAGAAGCCCAATCCACATTACATAAGCCCAAAGGCCTTCCTTATGACTAAACTGACACCCACTTTCTTAAAAATATCATGGGTCTAAATAGCCTTTTCAGGCTGAGAAAAGCACTTTGGTGACATTTGGCTGTAACTTGTTCCCAGTACATTCTGAGTGGCTGGTGACTGTGTGTTGTACCTAAAAGTGCCCAACAGGAATCCCAATGCACTATACATGGGCCCAAATGCCTTCCTTATGACAAAACTGACACTCATTTTCTTAAAAAAATCATTGGTCAAAATAGCCTTTTCAGGCTGAGAGAAGCACTTTGGTGACGTTTCACTGTAACTTGTTCCCAGTACAGTCTAAGTGGCTGCTGACTGTGTGACTTGGCTAAAAGTGGCCAAATAGAAGCCCAATCCACAATACATGAGCCCAAAGGCCTTCCTTATGACTAAACTGACACCCACTTTCTTAAAAATATCATGGGTCTAAATAGCCTTTTCAGGCTGAGAAAAGCACTTTGGTGACATTTGGCTGTAACTTGTTCCCAGTACATTCTGAGTGGCTGGTGACTGTGTGTTGTACCTAAAAGTGCCCAACAAGAATCCCAATGCACTATACATGGGCCCAAATGCCTTCCTTATGACAAAACTGACACTCATTTTCTTAAAGAAATCATTAGTCAAAATAGCCTTTTCAGGCTGAGAGAAGCACTTTGGTGACGTTTCACTGTAACTTGTTCCCAGTACAGTCTAAGTGGCTGCTGACTGTGTGACTTGGTTAAAAGTGGCCAAATAGAAGCCCAATCCACATTACATAAGCCCAAAGGCCTTCCTTATGACTAAACTGACACCCACTTTCTTAAAAATATCATGGGTCTAAATAGCCTTTTCAGGCTGAGAAAAGCACTTTGGTGACATTTGGCTGTAACTTGTTCCCAGTACATTCTGAGTGGCTGGTGACTGTGTGTTGTACCTGAAAGTGCCCAACAAGAATCCCAATGCACTAAACATGGGCCCAAATGCCTTCCTTATGACAAAACTGACACTCATTTTCTTAAAAAAATCATTGGTCAAAATAGCCTTTTCAGGCTGAGAGAAGCACTTTGGTGACGCTTCACTGTAACTTGTTCCCAGTACAGTCTAAGTGAATGCTGACTGTGTGACTTGGTTAAAAGTGGCCAAATAGAAGCCCAATCCACATTACATAAGCCCAAAGGCCTTCCTTATGACTAAACTGACACCCACTTTCTTAAAAATATCATGGGTCTAAATAGCCTTTTCAGGCTGAGAAAAGCACTTTGGTGACATTTGGCTGTAACTTGTTCCCAGTACATTCTGAGTGGCTGGTGACTGTGTGTTGTACCTAAAAGTGCCCAACAGGAATCCCAATGCACTATACATGGGCCCAAATGCTTTCCTTATGACAAAACTGACACTCATTTTCTTAAAAAAATCATTGGTCAAAATAAACTTTTCAGGCTGAGAGAAGCACTTTGGTGACGTTTCACTGTAACTTGTTCCCAGTACAGTCTAAGTGGCTGCTGACTGTGTGACTTGGCTAAAAGTGGCCTTCCTTATGACAAAACTGACACTCATTTTCTTAAAAAAATCATTGGTCAAAATAGCCTTTTCAGGCTGAGAGAAGCACTTTGGTGACGTTTCACTGTAACTTGTTCCCAGTACAGTCTAAGTGGCTGCTGACTGTGTGACTTGGTTAAAAGTGGCCAAATAGAAGCCCAATCCACATTACATAAGCCCAAAGGCCTTCCTTATGACTAAACTGACACCCACTTTCTTAAAAATATCATGGGTCTAAATAGCCTTTTCAGGCTGAGAAAAGCACTTTGGTGACATTTGGCTGTAACTTGTTCCCAGTACATTCTGAGTGGCTGGTGACTGTGTGTTGTACCTAAAAGTGCCCAACAGGAATCCCAATGCACTATACATGGGCCCAAATGCCTTCCTTATGACAAAACTGACACTCATTTTCTTAAAAAAATCATTGGTCAAAATAGCCTTTTCAGGCTGAGAGAAGCACTTTGGTGACGTTTCACTGTAACTTGTTCCCAGTACAGTCTAAGTGGCTGCTGACTGTGTGACTTGGCTAAAAGTGGCCAAATAGAAGCCCAATCCACAATACATGAGCCCAAAGGCCTTCCTTATGACTAAACTGACACCCACTTTCTTAAAAATATCATGGGTCTAAATAGCCTTTTCAGGCTGAGAAAAGCACTTTGGTGACATTTGGCTGTAACTTGTTCCCAGTACATTCTGAGTGGCTGGTGACTGTGTGTTGTACCTGAAAGTGCCCAACAAGAATCCCAATGCACTATACATGGGCCCAAATGCCTTCCTTATGACAAAACTGACACTCATTTTCTTAAAGAAATCATTGGTCAAAATAGCCTTTTCAGGCTGAGAGAAGCACTTTGGTGACATTTCACTGTAACTTGTTCCCAGTACAGTCTAAGTGGCTGCTGACTGTGTGACTTGGTTAAAAGTGGCCAAATAGAAGCCCAATCCACAATACATGAGCCCAAAGGCCTTCCTTATGACTAAACTGACACCCACTTTCTTAAAAATATCATGGGTCTAAATAGCCTTTTCAGGCTGAGAAAAGCACTTTGGTGACATTTGGCTGTAACTTGTTCCCAGTACATTCTGAGTGGCTGGTGACTATGTGTTGTACCTAAAAGTGCCCAACAGGAATCCCAATGCACCATACATGGGCCCAAATGCCTTCCTTGTGACAAAACTGACACTCATTTTCTTAAAAAAATCATTGGTCAAAATAGCCTTTTCAGGCTGAGAGAAGCACTTTGGTGACGTTTCACTGTAACTTGTTCCCAGTACAGTCTAAGTGACTGCTGACTGTGTGACTTGGTTAAAAGTGGCCAAATAGAAGCCCAATCCACATTACATAAGCCCAAAGGCCTTCCTTATGACTAAACTGACACCCACTTTCTTAAAAATATCATGGGTCTAAATAGCCTTTTCAGGCTGAGAAAAGCACTTTGGTGACATTTGGCTGTAACTTGTTCCCAGTACATTCTGAGTGGCTGGTGACTGTGTGTTGTACCTGAAAGTGCCCAACAAGAATCCCAATGCACTATACATGGGCCCAAATGCCTTCCTTATGACAAAACTGACACTCATTTTCTTAAAAAAATCATTGGTCAAAATAGCCTTTTCAGGCTGAGAGAAGCACTTTGGTGACGCTTCACTGTAACTTGTTCCCAGTACAGTCTAAGTGAATGCTGACTGTGTGACTTGGTTAAAAGTGGCCAAATAGAAGCCCAATCCACATTACATAAGCCCAAAGGCCTTCCTTATGACTAAACTGACACCCACTTTCTTAAAAATATCATGGGTCTAAATAGCCTTTTCAGGCTGAGAAAAGCACTTTGGTGACATTTGGCTGTAACTTGTTCCCAGTACATTCTGAGTGGCTGGTGACTGTGTGTTGTACCTAAAAGTGCCCAACAGGAATCCCAATGCACTATACACGGGCCCAAATGCCTTCCTTATGACAAAACTGACACTCATTTTCTTAAAAAAATCATTGGTCAAAATAGCCTTTTCAGGCTGAGAGAAGCACTTTGGTGACGTTTCACTGTAACTTGTTCCCAGTACAGTCTAAGTGGCTGCTGACTGTGTGACTTGGCTAAAAGTGGCCAAATAGATGCCCAATCCACAATACATGAGCCCAAAGGCCTTCCTTATGACAAAACTGACACTCATTTTCTTAAAAAAATCATTGGTCAAAATAGCCTTTTCAGGCTGAGAGAAGCACTTTGGTGACGTTTCACTGTAACTTGTTCCCAGTACAGTCTAAGTGAATGCTGACTGTGTGACTTGGTTAAAAGTGGCCAAATAGAAGCCCAATCCACATTACATAAGCCCAAAGGCCTTCCTTATGACTAAACTGACACCCACTTTCTTAAAAATATCATGGGTCTAAATAGCCTTTTCAGGCTGAGAAAAGCACTTTGGTGACATTTGGCTGTAACTTGTTCCCAGTACATTCTGAGTGGCTGGTGACTGTGTGTTGTACCTAAAAGTGCCCAACAGGAATCCCAATGCACTATACATGGGCCCAAATGCCTTCCTTATGACAAAACTGACACTCATTTTCTTAAAAAAATCATTGGTCAAAATAGCCTTTTCAGGCTGAGAGAAGCACTTTGGTGACGTTTCACTGTAACTTGTTCCCAGTACAGTCTAAGTGGCTGCTGACTGTGTGACTTGGCTAAAAGTGGCCAAATAGAAGCCCAATCCACAATACATGAGCCCAAAGGCCTTCCTTATGACTAAACTGACACCCACTTTCTTAAAAATATCATGGGTCTAAATAGCCTTTTCAGGCTGAGAAAAGCACTTTGGTGACATTTGGCTGTAACTTGTTCCCAGTACATTCTGAGTGGCTGGTGACTGTGTGTTGTACCTAAAAGTGCCCAACAAGAATCCCAATGCACTATACATGGGCCCAAATGCCTTCCTTATGACAAAACTGACACTCATTTTCTTAAAGAAATCATTAGTCAAAATAGCCTTTTCAGGCTGAGAGAAGCACTTTGGTGACGTTTCACTGTAACTTGTTCCCAGTACAGTCTAAGTGGCTGCTGACTGTGTGACTTGGTTAAAAGTGGCCAAATAGAAGCCCAATCCACATTACATAAGCCCAAAGGCCTTCCTTATGACTAAACTGACACCCACTTTCTTAAAAATATCATGGGTCTAAATAGCCTTTTCAGGCTGAGAAAAGCACTTTGGTGACATTTGGCTGTAACTTGTTCCCAGTACATTCTGAGTGGCTGGTGACTGTGTGTTGTACCTGAAAGTGCCCAACAAGAATCCCAATGCACTAAACATGGGCCCAAATGCCTTCCTTATGACAAAACTGACACTCATTTTCTTAAAAAAATCATTGGTCAAAATAGCCTTTTCAGGCTGAGAGAAGCACTTTGGTGACGCTTCACTGTAACTTGTTCCCAGTACAGTCTAAGTGAATGCTGACTGTGTGACTTGGTTAAAAGTGGCCAAATAGAAGCCCAATCCACATTACATAAGCCCAAAGGCCTTCCTTATGACTAAACTGACACCCACTTTCTTAAAAATATCATGGGTCTAAATAGCCTTTTCAGGCTGAGAAAAGCACTTTGGTGACATTTGGCTGTAACTTGTTCCCAGTACATTCTGAGTGGCTGGTGACTGTGTGTTGTACCTAAAAGTGCCCAACAGGAATCCCAATGCACTATACATGGGCCCAAATGCTTTCCTTATGACAAAACTGACACTCATTTTCTTAAAAAAATCATTGGTCAAAATAAACTTTTCAGGCTGAGAGAAGCACTTTGGTGACGTTTCACTGTAACTTGTTCCCAGTACAGTCTAAGTGGCTGCTGACTGTGTGACTTGGCTAAAAGTGGCCTTCCTTATGACAAAACTGACACTCATTTTCTTAAAAAAATCATTGGTCAAAATAGCCTTTTCAGGCTGAGAGAAGCACTTTGGTGACGTTTCACTGTAACTTGTTCCCAGTACAGTCTAAGTGGCTGCTGACTGTGTGACTTGGTTAAAAGTGGCCAAATAGAAGCCCAATCCACATTACATAAGCCCAAAGGCCTTCCTTATGACTAAACTGACACCCACTTTCTTAAAAATATCATGGGTCTAAATAGCCTTTTCAGTCTGAGAAAAGCACTTTGGTGACATTTGGCTGTAACTTGTTCCCAGTACATTCTGAGTGGCTGGTGACTGTGTGTTGTACCTAAAAGTGCCCAACAAGTATCCCAATGTACTACACATGGGCCCAAATGCCTTCCTTATGACAAAACTGACACTCATTTTCTTAAAAAAATCATTGGTCAAAATAGCCTTTTCAGGCTGAGAGAAGCACTTTGGTGACGTTTCACTGTAACTTGTTCCCAGTACAGTCTAAGTGGCTGCTGACTGTGTGACTTGGTTAAAAGTGGCCAAATAGAAGCCCAATCCACATTACATAAGCCCAAAGGCCTTCCTTATGACTAAACTGACACCCACTTTCTTAAAAATATCATGGGTCTAAATAGCCTTTTCAGGCTGAGAAAAGCACTTTGGTGACATTTGGCTGTAACTTGTTCCCAGTACATTCTGAGTGGCTGGTGACTGTGTGTTGTACCTGAAAGTGCCCAACAAGAATCCCAATGCACTATACATGGGCCCAAATGCCTTCCTTATGACAAAACTGACACTCATTTTCTTAAAAAAATCATTGGTCAAAATAGCCTTTTCAGGCTGAGAGAAGCACTTTGGTGACGCTTCACTGTAACTTGTTCCCAGTACAGTCTAAGTGAATGCTGACTGTGTGACTTGGTTAAAAGTGGCCAAATAGAAGCCCAATCCACATTACATAAGCCCAAAGGCCTTCCTTATGACTAAACTGACACCCACTTTCTTAAAAATATCATGGGTCTAAATAGCCTTTTCAGGCTGAGAAAAGCACTTTGGTGACATTTGGCTGTAACTTGTTCCCAGTACATTCTGAGTGGCTGGTGACTGTGTGTTGTACCTAAAAGTGCCCAACAGGAATCCCAATGCACTATACATGGGCCCAAATGCCTTCCTTATGACAAAACTGACACTCATTTTCTTAAAAAAATCATTGGTCAAAATAGCCTTTTCAGGCTGAGAGAAGCACTTTGGTGACGTTTCACTGTAACTTGTTCCCAGTACAGTCTAAGTGGCTGCTGACTGTGTGACTTGGCTAAAAGTGGCCTTCCTTATGACAAAACTGACACTCATTTTCTTAAAAAAATCATTGGTCAAAATAGCCTTTTCAGGCTGAGAGAAGCACTTTGGTGACGTTTCACTGTAACTTGTTCCCAGTACAGTCTAAGTGAATGCTGACTGTGTGACTTGGTTAAAAGTGGCCAAATAGAAGCCCAATCCACATTACATAAGCCCAAAGGCCTTCCTTATGACTAAACTGACACCCACTTTCTTAAAAATATCATGGGTCTAAATAGCCTTTTCAGGCTGAGAAAAGCACTTTGGTGACATTTGGCTGTAACTTGTTCCCAGTACAGTCTAAGTGAATGCTGACTGTGTGACTTGGTTAAAAGTGGCCAAATAGAAGCCCAATCCACATTACATAAGCCCAAAGGCCTTCCTTATGACTAAACTGACACCCACTTTCTTAAAAATATCATGGGTCTAAATAGCCTTTTCAGGCTGAGAAAAGCACTTTGGTGACATTTGGCTGTAACTTGTTCCCAGTACATTCTGAGTGGCTGGTGACTGTGTGTTGTACCTAAAAGTGCCCAACAGGAATCCCAATGCACTATACATGGGCCCAAATGCCTTCCTTATGACAAAACTGACACTCATTTTCTTAAAAAAATCATTGGTCAAAATAGCCTTTTCAGGCTGAGAGAAGCACTTTGGTGACGTTTCACTGTAACTTGTTCCCAGTACAGTCTAAGTGGCTGCTGACTGTGTGACTTGGCTAAAAGTGGCCAAATAGATGCCCAATCCACAATACATGAGCCCAAAGGCCTTCCTTATGACAAAACTGACACTCATTTTCTTAAAAAAATCATTGGTCTAAATAGCCTTTTCAGGCTGAGAAAAGCACTTTGGTGACATTTGGCTGTAACTTGTTCCCAGTACATTCTGAGTGGCTGGTGACTATGTGTTGTACCTAAAAGTGCCCAACAGGAATCCCAATGCACCATACATGGGCCCAAATGCCTTCCTTGTGACAAAACTGACACTCATTTTCTTAAAAAAATCATTGGTCAAAATAGCCTTTTCAGGCTGAGAGAAGCACTTTGGTGACGTTTCACTGTAACTTGTTCCCAGTACAGTCTAAGTGACTGCTGACTGTGTGACTTGGTTAAAAGTGGCCAAATAGAAGCCCAATCCACATTACATAAGCCCAAAGGCCTTCCTTATGACTAAACTGACACCCACTTTCTTAAAAATATCATGGGTCTAAATAGCCTTTTCAGGCTGAGAAAAGCACTTTGGTGACATTTGGCTGTAACTTGTTCCCAGTACATTCTGAGTGGCTGGTGACTGTGTGTTGTACCTGAAAGTGCCCAACAAGAATCCCAATGCACTATACATGGGCCCAAATGCCTTCCTTATGACAAAACTGACACTCATTTTCTTAAAAAAATCATTGGTCAAAATAGCCTTTTCAGGCTGAGAGAAGCACTTTGGTGACGCTTCACTGTAACTTGTTCCCAGTACAGTCTAAGTGAATGCTGACTGTGTGACTTGGTTAAAAGTGGCCAAATAGAAGCCCAATCCACATTACATAAGCCCAAAGGCCTTCCTTATGACTAAACTGACACCCACTTTCTTAAAAATATCATGGGTCTAAATAGCCTTTTCAGGCTGAGAAAAGCACTTTGGTGACATTTGGCTGTAACTTGTTCCCAGTACATTCTGAGTGGCTGGTGACTGTGTGTTGTACCTAAAAGTGCCCAACAGGAATCCCAATGCACTATACATGGGCCCAAATGCCTTCCTTATGACAAAACTGACACTCATTTTCTTAAAAAAATCATTGGTCAAAATAGCCTTTTCAGGCTGAGAGAAGCACTTTGGTGACGTTTCACTGTAACTTGTTCCCAGTACAGTCTAAGTGGCTGCTGACTGTGTGACTTGGCTAAAAGTGGCCAAATAGATGCCCAATCCACAATACATGAGCCCAAAGGCCTTCCTTATGACAAAACTGACACTCATTTTCTTAAAAAAATCATTGGTCAAAATAGCCTTTTCAGGCTGAGAGAAGCACTTTGGTGACGTTTCACTGTAACTTGTTCCCAGTACAGTCTAAGTGAATGCTGACTGTGTGACTTGGTTAAAAGTGGCCAAATAGAAGCCCAATCCACATTACATAAGCCCAAAGGCCTTCCTTATGACTAAACTGACACCCACTTTCTTAAAAATATCATGGGTCTAAATAGCCTTTTCAGGCTGAGAAAAGCACTTTGGTGACATTTGGCTGTAACTTGTTCCCAGTACATTCTGAGTGGCTGGTGACTGTGTGTTGTACCTAAAAGTGCCCAACAGGAATCCCAATGCACTATACATGGGCCCAAATGCCTTCCTTATGACAAAACTGACACTCATTTTCTTAAAAAAATCATTGGTCAAAATAGCCTTTTCAGGCTGAGAGAAGCACTTTGGTGACGTTTCACTGTAACTTGTTCCCAGTACAGTCTAAGTGGCTGCTGACTGTGTGACTTGGCTAAAAGTGGCCAAATAGAAGCCCAATCCACAATACATGAGCCCAAAGGCCTTCCTTATGACTAAACTGACACCCACTTTCTTAAAAATATCATGGGTCTAAATAGCCTTTTCAGGCTGAGAAAAGCACTTTGGTGACATTTGGCTGTAACTTGTTCCCAGTACATTCTGAGTGGCTGGTGACTGTGTGTTGTACCTAAAAGTGCCCAACAAGAATCCCAATGCACTATACATGGGCCCAAATGCCTTCCTTATGACAAAACTGACACTCATTTTCTTAAAGAAATCATTAGTCAAAATAGCCTTTTCAGGCTGAGAGAAGCACTTTGGTGACGTTTCACTGTAACTTGTTCCCAGTACAGTCTAAGTGGCTGCTGACTGTGTGACTTGGTTAAAAGTGGCCAAATAGAAGCCCAATCCACATTACATAAGCCCAAAGGCCTTCCTTATGACTAAACTGACACCCACTTTCTTAAAAATATCATGGGTCTAAATAGCCTTTTCAGGCTGAGAAAAGCACTTTGGTGACATTTGGCTGTAACTTGTTCCCAGTACATTCTGAGTGGCTGGTGACTGTGTGTTGTACCTGAAAGTGCCCAACAAGAATCCCAATGCACTAAACATGGGCCCAAATGCCTTCCTTATGACAAAACTGACACTCATTTTCTTAAAAAAATCATTGGTCAAAATAGCCTTTTCAGGCTGAGAGAAGCACTTTGGTGACGCTTCACTGTAACTTGTTCCCAGTACAGTCTAAGTGAATGCTGACTGTGTGACTTGGTTAAAAGTGGCCAAATAGAAGCCCAATCCACATTACATAAGCCCAAAGGCCTTCCTTATGACTAAACTGACACCCACTTTCTTAAAAATATCATGGGTCTAAATAGCCTTTTCAGGCTGAGAAAAGCACTTTGGTGACATTTGGCTGTAACTTGTTCCCAGTACATTCTGAGTGGCTGGTGACTGTGTGTTGTACCTAAAAGTGCCCAACAGGAATCCCAATGCACTATACATGGGCCCAAATGCTTTCCTTATGACAAAACTGACACTCATTTTCTTAAAAAAATCATTGGTCAAAATAAACTTTTCAGGCTGAGAGAAGCACTTTGGTGACGTTTCACTGTAACTTGTTCCCAGTACAGTCTAAGTGGCTGCTGACTGTGTGACTTGGCTAAAAGTGGCCTTCCTTATGACAAAACTGACACTCATTTTCTTAAAAAAATCATTGGTCAAAATAGCCTTTTCAGGCTGAGAGAAGCACTTTGGTGACGTTTCACTGTAACTTGTTCCCAGTACAGTCTAAGTGGCTGCTGACTGTGTGACTTGGTTAAAAGTGGCCAAATAGAAGCCCAATCCACATTACATAAGCCCAAAGGCCTTCCTTATGACTAAACTGACACCCACTTTCTTAAAAATATCATGGGTCTAAATAGCCTTTTCAGGCTGAGAAAAGCACTTTGGTGACATTTGGCTGTAACTTGTTCCCAGTACATTCTGAGTGGCTGGTGACTGTGTGTTGTACCTAAAAGTGCCCAACAGGAATCCCAATGCACTATACATGGGCCCAAATGCCTTCCTTATGACAAAACTGACACTCATTTTCTTAAAAAAATCATTGGTCAAAATAGCCTTTTCAGGCTGAGAGAAGCACTTTGGTGACGTTTCACTGTAACTTGTTCCCAGTACAGTCTAAGTGGCTGCTGACTGTGTGACTTGGCTAAAAGTGGCCAAATAGAAGCCCAATCCACAATACATGAGCCCAAAGGCCTTCCTTATGACTAAACTGACACCCACTTTCTTAAAAATATCATGGGTCTAAATAGCCTTTTCAGGCTGAGAAAAGCACTTTGGTGACATTTGGCTGTAACTTGTTCCCAGTACATTCTGAGTGGCTGGTGACTGTGTGTTGTACCTGAAAGTGCCCAACAAGAATCCCAATGCACTATACATGGGCCCAAATGCCTTCCTTATGACAAAACTGACACTCATTTTCTTAAAGAAATCATTGGTCAAAATAGCCTTTTCAGGCTGAGAGAAGCACTTTGGTGACGTTTCACTGTAACTTGTTCCCAGTACAGTCTAAGTGGCTGCTGACTGTGTGACTTGGTTAAAAGTGGCCAAATAGAAGCCCAATCCACAATACATAAGCCCAAAGGCCTTCCTTATGACTAAACTGACACCCACTTTCTTAAAAATATCATGGGTCTAAATAGCCTTTTCAGGCTGAGAAAAGCACTTTGGTGACATTTGGCTGTAACTTGTTCCCAGTACATTCTGAGTGGCTGGTGACTGTGTGTTGTACCTAAAAGTGCCCAACAGGAATCCCAATGCACTATACATGGGCCCAAATGCCTTCCTTATGACAAAACTGACACTCATTTTCTTAAAAAAATCATTGGTCAAAATAGCCTTTTCAGGCTGAGAGAAGCACTTTGGTGACGTTTCACTGTAACTTGTTCCCAGTACAGTCTAAGTGGCTGCTGACTGTGTGACTTGGCTAAAAGTGGCCAAATAGAAGCCCAATCCACAATACATGAGCCCAAAGGCCTTCCTTATGACTAAACTGACACCCACTTTCTTAAAAATATCATGGGTCTAAATAGCCTTTTCAGGCTGAGAAAAGCACTTTGGTGACATTTGGCTGTAACTTGTTCCCAGTACATTCTGAGTGGCTGGTGACTGTGTGTTGTACCTGAAAGTGCCCAACAAGAATCCCAATGCACTATACATGGGCCCAAATGCCTTCCTTATGACAAAACTGACACTCATTTTCTTAAAGAAATCATTGGTCAAAATAGCCTTTTCAGGCTGAGAGAAGCACTTTGGTGACGTTTCACTGTAACTTGTTCCCAGTACAGTCTAAGTGGCTGCTGACTGTGTGACTTGGTTAAAAGTGGCCAAATAGAAGCCCAATCCACAATACATGAGCCAAAAGGCCTTCCTTATGACTAAACTGACACCCACTTTCTTAAAAATATCATGGGTCTAAATAGCCTTTTCAGGCTGAGAAAAGCACTTTGGTGACATTTGGCTGTAACTTGTTCCCAGTACATTCTGAGTGGCTGGTGACTATGTGTTGTACCTAAAAGTGCCCAACAGGAATCCCAATGCACCATACATGGGCCCAAATGCCTTCCTTGTGACAAAACTGACACTCATTTTCTTAAAAAAATCATTGGTCAAAATAGCCTTTTCAGGCTGAGAGAAGCACTTTGGTGACGTTTCACTGTAACTTGTTCCCAGTACAGTCTAAGTGACTGCTGACTGTGTGACTTGGTTAAAAGTGGCCAAATAGAAGCCCAATCCACATTACATAAGCCCAAAGGCCTTCCTTATGACTAAACTGACACCCACTTTCTTAAAAATATCATTGGTCTAAATAGCCTTTTCAGGCTGAGAAAAGCACTTTGGTGACATTTGGCTGTAACTTGTTCCCAGTACATTCTGAGTGGCTGGTGACTGTGTGTTGTACCTGAAAGTGCCCAACAAGAATCCCAATGCACTATACATGGGCCCAAATGCCTTCCTTATGACAAAACTGACACTCATTTTCTTAAAGAAATCATTAGTCAAAATAGCCTTTTCAGGCTGAGAGAAGCACTTTGGTGACGTTTCACTGTAACTTGTTCCCAGTACAGTCTAAGTGGCTGCTGACTGTGTGACTTGGTTAAAAGTGGCCAAATAGAAGCCCAATCCACATTACATAAGCCCAAAGGCCTTCCTTATGACTAAACTGACACCCACTTTCTTAAAAATATCATGGGTCTAAATAGCCTTTTCAGGCTGAGAAAAGCACTTTGGTGACATTTGGCTGTAACTTGTTCCCAGTACATTCTGAGTGGCTGGTGACTGTGTGTTGTACCTGAAAGTGCCCAACAAGAATCCCAATGCACTAAACATGGGCCCAAATGCCTTCCTTATGACAAAACTGACACTCATTTTCTTAAAAAAATCATTGGTCAAAATAGCCTTTTCAGGCTGAGAGAAGCACTTTGGTGACGCTTCACTGTAACTTGTTCCCAGTACAGTCTAAGTGAATGCTGACTGTGTGACTTGGTTAAAAGTGGCCAAATAGAAGCCCAATCCACATTACATAAGCCCAAAGGCCTTCCTTATGACTAAACTGACACCCACTTTCTTAAAAATATCATGGGTCTAAATAGCCTTTTCAGGCTGAGAAAAGCACTTTGGTGACATTTGGCTGTAACTTGTTCCCAGTACATTCTGAGTGGCTGGTGACTGTGTGTTGTACCTAAAAGTGCCCAACAGGAATCCCAATGCACTATACATGGGCCCAAATGCTTTCCTTATGACAAAACTGACACTCATTTTCTTAAAAAAATCATTGGTCAAAATAAACTTTTCAGGCTGAGAGAAGCACTTTGGTGACGTTTCACTGTAACTTGTTCCCAGTACAGTCTAAGTGGCTGCTGACTGTGTGACTTGGCTAAAAGTGGCCTTCCTTATGACAAAACTGACACTCATTTTCTTAAAAAAATCATTGGTCAAAATAGCCTTTTCAGGCTGAGAGAAGCACTTTGGTGACGTTTCACTGTAACTTGTTCCCAGTACAGTCTAAGTGGCTGCTGACTGTGTGACTTGGTTAAAAGTGGCCAAATAGAAGCCCAATCCACATTACATAAGCCCAAAGGCCTTCCTTATGACTAAACTGACACCCACTTTCTTAAAAATATCATGGGTCTAAATAGCCTTTTCAGTCTGAGAAAAGCACTTTGGTGACATTTGGCTGTAACTTGTTCCCAGTACATTCTGAGTGGCTGGTGACTGTGTGTTGTACCTAAAAGTGCCCAACAAGTATCCCAATGTACTACACATGGGCCCAAATGCCTTCCTTATGACAAAACTGACACTCATTTTCTTAAAAAAATCATTGGTCAAAATAGCCTTTTCAGGCTGAGAGAAGCACTTTGGTGACGTTTCACTGTAACTTGTTCCCAGTACAGTCTAAGTGGCTGCTGACTGTGTGACTTGGTTAAAAGTGGCCAAATAGAAGCCCAATCCACATTACATAAGCCCAAAGGCCTTCCTTATGACTAAACTGACACCCACTTTCTTAAAAATATCATGGGTCTAAATAGCCTTTTCAGGCTGAGAAAAGCACTTTGGTGACATTTGGCTGTAACTTGTTCCCAGTACATTCTGAGTGGCTGGTGACTGTGTGTTGTACCTGAAAGTGCCCAACAAGAATCCCAATGCACTATACATGGGCCCAAATGCCTTCCTTATGACAAAACTGACACTCATTTTCTTAAAAAAATCATTGGTCAAAATAGCCTTTTCAGGCTGAGAGAAGCACTTTGGTGACGCTTCACTGTAACTTGTTCCCAGTACAGTCTAAGTGAATGCTGACTGTGTGACTTGGTTAAAAGTGGCCAAATAGAAGCCCAATCCACATTACATAAGCCCAAAGGCCTTCCTTATGACTAAACTGACACCCACTTTCTTAAAAATATCATGGGTCTAAATAGCCTTTTCAGGCTGAGAAAAGCACTTTGGTGACATTTGGCTGTAACTTGTTCCCAGTACATTCTGAGTGGCTGGTGACTGTGTGTTGTACCTAAAAGTGCCCAACAGGAATCCCAATGCACTATACATGGGCCCAAATGCCTTCCTTATGACAAAACTGACACTCATTTTCTTAAAAAAATCATTGGTCAAAATAGCCTTTTCAGGCTGAGAGAAGCACTTTGGTGACGTTTCACTGTAACTTGTTCCCAGTACAGTCTAAGTGGCTGCTGACTGTGTGACTTGGCTAAAAGTGGCCTTCCTTATGACAAAACTGACACTCATTTTCTTAAAAAAATCATTGGTCAAAATAGCCTTTTCAGGCTGAGAGAAGCACTTTGGTGACGTTTCACTGTAACTTGTTCCCAGTACAGTCTAAGTGAATGCTGACTGTGTGACTTGGTTAAAAGTGGCCAAATAGAAGCCCAATCCACATTACATAAGCCCAAAGGCCTTCCTTATGACTAAACTGACACCCACTTTCTTAAAAATATCATGGGTCTAAATAGCCTTTTCAGGCTGAGAAAAGCACTTTGGTGACATTTGGCTGTAACTTGTTCCCAGTACAGTCTAAGTGAATGCTGACTGTGTGACTTGGTTAAAAGTGGCCAAATAGAAGCCCAATCCACATTACATAAGCCCAAAGGCCTTCCTTATGACTAAACTGACACCCACTTTCTTAAAAATATCATGGGTCTAAATAGCCTTTTCAGGCTGAGAAAAGCACTTTGGTGACATTTGGCTGTAACTTGTTCCCAGTACATTCTGAGTGGCTGGTGACTGTGTGTTGTACCTAAAAGTGCCCAACAGGAATCCCAATGCACTATACATGGGCCCAAATGCCTTCCTTATGACAAAACTGACACTCATTTTCTTAAAAAAATCATTGGTCAAAATAGCCTTTTCAGGCTGAGAGAAGCACTTTGGTGACGTTTCACTGTAACTTGTTCCCAGTACAGTCTAAGTGGCTGCTGACTGTGTGACTTGGCTAAAAGTGGCCAAATAGATGCCCAATCCACAATACATGAGCCCAAAGGCCTTCCTTATGACAAAACTGACACTCATTTTCTTAAAAAAATCATTGGTCAAAATAGCCTTTTCAGGCTGAGAGAAGCACTTTGGTGACGTTTCACTGTAACTTGTTCCCAGTACAGTCTAAGTGAATGCTGACTGTGTGACTTGGTTAAAAGTGGCCAAATAGAAGCCCAATCCACATTACATAAGCCCAAAGGCCTTCCTTATGACTAAACTGACACCCACTTTCTTAAAAATATCATGGGTCTAAATAGCCTTTTCAGGCTGAGAAAAGCACTTTGGTGACATTTGGCTGTAACTTGTTCCCAGTACATTCTGAGTGGCTGGTGACTGTGTGTTGTACCTAAAAGTGCCCAACAGGAATCCCAATGCACTATACATGGGCCCAAATGCCTTCCTTATGACAAAACTGACACTCATTTTCTTAAAAAAATCATTGGTCAAAATAGCCTTTTCAGGCTGAGAGAAGCACTTTGGTGACGTTTCACTGTAACTTGTTCCCAGTACAGTCTAAGTGGCTGCTGACTGTGTGACTTGGCTAAAAGTGGCCAAATAGAAGCCCAATCCACAATACATGAGCCCAAAGGCCTTCCTTATGACTAAACTGACACCCACTTTCTTAAAAATATCATGGGTCTAAATAGCCTTTTCAGGCTGAGAAAAGCACTTTGGTGACATTTGGCTGTAACTTGTTCCCAGTACATTCTGAGTGGCTGGTGACTGTGTGTTGTACCTAAAAGTGCCCAACAAGAATCCCAATGCACTATACATGGGCCCAAATGCCTTCCTTATGACAAAACTGACACTCATTTTCTTAAAGAAATCATTAGTCAAAATAGCCTTTTCAGGCTGAGAGAAGCACTTTGGTGACGTTTCACTGTAACTTGTTCCCAGTACAGTCTAAGTGGCTGCTGACTGTGTGACTTGGTTAAAAGTGGCCAAATAGAAGCCCAATCCACATTACATAAGCCCAAAGGCCTTCCTTATGACTAAACTGACACCCACTTTCTTAAAAATATCATGGGTCTAAATAGCCTTTTCAGGCTGAGAAAAGCACTTTGGTGACATTTGGCTGTAACTTGTTCCCAGTACATTCTGAGTGGCTGGTGACTGTGTGTTGTACCTGAAAGTGCCCAACAAGAATCCCAATGCACTAAACATGGGCCCAAATGCCTTCCTTATGACAAAACTGACACTCATTTTCTTAAAAAAATCATTGGTCAAAATAGCCTTTTCAGGCTGAGAGAAGCACTTTGGTGACGCTTCACTGTAACTTGTTCCCAGTACAGTCTAAGTGAATGCTGACTGTGTGACTTGGTTAAAAGTGGCCAAATAGAAGCCCAATCCACATTACATAAGCCCAAAGGCCTTCCTTATGACTAAACTGACACCCACTTTCTTAAAAATATCATGGGTCTAAATAGCCTTTTCAGGCTGAGAAAAGCACTTTGGTGACATTTGGCTGTAACTTGTTCCCAGTACATTCTGAGTGGCTGGTGACTGTGTGTTGTACCTAAAAGTGCCCAACAGGAATCCCAATGCACTATACATGGGCCCAAATGCTTTCCTTATGACAAAACTGACACTCATTTTCTTAAAAAAATCATTGGTCAAAATAAACTTTTCAGGCTGAGAGAAGCACTTTGGTGACGTTTCACTGTAACTTGTTCCCAGTACAGTCTAAGTGGCTGCTGACTGTGTGACTTGGCTAAAAGTGGCCTTCCTTATGACAAAACTGACACTCATTTTCTTAAAAAAATCATTGGTCAAAATAGCCTTTTCAGGCTGAGAGAAGCACTTTGGTGACGTTTCACTGTAACTTGTTCCCAGTACAGTCTAAGTGGCTGCTGACTGTGTGACTTGGTTAAAAGTGGCCAAATAGAAGCCCAATCCACATTACATAAGCCCAAAGGCCTTCCTTATGACTAAACTGACACCCACTTTCTTAAAAATATCATGGGTCTAAATAGCCTTTTCAGTCTGAGAAAAGCACTTTGGTGACATTTGGCTGTAACTTGTTCCCAGTACATTCTGAGTGGCTGGTGACTGTGTGTTGTACCTAAAAGTGCCCAACAAGTATCCCAATGTACTACACATGGGCCCAAATGCCTTCCTTATGACAAAACTGACACTCATTTTCTTAAAAAAATCATTGGTCAAAATAGCCTTTTCAGGCTGAGAGAAGCACTTTGGTGACGTTTCACTGTAACTTGTTCCCAGTACAGTCTAAGTGGCTGCTGACTGTGTGACTTGGTTAAAAGTGGCCAAATAGAAGCCCAATCCACATTACATAAGCCCAAAGGCCTTCCTTATGACTAAACTGACACCCACTTTCTTAAAAATATCATGGGTCTAAATAGCCTTTTCAGGCTGAGAAAAGCACTTTGGTGACATTTGGCTGTAACTTGTTCCCAGTACATTCTGAGTGGCTGGTGACTGTGTGTTGTACCTGAAAGTGCCCAACAAGAATCCCAATGCACTATACATGGGCCCAAATGCCTTCCTTATGACAAAACTGACACTCATTTTCTTAAAAAAATCATTGGTCAAAATAGCCTTTTCAGGCTGAGAGAAGCACTTTGGTGACGCTTCACTGTAACTTGTTCCCAGTACAGTCTAAGTGAATGCTGACTGTGTGACTTGGTTAAAAGTGGCCAAATAGAAGCCCAATCCACATTACATAAGCCCAAAGGCCTTCCTTATGACTAAACTGACACCCACTTTCTTAAAAATATCATGGGTCTAAATAGCCTTTTCAGGCTGAGAAAAGCACTTTGGTGACATTTGGCTGTAACTTGTTCCCAGTACATTCTGAGTGGCTGGTGACTGTGTGTTGTACCTAAAAGTGCCCAACAGGAATCCCAATGCACTATACATGGGCCCAAATGCCTTCCTTATGACAAAACTGACACTCATTTTCTTAAAAAAATCATTGGTCAAAATAGCCTTTTCAGGCTGAGAGAAGCACTTTGGTGACGTTTCACTGTAACTTGTTCCCAGTACAGTCTAAGTGGCTGCTGACTGTGTGACTTGGCTAAAAGTGGCCTTCCTTATGACAAAACTGACACTCATTTTCTTAAAAAAATCATTGGTCAAAATAGCCTTTTCAGGCTGAGAGAAGCACTTTGGTGACGTTTCACTGTAACTTGTTCCCAGTACAGTCTAAGTGAATGCTGACTGTGTGACTTGGTTAAAAGTGGCCAAATAGAAGCCCAATCCACATTACATAAGCCCAAAGGCCTTCCTTATGACTAAACTGACACCCACTTTCTTAAAAATATCATGGGTCTAAATAGCCTTTTCAGGCTGAGAAAAGCACTTTGGTGACATTTGGCTGTAACTTGTTCCCAGTACATTCTGAGTGGCTGGTGACTGTGTGTTGTACCTAAAAGTGCCCAACAGGAATCCCAATGCACCATACATGGGCCCAAATGCCTTCCTTATGACAAAACTGACACTCATTTTCTTAAAAAAATCATTGGTCAAAATAGCCTTTTCAGGCTGAGAGAAGCACTTTGGTGACATTTAGCTGTAACTTGTTCCCAGTACAGTCTAAGTGGCTGCTGACTGTGTGACTTGAATAAAAGTGGCCAAATAGAAGCCCAATCCACATTACATGAGCCCAAAGGCCTTCCTTATGACTAAACTGACACCCACTTTTTAAAAAAATTATCATGGGTCTAAATAGCCTTTTCAGGCTGAGAGAAGCACTTTGGTGACATTTGGCTGTAACTTGTTCCCAGTACATTCTGAGTGGTTGGTGACTGTGTGTTGTACCTAAAAGTACCCAACAAGAATCCCAATGCACTATACATGGGCCCAAATGCCTTCCTTATGACAAAACTGACACTCATTTTCTTAAAAAAATCATTGGTCAAAATAGCCTTTTCAGGCTGAGAGAAGCACTTTGGTGACGTTTCACTGTAACTTGTTCCCAGTACAGTCTAAGTGAATGCTGACTGTGTGACTTGGTTAAAAGTGGCCAAATAGAAGCCCAATCCACATTACATGAGCCCAAAGGCCTTCCTTATGACTAAACTGACACCCACTTTCTTAAAAATATCATGGGTCTAAATAGCCTTTTCAGGCTGAGAAAAGCACTTTGGTGACATTTGGCTGTAACTTGTTCCCAGTACATTCTGAGTGGCTGGTGACTGTGTGTTGTACCTAAAAGTGCCCAACAGGAATCCCAATGCACCATACATGGGCCCAAATGCCTTCCTTATGACAAAACTGACACTCATTTTCTTAAAAAAATCATTGGTCAAAATAGCCTTTTCAGGCTGAGAGAAGCACTTTGGTGACGTTTCACTGTAACTTGTTCCCAGTACAGTCTAAGTGGCTGCTGACTGTGTGACTTGGCTAAAAGTGGCCAAATAGAAGCCCAATCCACAATACATGAGCCCAAAGACCTTCCTTATGACTAAACTGACACCCACTTTTTTTTTTAATATCTAGGGTCTAAATAGCCTTTTCAGGCTGAGAGAAGCACTTTGGTGACATTTGGCTGTAACTTGTTCCCTGTACATTCTGAGTGGTTGGTGACTGTGTGTTGTACCTAAAAGTGCCCAACAAGAATCCCAATGCACTATACATGGGCCCAAATGCCTTCCTTATGACAAAACTGACACTCATTTTCTTAAAAAAATCATTGGTCAAAATAGCCTTTTCAGGCTGAGAGAAGCACTTTGGTGACGCTTCACTGTAACTTGTTCCCAGTACAGTCTAAGTGAATGCTGACTGTGTGACTTGGTTAAAAGTGGCCAAATAGAAGCCCAATCCACATTACATAAGCCCAAAGGCCTTCCTTATGACTAAACTGACACCCACTTTCTTAAAAATATCATGGGTCTAAATAGCCTTTTCAGGCTGAGAAAAGCACTTTGGTGACATTTGGCTGTAACTTGTTCCCAGTACATTCTGAGTGGCTGGTGACTGTGTGTTGTACCTAAAAGTGCCCAACAGGAATCCCAATGCACTATACATGGGCCCAAATGCCTTCCTTATGACAAAACTGACACTCATTTTCTTAAAAAAATCATTGGTCAAAATAGCCTTTTCAGGCTGAGAGAAGCACTTTGGTGACGTTTCACTGTAACTTGTTCCCAGTACAGTCTAAGTGGCTGCTGACTGTGTGACTTGGCTAAAAGTGGCCAAATAGATGCCCAATCCACAATACACGAGCCCAAAGGCCTTCCTTATGACAAAACTGACACTCATTTTCTTAAAAAAATCATTGGTCAAAATAGCCTTTTCAGGCTGAGAGAAGCACTTTGGTGACGTTTCACTGTAACTTGTTCCCAGTACAGTCTAAGTGAATGCTGACTGTGTGACTTGGTTAAAAGTGGCCAAATAGAAGCCCAATCCACATTACATAAGCCCAAAGGCCTTCCTTATGACTAAACTGACACCCACTTTCTTAAAAATATCATGGGTCTAAATAGCCTTTTCAGGCTGAGAAAAGCACTTTGGTGACATTTGGCTGTAACTTGTTCCCAGTATATTCTGAGTGGCTGGTGACTGTGTGTTGTACCTAAAAGTGCCCAACAGGAATCCCAATGCACTATACATGGGCCCAAATGCCTTCCTTATGACAAAACTGACACTCATTTTCTTAAAAAAATCATTGGTCAAAATAGCCTTTTCAGGCTGAGAGAAGCACTTTGGTGACGTTTCACTGTAACTTGTTCCCAGTACAGTCTAAGTGGCTGCTGACTGTGTGACTTGGCTAAAAGTGGCCAAATAGAAGCCCAATCCACAATACATGAGCCCAAAGGCCTTCCTTATGACTAAACTGACACCCACTTTCTTAAAAATATCATGGGTCTAAATAGCCTTTTCAGGCTGAGAAAAGCACTTTGGTGACATTTGGCTGTAACTTGTTCCCAGTACATTCTGAGTGGCTGGTGACTGTGTGTTGTACCTAAAAGTGCCCAACAAGAATCCCAATGCACTATACATGGGCCCAAATGCCTTCCTTATGACAAAACTGACACTCATTTTCTTAAAGAAATCATTGGTCAAAATAGCCTTTTCAGGCTGAGAGAAGCACTTTGGTGACGTTTCACTGTAACTTGTTCCCAGTACAGTCTAAGTGGCTGCTGACTGTGTGACTTGGTTAAAAGTGGCCAAATAGAAGCCCAATCCACAATACATGAGCCCAAAGGCCTTCCTTATGACTAAACTGACACCCACTTTCTTAAAAATATCATGGGTCTAAATAGCCTTTTCAGGCTGAGAAAAGCACTTTGGTGACATTTGGCTGTAACTTGTTCCCAGTACATTCTGAGTGGCTGGTGACTATGTGTTGTACCTAAAAGTGCCCAACAGGAATCCCAATGCACCATACATGGGCCCAAATGCCTTCCTTGTGACAAAACTGACACTCATTTTCTTAAAAAAATCATTGGTCAAAATAGCCTTTTCAGGCTGAGAGAAGCACTTTGGTGACGTTTCACTGTAACTTGTTCCCAGTACAGTCTAAGTGGCTGCTGACTGTGTGACTTGGTTAAAAGTGGCCAAATAGAAGCCCAATCCACATTACATAAGCCCAAAGGCCTTCCTTATGACTAAACTGACACCCACTTTCTTAAAAATATCATGGGTCTAAATAGCCTTTTCAGGCTGAGAAAAGCACTTTGGTGACATTTGGCTGTAACTTGTTCCCAGTACATTCTGAGTGGCTGGTGACTGTGTGTTGTACCTGAAAGTGCCCAACAAGAATCCCAATGCACTATACATGGGCCCAAATGCCTTCCTTATGACAAAACTGACACTCATTTTCTTAAAAAAATCATTGGTCAAAATAGCCTTTTCAGGCTGAGAGAAGCACTTTGGTGACGCTTCACTGTAACTTGTTCCCAGTACAGTCTAAGTGAATGCTGACTGTGTGACTTGGTTAAAAGTGGCCAAATAGAAGCCCAATCCACATTACATAAGCCCAAAGGCCTTCCTTATGACTAAACTGACACCCACTTTCTTAAAAATATCATGGGTCTAAATAGCCTTTTCAGGCTGAGAAAAGCACTTTGGTGACATTTGGCTGTAACTTGTTCCCAGTACATTCTGAGTGGCTGGTGACTGTGTGTTGTACCTAAAAGTGCCCAACAGGAATCCCAATGCACTATACATGGGCCCAAATGCTTTCCTTATGACAAAACTGACACTCATTTTCTTAAAAAAATCATTGGTCAAAATAAACTTTTCAGGCTGAGAGAAGCACTTTGGTGACGTTTCACTGTAACTTGTTCCCAGTACAGTCTAAGTGGCTGCTGACTGTGTGACTTGGCTAAAAGTGGCCTTCCTTATGACAAAACTGACACTCATTTTCTTAAAAAAATCATTGGTCAAAATAAACTTTTCAGGCTGAGAGAAGCACTTTGGTGACGCTTCACTGTAACTTGTTCCCAGTACAGTCTAAGTGGCTGCTGACTGTGTGACTTGGTTAAAAGTGGCCAAATAGAAGCCCAATCCACATTACATAAGCCCAAAGGCCTTCCTTATGACTAAACTGACACCCACTTTCTTAAAAATATCATGGGTCTAAATAGCCTTTTCAGGCTGAGAAAAGCACTTTGGTGACATTTGGCTGTAACTTGTTCCCAGTACATTCTGAGTGGTTGGTGACTGTGTGTTGTACCTAAAAGTACCCAACAAGAATCCCAATGCACTATACATGGGCCCAAATGCCTTCCTTATGACAAAACTGACACTCATTTTCTTAAAAAAATCATTGGTCAAAATAGCCTTTTCAGGCTGAGAGAAGCACTTTGGTGACATTTAGCTGTAACTTGTTCCCAGTACAGTCTAAGTGGCTGCTGACTGTGTGACTTGAATAAAAGTGGCCAAATAGAAGCCCAATCCACATTACATGAGGCCAAAGGCCTTCCTTATGACTAAACTGACACCCACTTTTTAAAAAAATTATCATGGGTCTAAATAGCCTTTTCAGGCTGAGAGAAGCACTTTGGTGACATTTGGCTGTATCTTGTTCCCAGTACATTCTGAGTGGCTGGTGACTGTGTGTTGTACCTAAAAGTGCCCAACAGGAATCCCAATGCACCATACATGGGCCCAAATGCCTTCCTTATGACAAAACTGACACTCATTTTCTTTAAAAAATCATTGGTCAAAATAGCCTTTTCAGGCTGAGAGAAGCACTTTGGTGACGTTTCACTGTAACTTGTTCCCAGTACAGTCTAAGTGGCTGCTGACTGTGTGACTTGGCTAAAAGTGGCCAAATAGAAGCCCAATCCACAATACATGAGCCCAAAGACCTTCCTTATGACTAAACTGACACCCACTTTTTTTTTAAATATCTAGGGTCTAAATAGCCTTTTCAGGCTGAGAGAAGCACTTTGGTGACATTTGGCTGTAACTTGTTCCCTGTACATTCTGAGTGGTTGGTGACTGTGTGTTGTACCTAAAAGTACCCAACAAGAATCCCAATGCACTATACATGGGCCCAAATGCCTTCCTTATGACAAAACTGACACTCATTTTCTTAAAAAAATCATTGGTCAAAATAGCCTTTTCAGGCTGAGAGAAGCACTTTGGTGACGTTTCACTGTAACTTGTTCCCAGTACAGTCTAAGTGAATGCTGACTGTGTGACTTGGTTAAAAGTGGCCAAATAGAAGCCCAATCCACATTAGATAAGCCCAAAGGCCTTCCTTATGACTAAACTGACACCCACTTTCTTAAAAATATCATGGGTCTAAATAGCCTTTTCAGGCTGAGAAAAGCACTTTGGTGACATTTGGCTGTAACTTGTTCCCAGTACATTCTGAGTGGCTGGTGACTGTGTGTTGTACCTAAAAGTGCCCAACAGGAATCCCAATGCACTATACATGGGCCCAAATGCCTTCCTTATGACAAAACTGACACTCATTTTCTTAAAAAAATCATTGGTCAAAATAGCCTTTTCAGGCTGAGAGAAGCACTTTGGTGACGTTTCACTGTAACTTGTTCCCAGTACAGTCTAAGTGGCTGCTGACTGTGTGACTTGGCTAAAAGTGGCCAAATAGATGCCCAATCCACAATACATGAGCCCAAAGGCCTTCCTTATGACAAAACTGACACTCATTTTCTTAAAAAAATCATTGGTCAAAATAGCCTTTTCAGGCTGAGAGAAGCACTTTGGTGACGTTTCACTGTAACTTGTTCCCAGTACAGTCTAAGTGAATGCTGACTGTGTGACTTGGTTAAAAGTGGCCAAATAGAAGCCCAATCCACATTACATAAGCCCAAAGGCCTTCCTTATGACTAAACTGACACCCACTTTCTTAAAAATATCATGGGTCTAAATAGCCTTTTCAGGCTGAGAAAAGCACTTTGGTGACATTTGGCTGTAACTTGTTCCCAGTACATTCTGAGTGGCTGGTGACTGTGTGTTGTACCTAAAAGTGCCCAACAGGAATCCCAATGCACTATACATGGGCCCAAATGCCTTCCTTATGACAAAACTGACACTCATTTTCTTAAAAAAATCATTGGTCAAAATAGCCTTTTCAGGCTGAGAGAAGCACTTTGGTGACGTTTCACTGTAACTTGTTCCCAGTACAGTCTAAGTGGCTGCTGACTGTGTGACTTGGCTAAAAGTGGCCAAATAGAAGCCCAATCCACAATACATGAGCCCAAAGGCCTTCCTTATGACTAAACTGACACCCACTTTCTTAAAAATATCATGGGTCTAAATAGCCTTTTCAGGCTGAGAAAAGCACTTTGGTGACATTTGGCTGTAACTTGTTCCCAGTACATTCTGAGTGGCTGGTGACTGTGTGTTGTACCTAAAAGTGCCCAACAAGAATCCCAATGCACTATACATGGGCCCAAATGCCTTCCTTATGACAAAACTGACACTCATTTTCTTAAAGAAATCATTGGTCAAAATAGCCTTTTCAGGCTGAGAGAAGCACTTTGGTGACGTTTCACTGTAACTTGTTCCCAGTACAGTCTAAGTGGCTGCTGACTGTGTGACTTGGTTAAAAGTGGCCAAATAGAAGCCCAATCCACAATACATGAGCCCAAAGGCCTTCCTTATGACTAAACTGACACCCACTTTCTTAAAAATATCATGGGTCTAAATAGCCTTTTCAGGCTGAGAAAAGCACTTTGGTGACATTTGGCTGTAACTTGTTCCCAGTACATTCTGAGTGGCTGGTGACTATGTGTTGTACCTAAAAGTGCCCAACAGGAATCCCAATGCACCATACATGGGCCCAAATGCCTTCCTTGTGACAAAACTGACACTCATTTTCTTAAAAAAATCATTGGTCAAAATAGCCTTTTCAGGCTGAGAGAAGCACTTTGGTGACGTTTCACTGTAACTTGTTCCCAGTACAGTCTAAGTGGCTGCTGACTGTGTGACTTGGTTAAAAGTGGCCTTCCTTATGACAAAACTGACACTCATTTTCTTAAAAAAATCATTGGTCAAAATAGCCTTTTCAGGCTGAGAGAAGCACTTTGGTGACGTTTCACTGTAACTTGTTCCCAGTACAGTCTAAGTGAATGCTGACTGTGTGACTTGGTTAAAAGTGGCCAAATAGAAGCCCAATCCACATTACATAAGCCCAAAGGCCTTCCTTATGACTAAACTGACACCCACTTTCTTAAAAATATCATGGGTCTAAATAGCCTTTTCAGGCTGAGAAAAGCACTTTGGTGACATTTGGCTGTAACTTGTTCCCAGTACATTCTGAGTGGCTGTTTACTGTGTGTTGTACCTAAAAGTGCCCAACAGGAATCCCAATGCACCATACATGGGCCCAAATGCCTTCCTTATGACAAAACTGACACTCATTTTCTTAAAAAAATCATTGGTCAAAATAGCCTTTTCAGGCTGAGAGAAGCACTTTGGTGACGTTTCACTGTAACTTGTTCCCAGTACAGTCTAAGTGGCTGCTGACTGTGTGACTTGGCTAAAAGTGGCCAAATAGAAGCCCAATCCACAATACATGAGCCCAAAGACCTTCCTTATGACTAAACTGACACCCACTTTCTTAAAAATATCATGGGTCTAAATAGCCTTTTCAGTCTGAGAAAAGCACTTTGGTGACATTTGGCTGTAACTTGTTCCCAGTACATTCTGAGTGGCTGGTGACTGTGTGTTGTACCTAAAAGTGCCCAACAAGTATCCCAATGTACTACACATGGGCCCAAATGCCTTCCTTATGACAAAACTGACACTCATTTTCTTAAAAAAATCATTGGTCAAAATAGCCTTTTCAGGCTGAGAGAAGCACTTTGGTGACGTTTCACTGTAACTTGTTCCCAGTACAGTCTAAGTGGCTGCTGACTGTGTGACTTGGTTAAAAGTGGCCAAATAGAAGCCCAATCCACATTACATAAGCCCAAAGGCCTTCCTTATGACTAAACTGACACCCACTTTCTTAAAAATATCATGGGTCTAAATAGCCTTTTCAGGCTGAGAAAAGCACTTTGGTGACATTTGGCTGTAACTTGTTCCCAGTACATTCTGAGTGGCTGGTGACTGTGTGTTGTACCTGAAAGTGCCCAACAAGAATCCCAATGCACTATACATGGGCCCAAATGCCTTCCTTATGACAAAACTGACACTCATTTTCTTAAAAAAATCATTGGTCAAAATAGCCTTTTCAGGCTGAGAGAAGCACTTTGGTGACGCTTCACTGTAACTTGTTCCCAGTACAGTCTAAGTGAATGCTGACTGTGTGACTTGGTTAAAAGTGGCCAAATAGAAGCCCAATCCACATTACATAAGCCCAAAGGCCTTCCTTATGACTAAACTGACACCCACTTTCTTAAAAATATCATGGGTCTAAATAGCCTTTTCAGGCTGAGAAAAGCACTTTGGTGACATTTGGCTGTAACTTGTTCCCAGTACATTCTGAGTGGCTGGTGACTGTGTGTTGTACCTAAAAGTGCCCAACAGGAATCCCAATGCACTATACATGGGCCCAAATGCCTTCCTTATGACAAAACTGACACTCATTTTCTTAAAAAAATCATTGGTCAAAATAGCCTTTTCAGGCTGAGAGAAGCACTTTGGTGACGTTTCACTGTAACTTGTTCCCAGTACAGTCTAAGTGGCTGCTGACTGTGTGACTTGGCTAAAAGTGGCCTTCCTTATGACAAAACTGACACTCATTTTCTTAAAAAAATCATTGGTCAAAATAGCCTTTTCAGGCTGAGAGAAGCACTTTGGTGACGTTTCACTGTAACTTGTTCCCAGTACAGTCTAAGTGAATGCTGACTGTGTGACTTGGTTAAAAGTGGCCAAATAGAAGCCCAATCCACATTACATAAGCCCAAAGGCCTTCCTTATGACTAAACTGACACCCACTTTCTTAAAAATATCATGGGTCTAAATAGCCTTTTCAGGCTGAGAAAAGCACTTTGGTGACATTTGGCTGTAACTTGTTCCCAGTACATTCTGAGTGGCTGGTGACTGTGTGTTGTACCTAAAAGTGCCCAACAGGAATCCCAATGCACCATACATGGGCCCAAATGCCTTCCTTATGACAAAACTGACACTCATTTTCTTAAAAAAATCATTGGTCAAAATAGCCTTTTCAGGCTGAGAGAAGCACTTTGGTGACATTTAGCTGTAACTTGTTCCCAGTACAGTCTAAGTGGCTGCTGACTGTGTGACTTGAATAAAAGTGGCCAAATAGAAGCCCAATCCACATTACATGAGCCCAAAGGCCTTCCTTATGACTAAACTGACACCCACTTTTTAAAAAAATTATCATGGGTCTAAATAGCCTTTTCAGGCTGAGAGAAGCACTTTGGTGACATTTGGCTGTAACTTGTTCCCAGTACATTCTGAGTGGTTGGTGACTGTGTGTTGTACCTAAAAGTACCCAACAAGAATCCCAATGCACTATACATGGGCCCAAATGCCTTCCTTATGACAAAACTGACACTCATTTTCTTAAAAAAATCATTGGTCAAAATAGCCTTTTCAGGCTGAGAGAAGCACTTTGGTGACGTTTCACTGTAACTTGTTCCCAGTACAGTCTAAGTGAATGCTGACTGTGTGACTTGGTTAAAAGTGGCCAAATAGAAGCCCAATCCACATTACATGAGCCCAAAGGCCTTCCTTATGACTAAACTGACACCCACTTTCTTAAAAATATCATGGGTCTAAATAGCCTTTTCAGGCTGAGAAAAGCACTTTGGTGACATTTGGCTGTAACTTGTTCCCAGTACATTCTGAGTGGCTGGTGACTGTGTGTTGTACCTAAAAGTGCCCAACAGGAATCCCAATGCACCATACATGGGCCCAAATGCCTTCCTTATGACAAAACTGACACTCATTTTCTTAAAAAAATCATTGGTCAAAATAGCCTTTTCAGGCTGAGAGAAGCACTTTGGTGACGTTTCACTGTAACTTGTTCCCAGTACAGTCTAAGTGGCTGCTGACTGTGTGACTTGGCTAAAAGTGGCCAAATAGAAGCCCAATCCACAATACATGAGCCCAAAGACCTTCCTTATGACTAAACTGACACCCACTTTTTTTTTTAATATCTAGGGTCTAAATAGCCTTTTCAGGCTGAGAGAAGCACTTTGGTGACATTTGGCTGTAACTTGTTCCCTGTACATTCTGAGTGGTTGGTGACTGTGTGTTGTACCTAAAAGTGCCCAACAAGAATCCCAATGCACTATACATGGGCCCAAATGCCTTCCTTATGACAAAACTGACACTCATTTTCTTAAAAAAATCATTGGTCAAAATAGCCTTTTCAGGCTGAGAGAAGCACTTTGGTGACGCTTCACTGTAACTTGTTCCCAGTACAGTCTAAGTGAATGCTGACTGTGTGACTTGGTTAAAAGTGGCCAAATAGAAGCCCAATCCACATTACATAAGCCCAAAGGCCTTCCTTATGACTAAACTGACACCCACTTTCTTAAAAATATCATGGGTCTAAATAGCCTTTTCAGGCTGAGAAAAGCACTTTGGTGACATTTGGCTGTAACTTGTTCCCAGTACATTCTGAGTGGCTGGTGACTGTGTGTTGTACCTAAAAGTGCCCAACAGGAATCCCAATGCACTATACATGGGCCCAAATGCCTTCCTTATGACAAAACTGACACTCATTTTCTTAAAAAAATCATTGGTCAAAATAGCCTTTTCAGGCTGAGAGAAGCACTTTGGTGACGTTTCACTGTAACTTGTTCCCAGTACAGTCTAAGTGGCTGCTGACTGTGTGACTTGGCTAAAAGTGGCCAAATAGATGCCCAATCCACAATACACGAGCCCAAAGGCCTTCCTTATGACAAAACTGACACTCATTTTCTTAAAAAAATCATTGGTCAAAATAGCCTTTTCAGGCTGAGAGAAGCACTTTGGTGACGTTTCACTGTAACTTGTTCCCAGTACAGTCTAAGTGAATGCTGACTGTGTGACTTGGTTAAAAGTGGCCAAATAGAAGCCCAATCCACATTACATAAGCCCAAAGGCCTTCCTTATGACTAAACTGACACCCACTTTCTTAAAAATATCATGGGTCTAAATAGCCTTTTCAGGCTGAGAAAAGCACTTTGGTGACATTTGGCTGTAACTTGTTCCCAGTATATTCTGAGTGGCTGGTGACTGTGTGTTGTACCTAAAAGTGCCCAACAGGAATCCCAATGCACTATACATGGGCCCAAATGCCTTCCTTATGACAAAACTGACACTCATTTTCTTAAAAAAATCATTGGTCAAAATAGCCTTTTCAGGCTGAGAGAAGCACTTTGGTGACGTTTCACTGTAACTTGTTCCCAGTACAGTCTAAGTGGCTGCTGACTGTGTGACTTGGCTAAAAGTGGCCAAATAGAAGCCCAATCCACAATACATGAGCCCAAAGGCCTTCCTTATGACTAAACTGACACCCACTTTCTTAAAAATATCATGGGTCTAAATAGCCTTTTCAGGCTGAGAAAAGCACTTTGGTGACATTTGGCTGTAACTTGTTCCCAGTACATTCTGAGTGGCTGGTGACTGTGTGTTGTACCTAAAAGTGCCCAACAAGAATCCCAATGCACTATACATGGGCCCAAATGCCTTCCTTATGACAAAACTGACACTCATTTTCTTAAAGAAATCATTGGTCAAAATAGCCTTTTCAGGCTGAGAGAAGCACTTTGGTGACGTTTCACTGTAACTTGTTCCCAGTACAGTCTAAGTGGCTGCTGACTGTGTGACTTGGTTAAAAGTGGCCAAATAGAAGCCCAATCCACAATACATGAGCCCAAAGGCCTTCCTTATGACTAAACTGACACCCACTTTCTTAAAAATATCATGGGTCTAAATAGCCTTTTCAGGCTGAGAAAAGCACTTTGGTGACATTTGGCTGTAACTTGTTCCCAGTACATTCTGAGTGGCTGGTGACTATGTGTTGTACCTAAAAGTGCCCAACAGGAATCCCAATGCACCATACATGGGCCCAAATGCCTTCCTTGTGACAAAACTGACACTCATTTTCTTAAAAAAATCATTGGTCAAAATAGCCTTTTCAGGCTGAGAGAAGCACTTTGGTGACGCTTCACTGTAACTTGTTCCCAGTACAGTCTAAGTGGCTGCTGACTGTGTGACTTGGTTAAAAGTGGCCAAATAGAAGCCCAATCCACATTACATAAGCCCAAAGGCCTTCCTTATGACTAAACTGACACCCACTTTCTTAAAAATATCATGGGTCTAAATAGCCTTTTCAGGCTGAGAAAAGCACTTTGGTGACATTTGGCTGTAACTTGTTCCCAGTACATTCTGAGTGGCTGGTGACTGTGTGTTGTACCTGAAAGTGCCCAACAAGAATCCCAATGCACTATACATGGGCCCAAATGCCTTCCTTATGACAAAACTGACACTCATTTTCTTAAAAAAATCATTGGTCAAAATAGCCTTTTCAGGCTGAGAGAAGCACTTTGGTGACGCTTCACTGTAACTTGTTCCCAGTACAGTCTAAGTGAATGCTGACTGTGTGACTTGGTTAAAAGTGGCCAAATAGAAGCCCAATCCACATTACATAAGCCCAAAGGCCTTCCTTATGACTAAACTGACACCCACTTTCTTAAAAATATCATGGGTCTAAATAGCCTTTTCAGGCTGAGAAAAGCACTTTGGTGACATTTGGCTGTAACTTGTTCCCAGTACATTCTGAGTGGCTGGTGACTGTGTGTTGTACCTAAAAGTGCCCAACAGGAATCCCAATGCACTATACATGGGCCCAAATGCTTTCCTTATGACAAAACTGACACTCATTTTCTTAAAAAAATCATTGGTCAAAATAAACTTTTCAGGCTGAGAGAAGCACTTTGGTGACGTTTCACTGTAACTTGTTCCCAGTACAGTCTAAGTGGCTGCTGACTGTGTGACTTGGCTAAAAGTGGCCTTCCTTATGACAAAACTGACACTCATTTTCTTAAAAAAATCATTGGTCAAAATAAACTTTTCAGGCTGAGAGAAGCACTTTGGTGACGCTTCACTGTAACTTGTTCCCAGTACAGTCTAAGTGGCTGCTGACTGTGTGACTTGGTTAAAAGTGGCCAAATAGAAGCCCAATCCACATTACATAAGCCCAAAGGCCTTCCTTATGACTAAACTGACACCCACTTTCTTAAAAATATCATGGGTCTAAATAGCCTTTTCAGGCTGAGAAAAGCACTTTGGTGACATTTGGCTGTAACTTGTTCCCAGTACATTCTGAGTGGTTGGTGACTGTGTGTTGTACCTAAAAGTACCCAACAAGAATCCCAATGCACTATACATGGGCCCAAATGCCTTCCTTATGACAAAACTGACACTCATTTTCTTAAAAAAATCATTGGTCAAAATAGCCTTTTCAGGCTGAGAGAAGCACTTTGGTGACATTTAGCTGTAACTTGTTCCCAGTACAGTCTAAGTGGCTGCTGACTGTGTGACTTGAATAAAAGTGGCCAAATAGAAGCCCAATCCACATTACATGAGGCCAAAGGCCTTCCTTATGACTAAACTGACACCCACTTTTTAAAAAAATTATCATGGGTCTAAATAGCCTTTTCAGGCTGAGAGAAGCACTTTGGTGACATTTGGCTGTATCTTGTTCCCAGTACATTCTGAGTGGCTGGTGACTGTGTGTTGTACCTAAAAGTGCCCAACAGGAATCCCAATGCACCATACATGGGCCCAAATGCCTTCCTTATGACAAAACTGACACTCATTTTCTTTAAAAAATCATTGGTCAAAATAGCCTTTTCAGGCTGAGAGAAGCACTTTGGTGACGTTTCACTGTAACTTGTTCCCAGTACAGTCTAAGTGGCTGCTGACTGTGTGACTTGGCTAAAAGTGGCCAAATAGAAGCCCAATCCACAATACATGAGCCCAAAGACCTTCCTTATGACTAAACTGACACCCACTTTTTTTTTAAATATCTAGGGTCTAAATAGCCTTTTCAGGCTGAGAGAAGCACTTTGGTGACATTTGGCTGTAACTTGTTCCCTGTACATTCTGAGTGGTTGGTGACTGTGTGTTGTACCTAAAAGTACCCAACAAGAATCCCAATGCACTATACATGGGCCCAAATGCCTTCCTTATGACAAAACTGACACTCATTTTCTTAAAAAAATCATTGGTCAAAATAGCCTTTTCAGGCTGAGAGAAGCACTTTGGTGACGTTTCACTGTAACTTGTTCCCAGTACAGTCTAAGTGAATGCTGACTGTGTGACTTGGTTAAAAGTGGCCAAATAGAAGCCCAATCCACATTAGATAAGCCCAAAGGCCTTCCTTATGACTAAACTGACACCCACTTTCTTAAAAATATCATGGGTCTAAATAGCCTTTTCAGGCTGAGAAAAGCACTTTGGTGACATTTGGCTGTAACTTGTTCCCAGTACATTCTGAGTGGCTGGTGACTGTGTGTTGTACCTAAAAGTGCCCAACAGGAATCCCAATGCACTATACATGGGCCCAAATGCCTTCCTTATGACAAAACTGACACTCATTTTCTTAAAAAAATCATTGGTCAAAATAGCCTTTTCAGGCTGAGAGAAGCACTTTGGTGACGTTTCACTGTAACTTGTTCCCAGTACAGTCTAAGTGGCTGCTGACTGTGTGACTTGGCTAAAAGTGGCCAAATAGATGCCCAATCCACAATACATGAGCCCAAAGGCCTTCCTTATGACAAAACTGACACTCATTTTCTTAAAAAAATCATTGGTCAAAATAGCCTTTTCAGGCTGAGAGAAGCACTTTGGTGACGTTTCACTGTAACTTGTTCCCAGTACAGTCTAAGTGAATGCTGACTGTGTGACTTGGTTAAAAGTGGCCAAATAGAAGCCCAATCCACATTACATAAGCCCAAAGGCCTTCCTTATGACTAAACTGACACCCACTTTCTTAAAAATATCATGGGTCTAAATAGCCTTTTCAGGCTGAGAAAAGCACTTTGGTGACATTTGGCTGTAACTTGTTCCCAGTACATTCTGAGTGGCTGGTGACTGTGTGTTGTACCTAAAAGTGCCCAACAGGAATCCCAATGCACTATACATGGGCCCAAATGCCTTCCTTATGACAAAACTGACACTCATTTTCTTAAAAAAATCATTGGTCAAAATAGCCTTTTCAGGCTGAGAGAAGCACTTTGGTGACGTTTCACTGTAACTTGTTCCCAGTACAGTCTAAGTGGCTGCTGACTGTGTGACTTGGCTAAAAGTGGCCAAATAGAAGCCCAATCCACAATACATGAGCCCAAAGGCCTTCCTTATGACTAAACTGACACCCACTTTCTTAAAAATATCATGGGTCTAAATAGCCTTTTCAGGCTGAGAAAAGCACTTTGGTGACATTTGGCTGTAACTTGTTCCCAGTACATTCTGAGTGGCTGGTGACTGTGTGTTGTACCTAAAAGTGCCCAACAAGAATCCCAATGCACTATACATGGGCCCAAATGCCTTCCTTATGACAAAACTGACACTCATTTTCTTAAAGAAATCATTGGTCAAAATAGCCTTTTCAGGCTGAGAGAAGCACTTTGGTGACGTTTCACTGTAACTTGTTCCCAGTACAGTCTAAGTGGCTGCTGACTGTGTGACTTGGTTAAAAGTGGCCAAATAGAAGCCCAATCCACAATACATGAGCCCAAAGGCCTTCCTTATGACTAAACTGACACCCACTTTCTTAAAAATATCATGGGTCTAAATAGCCTTTTCAGGCTGAGAAAAGCACTTTGGTGACATTTGGCTGTAACTTGTTCCCAGTACATTCTGAGTGGCTGGTGACTATGTGTTGTACCTAAAAGTGCCCAACAGGAATCCCAATGCACCATACATGGGCCCAAATGCCTTCCTTGTGACAAAACTGACACTCATTTTCTTAAAAAAATCATTGGTCAAAATAGCCTTTTCAGGCTGAGAGAAGCACTTTGGTGACGTTTCACTGTAACTTGTTCCCAGTACAGTCTAAGTGGCTGCTGACTGTGTGACTTGGTTAAAAGTGGCCAAATAGAAGCCCAATCCACATTACATAAGCCCAAAGGCCTTCCTTATGACTAAACTGACACCCACTTTCTTAAAAATATCATGGGTCTAAATAGCCTTTTCAGGCTGAGAAAAGCACTTTGGTGACATTTGGCTGTAACTTGTTCCCAGTACATTCTGAGTGGCTGGTGACTGTGTGTTGTACCTGAAAGTGCCCAACAAGAATCCCAATGCACTATACATGGGCCCAAATGCCTTCCTTATGACAAAACTGACACTCATTTTCTTAAAAAAATCATTGGTCAAAATAGCCTTTTCAGGCTGAGAGAAGCACTTTGGTGACGCTTCACTGTAACTTGTTCCCAGTACAGTCTAAGTGAATGCTGACTGTGTGACTTGGTTAAAAGTGGCCAAATAGAAGCCCAATCCACATTACATAAGCCCAAAGGCCTTCCTTATGACTAAACTGACACCCACTTTCTTAAAAATATCATGGGTCTAAATAGCCTTTTCAGGCTGAGAAAAGCACTTTGGTGACATTTGGCTGTAACTTGTTCCCAGTACATTCTGAGTGGCTGGTGACTGTGTGTTGTACCTAAAAGTGCCCAACAGGAATCCCAATGCACTATACATGGGCCCAAATGCCTTCCTTATGACAAAACTGACACTCATTTTCTTAAAAAAATCATTGGTCAAAATAGCCTTTTCAGGCTGAGAGAAGCACTTTGGTGACGTTTCACTGTAACTTGTTCCCAGTACAGTCTAAGTGGCTGCTGACTGTGTGACTTGGCTAAAAGTGGCCTTCCTTATGACAAAACTGACACTCATTTTCTTAAAAAAATCATTGGTCAAAATAGCCTTTTCAGGCTGAGAGAAGCACTTTGGTGACGTTTCACTGTAACTTGTTCCCAGTACAGTCTAAGTGAATGCTGACTGTGTGACTTGGTTAAAAGTGGCCAAATAGAAGCCCAATCCACATTACATAAGCCCAAAGGCCTTCCTTATGACTAAACTGACACCCACTTTCTTAAAAATATCATGGGTCTAAATAGCCTTTTCAGGCTGAGAAAAGCACTTTGGTGACATTTGGCTGTAACTTGTTCCCAGTACATTCTGAGTGGCTGGTGACTGTGTGTTGTACCTAAAAGTGCCCAACAGGAATCCCAATGCACCATACATGGGCCCAAATGCCTTCCTTATGACAAAACTGACACTCATTTTCTTAAAAAAATCATTGGTCAAAATAGCCTTTTCAGGCTGAGAGAAGCACTTTGGTGACGTTTCACTGTAACTTGTTCCCAGTACAGTCTAAGTGAATGCTGACTGTGTGACTTGGTTAAAAGTGGCCAAATAGAAGCCCAATCCACATTACATGAGCCCAAAGGCCTTCCTTATGACTAAACTGACACCCACTTTCTTAAAAATATCATGGGTCTAAATAGCCTTTTCAGGCTGAGAAAAGCACTTTGGTGACATTTGGCTGTAACTTGTTCCCAGTACATTCTGAGTGGCTGGTGACTGTGTGTTGTACCTAAAAGTGCCCAACAGGAATCCCAATGCACCATACATGGGCCCAAATGCCTTCCTTATGACAAAACTGACACTCATTTTCTTTAAAAAATCATTGGTCAAAATAGCCTTTTCAGGCTGAGAGAAGCACTTTGGTGACGTTTCACTGTAACTTGTTCCCAGTACAGTCTAAGTGGCTGCTGACTGTGTGACTTGGTTAAAAGTGGCCAAATAGAAGCCCAATCCACATTACATAAGCCCAAAGGCCTTCCTTATGACTAAACTGACACCCACTTTCTTAAAAATATCATGGGTCTAAATAGCCTTTTCAGGCTGAGAAAAGCACTTTGGTGACATTTGGCTGTAACTTGTTCCCAGTACATTCTGAGTGGCTGGTGACTGTGTGTTGTACCTGAAAGTGCCCAACAAGAATCCCAATGCACTATACATGGGCCCAAATGCCTTCCTTATGACAAAACTGACACTCATTTTCTTAAAAAAATCATTGGTCAAAATAGCCTTTTCAGGCTGAGAGAAGCACTTTGGTGACGCTTCACTGTAACTTGTTCCCAGTACAGTCTAAGTGAATGCTGACTGTGTGACTTGGTTAAAAGTGGCCAAATAGAAGCCCAATCCACATTACATAAGCCCAAAGGCCTTCCTTATGACTAAACTGACACCCACTTTCTTAAAAATATCATGGGTCTAAATAGCCTTTTCAGGCTGAGAAAAGCACTTTGGTGACATTTGGCTGTAACTTGTTCCCAGTACATTCTGAGTGGCTGGTGACTGTGTGTTGTACCTAAAAGTGCCCAACAGGAATCCCAATGCACTATACATGGGCCCAAATGCCTTCCTTATGACAAAACTGACACTCATTTTCTTAAAAAAATCATTGGTCAAAATAGCCTTTTCAGGCTGAGAGAAGCACTTTGGTGACGTTTCACTGTAACTTGTTCCCAGTACAGTCTAAGTGGCTGCTGACTGTGTGACTTGGCTAAAAGTGGCCTTCCTTATGACAAAACTGACACTCATTTTCTTAAAAAAATCATTGGTCAAAATAGCCTTTTCAGGCTGAGAGAAGCACTTTGGTGACGCTTCACTGTAACTTGTTCCCAGTACAGTCTAAGTGAATGCTGACTGTGTGACTTGGTTAAAAGTGGCCAAATAGAAGCCCAATCCACATTACATAAGCCCAAAGGCCTTCCTTATGACTAAACTGACACCCACTTTCTTAAAAATATCATGGGTCTAAATAGCCTTTTCAGGCTGAGAAAAGCACTTTGGTGACATTTGGCTGTAACTTGTTCCCAGTACATTCTGAGTGGCTGGTGACTGTGTGTTGTACCTAAAAGTGCCCAACAGGAATCCCAATGCACCATACATGGGCCCAAATGCCTTCCTTATGACAAAACTGACACTCATTTTCTTAAAAAAATCATTGGTCAAAATAGCCTTTTCAGGCTGAGAGAAGCACTTTGGTGACGTTTCACTGTAACTTGTTCCCAGTACAGTCTAAGTGAATGCTGACTGTGTGACTTGGTTAAAAGTGGCCGAATAGAAGCCCAATCCACATTACATGAGCCCAAAGGCCTTCCTTATGACTAAACTGACACCCACTTTCTTAAAAATATCATGGGTCTAAATAGCCTTTTCAGGCTGAGAAAAGCACTTTGGTGACATTTGGCTGTAACTTGTTCCCAGTACATTCTGAGTGGCTGGTGACTGTGTGTTGTACCTAAAAGTGCCCAACAGGAATCCCAATGCACCATACATGGGCCCAAATGCCTTCCTTATGACAAAACTGACACTCATTTTCTTTAAAAAATCATTGGTCAAAATAGCCTTTTCAGGCTGAGAGAAGCACTTTGGTGACGTTTCACTGTAACTTGTTCCCAGTACAGTCTAAGTGGCTGCTGACTGTGTGACTTGGCTAAAAGTGGCCAAATAGAAGCCCAATCCACAATACATGAGCCCAAAGGCCTTCCTTATGACTAAACTGACACCCACTTTCTTAAAAATATCATGGGTCTAAATAGCCTTTTCAGGCTGAGAAAAGCACTTTGGTGACATTTGGCTGTAACTTGTTCCCAGTACATTCTGAGTGGCTGGTGACTATGTGTTGTACCTAAAAGTGCCCAACAGGAATCCCAATGCACCATACATGGGCCCAAATGCCTTCCTTGTGACAAAACTGACACTCATTTTCTTAAAAAAATCATTGGTCAAAATAGCCTTTTCAGGCTGAGAGAAGCACTTTGGTGACGTTTCACTGTAACTTGTTCCCAGTACAGTCTAAGTGGCTGCTGACTGTGTGACTTGGTTAAAAGTGGCCAAATAGAAGCCCAATCCACATTACATAAGCCCAAAGGCCTTCCTTATGACTAAACTGACACCCACTTTCTTAAAAATATCATGGGTCTAAATAGCCTTTTCAGGCTGAGAAAAGCACTTTGGTGACATTTGGCTGTAACTTGTTCCCAGTACATTCTGAGTGGCTGGTGACTGTGTGTTGTACCTGAAAGTGCCCAACAAGAATCCCAATGCACTATACATGGGCCCAAATGCCTTCCTTATGACAAAACTGACACTCATTTTCTTAAAAAAATCATTGGTCAAAATAGCCTTTTCAGGCTGAGAGAAGCACTTTGGTGACGCTTCACTGTAACTTGTTCCCAGTACAGTCTAAGTGAATGCTGACTGTGTGACTTGGTTAAAAGTGGCCAAATAGAAGCCCAATCCACATTACATAAGCCCAAAGGCCTTCCTTATGACTAAACTGACACCCACTTTCTTAAAAATATCATGGGTCTAAATAGCCTTTTCAGGCTGAGAAAAGCACTTTGGTGACATTTGGCTGTAACTTGTTCCCAGTACATTCTGAGTGGCTGGTGACTGTGTGTTGTACCTAAAAGTGCCCAACAGGAATCCCAATGCACTATACATGGGCCCAAATGCCTTCCTTATGACAAAACTGACACTCATTTTCTTAAAAAAATCATTGGTCAAAATAGCCTTTTCAGGCTGAGAGAAGCACTTTGGTGACGTTTCACTGTAACTTGTTCCCAGTACAGTCTAAGTGAATGCTGACTGTGTGACTTGGTTAAAAGTGGCCGAATAGAAGCCCAATCCACATTACATGAGCCCAAAGGCCTTCCTTATGACTAAACTGACACCCACTTTCTTAAAAATATCATGGGTCTAAATAGCCTTTTCAGGCTGAGAAAAGCACTTTGGTGACATTTGGCTGTAACTTGTTCCCAGTACATTCTGAGTGGCTGGTGACTGTGTGTTGTACCTAAAAGTGCCCAACAGGAATCCCAATGCACCATACATGGGCCCAAATGCCTTCCTTATGACAAAACTGACACTCATTTTCTTTAAAAAATCATTGGTCAAAATAGCCTTTTCAGGCTGAGAGAAGCACTTTGGTGACGTTTCACTGTAACTTGTTCCCAGTACAGTCTAAGTGGCTGCTGACTGTGTGACTTGGCTAAAAGTGGCCAAATAGAAGCCCAATCCACAATACATGAGCCCAAAGGCCTTCCTTATGACTAAACTGACACCCACTTTCTTAAAAATATCATGGGTCTAAATAGCCTTTTCAGGCTGAGAAAAGCACTTTGGTGACATTTGGCTGTAACTTGTTCCCAGTACATTCTGAGTGGCTGGTGACTATGTGTTGTACCTAAAAGTGCCCAACAGGAATCCCAATGCACCATACATGGGCCCAAATGCCTTCCTTGTGACAAAACTGACACTCATTTTCTTAAAAAAATCATTGGTCAAAATAGCCTTTTCAGGCTGAGAGAAGCACTTTGGTGACGTTTCACTGTAACTTGTTCCCAGTACAGTCTAAGTGGCTGCTGACTGTGTGACTTGGTTAAAAGTGGCCAAATAGAAGCCCAATCCACATTACATAAGCCCAAAGGCCTTCCTTATGACTAAACTGACACCCACTTTCTTAAAAATATCATGGGTCTAAATAGCCTTTTCAGGCTGAGAAAAGCACTTTGGTGACATTTGGCTGTAACTTGTTCCCAGTACATTCTGAGTGGCTGGTGACTGTGTGTTGTACCTGAAAGTGCCCAACAAGAATCCCAATGCACTATACATGGGCCCAAATGCCTTCCTTATGACAAAACTGACACTCATTTTCTTAAAAAAATCATTGGTCAAAATAGCCTTTTCAGGCTGAGAGAAGCACTTTGGTGACGCTTCACTGTAACTTGTTCCCAGTACAGTCTAAGTGAATGCTGACTGTGTGACTTGGTTAAAAGTGGCCAAATAGAAGCCCAATCCACATTACATAAGCCCAAAGGCCTTCCTTATGACTAAACTGACACCCACTTTCTTAAAAATATCATGGGTCTAAATAGCCTTTTCAGGCTGAGAAAAGCACTTTGGTGACATTTGGCTGTAACTTGTTCCCAGTACATTCTGAGTGGCTGGTGACTGTGTGTTGTACCTAAAAGTGCCCAACAGGAATCCCAATGCACTATACATGGGCCCAAATGCCTTCCTTATGACAAAACTGACACTCATTTTCTTAAAAAAATCATTGGTCAAAATAGCCTTTTCAGGCTGAGAGAAGCACTTTGGTGACGTTTCACTGTAACTTGTTCCCAGTACAGTCTAAGTGGCTGCTGACTGTGTGACTTGGCTAAAAGTGGCCTTCCTTATGACAAAACTGACACTCATTTTCTTAAAAAAATCATTGGTCAAAATAGCCTTTTCAGGCTGAGAGAAGCACTTTGGTGACGTTTCACTGTAACTTGTTCCCAGTACAGTCTAAGTGAATGCTGACTGTGTGACTTGGTTAAAAGTGGCCAAATAGAAGCCCAATCCACATTACATAAGCCCAAAGGCCTTCCTTATGACTAAACTGACACCCACTTTCTTAAAAATATCATGGGTCTAAATAGCCTTTTCAGGCTGAGAAAAGCACTTTGGTGACATTTGGCTGTAACTTGTTCCCAGTACATTCTGAGTGGCTGGTGACTGTGTGTTGTACCTAAAAGTGCCCAACAGGAATCCCAATGCACCATACATGGGCCCAAATGCCTTCCTTATGACAAAACTGACACTCATTTTCTTAAAAAAATCATTGGTCAAAATAGCCTTTTCAGGCTGAGAGAAGCACTTTGGTGACGTTTCACTGTAACTTGTTCCCAGTACAGTCTAAGTGAATGCTGACTGTGTGACTTGGTTTAAAAGTGGCCAAATAGAAGCCCAATCCACATTACATGAGCCCAAAGGCCTTCCATATGACTAAACTGACACCCACTTTCTTAAAAATATCATGGGTCTAAATAGCCTTTTCAGGCTGAGAAAAGCACTTTGGTGACATTTGGCTGTAACTTGTTCCCAGTACATTCTGAGTGGCTGGTGACTGTGTGTTGTACCTGAAAGTGCCCAACAAGAATCCCAATGCACTATACATGGGCCCAAATGCCTTCCTTATGACAAAACTGACACTCATTTTCTTAAAAAAATCATTGGTCAAAATAGCCTTTTCAGGCTGAGAGAAGCACTTTGGTGACGCTTCACTGTAACTTGTTCCCAGTACAGTCTAAGTGAATGCTGACTGTGTGACTTGGTTAAAAGTGGCCAAATAGAAGCCCAATCCACATTACATAAGCCCAAAGGCCTTCCTTATGACTAAACTGACACCCACTTTCTTAAAAATATCATGGGTCTAAATAGCCTTTTCAGGCTGAGAAAAGCACTTTGGTGACATTTGGCTGTAACTTGTTCCCAGTACATTCTGAGTGGCTGGTGACTGTGTGTTGTACCTAAAAGTGCCCAACAGGAATCCCAATGCACTATACATGGGCCCAAATGCCTTCCTTATGACAAAACTGACACTCATTTTCTTAAAAAAATCATTGGTCAAAATAGCCTTTTCAGGCTGAGAGAAGCACTTTGGTGACGTTTCACTGTAACTTGTTCCCAGTACAGTCTAAGTGGCTGCTGACTGTGTGACTTGGCTAAAAGTGGCCAAATAGATGCCCAATCCACAATACATTTGCCCAAAGGCCTTCCTTATGACAAAACTGACACTCATTTTCTTAAAAAAATCATTGGTCAAAATAGCCTTTTCAGGCTGAGAGAAGCACTTTGGTGACGTTTCACTGTAACTTGTTCCCAGTACAGTCTAAGTGAATGCTGACTGTGTGACTTGGTTAAAAGTGGCCAAATAGAAGCCCAATCCACATTACATAAGCCCAAAGGCCTTCCTTATGACTAAACTGACACCCACTTTCTTAAAAATATCATGGGTCTAAATAGCCTTTTCAGGCTGAGAAAAGCACTTTGGTGACATTTGGCTGTAACTTGTTCCCAGTACATTCTGAGTGGCTGGTGACTGTGTGTTGTACCTAAAAGTGCCCAACAGGAATCCCAATGCACTATACATGGGCCCAAATGCCTTCCTTATGACAAAACTGACACTCATTTTCTTAAAAAAATCATTGGTCAAAATAGCCTTTTCAGGCTGAGAGAAGCACTTTGGTGACGTTTCACTGTAACTTGTTCCCAGTACAGTCTAAGTGGCTGCTGACTGTGTGACTTGGCTAAAAGTGGCCAAATAGAAGCCCAATCCACAATACATGAGCCCAAAGGCCTTCCTTATGACTAAACTGACACCCACTTTCTTAAAAATATCATGGGTCTAAATAGCCTTTTCAGGCTGAGAAAAGCACTTTGGTGACATTTGGCTGTAACTTGTTCCCAGTACATTCTGAGTGGCTGGTGACTGTGTGTTGTACCTAAAAGTGCCCAACAAGAATCCCAATGCACTATACATGGGCCCAAATGCCTTCCTTATGACAAAACTGACACTCATTTTCTTAAAGAAATCATTAGTCAAAATAGCCTTTTCAGGCTGAGAGAAGCACTTTGGTGACGTTTCACTGTAACTTGTTCCCAGTACAGTCTAAGTGAATGCTGACTGTGTGACTTGGTTAAAAGTGGCCAAATAGAAGCCCAATCCACATTACATAAGCCCAAAGGCCTTCCTTATGACTAAACTGACACCCACTTTCTTAAAAATATCATGGGTCTAAATAGCCTTTTCAGGCTGAGAAAAGCACTTTGGTGACATTTGGCTGTAACTTGTTCCCAGTACATTCTGAGTGGCTGGTGACTGTGTGTTGTACCTGAAAGTGCCCAACAAGAATCCCAATGCACTAAACATGGGCCCAAATGCCTTCCTTATGACAAAACTGACACTCATTTTCTTAAAAAAATCATTGGTCAAAATAGCCTTTTCAGGCTGAGAGAAGCACTTTGGTGACGCTTCACTGTAACTTGTTCCCAGTACAGTCTAAGTGAATGCTGACTGTGTGACTTGGTTAAAAGTGGCCAAATAGAAGCCCAATCCACATTACATAAGCCCAAAGGCCTTCCTTATGACTAAACTGACACCCACTTTCTTAAAAATATCATGGGTCTAAATAGCCTTTTCAGGCTGAGAAAAGCACTTTGGTGACATTTGGCTGTAACTTGTTCCCAGTACATTCTGAGTGGCTGGTGACTGTGTGTTGTACCTAAAAGTGCCCAACAGGAATCCCAATGCACTATACATGGGCCCAAATGCTTTCCTTATGACAAAACTGACACTCATTTTCTTAAAAAAAACATTGGTCAAAATAAACTTTTCAGGCTGAGAGAAGCACTTTGGTGACGTTTCACTGTAACTTGTTCCCAGTACAGTCTAAGTGGCTGCTGACTGTGTGACTTGGCTAAAAGTGGCCTTCCTTATGACAAAACTGACACTCATTTTCTTAAAAAAATCATTGGTCAAAATAGCCTTTTCAGGCTGAGAGAAGCACTTTGGTGACGTTTCACTGTAACTTGTTCCCAGTACAGTCTAAGTGGCTGCTGACTGTGTGACTTGGTTAAAAGTGGCCAAATAGAAGCCCAATCCACATTACATAAGCCCAAAGGCCTTCCTTATGACTAAACTGACACCCACTTTCTTAAAAATATCATGGGTCTAAATAGCCTTTTCAGGCTGAGAAAAGCACTTTGGTGACATTTGGCTGTAACTTGTTCCCAGTACATTCTGAGTGGCTGGTGACTGTGTGTTGTACCTAAAAGTGCCCAACAGGAATCCCAATGCACTATACATGGGCCCAAATGCCTTCCTTATGACAAAACTGACACTCATTTTCTTAAAAAAATCATTGGTCAAAATAGCCTTTTCAGGCTGAGAGAAGCACTTTGGTGACGTTTCACTGTAACTTGTTCCCAGTACAGTCTAAGTGGCTGCTGACTGTGTGACTTGGCTAAAAGTGGCCAAATAGAAGCCCAATCCACAATACATGAGCCCAAAGGCCTTCCTTATGACTAAACTGACACCCACTTTCTTAAAAATATCATGGGTCTAAATAGCCTTTTCAGGCTGAGAAAAGCACTTTGGTGACATTTGGCTGTAACTTGTTCCCAGTACATTCTGAGTGGCTGGTGACTGTGTGTTGTACCTGAAAGTGCCCAACAAGAATCCCAATGCACTATACATGGGCCCAAATGCCTTCCTTATGACAAAACTGACACTCATTTTCTTAAAGAAATCATTGGTCAAAATAGCCTTTTCAGGCTGAGAGAAGCACTTTGGTGACGTTTCACTGTAACTTGTTCCCAGTACAGTCTAAGTGGCTGCTGACTGTGTGACTTGGTTAAAAGTGGCCAAATAGAAGCCCAATCCACAATACATGAGCCCAAAGGCCTTCCTTATGACTAAACTGACACCCACTTTCTTAAAAATATCATGGGTCTAAATAGCCTTTTCAGGCTGAGAAAAGCACTTTGGTGACATTTGGCTGTAACTTGTTCCCAGTACATTCTGAGTGGCTGGTGACTATGTGTTGTACCTAAAAGTGCCCAACAGGAATCCCAATGCACCATACATGGGCCCAAATGCCTTCCTTGTGACAAAACTGACACTCATTTTCTTAAAAAAATCATTGGTCAAAATAGCCTTTTCAGGCTGAGAGAAGCACTTTGGTGACGTTTCACTGTAACTTGTTCCCAGTACAGTCTAAGTGACTGCTGACTGTGTGACTTGGTTAAAAGTGGCCAAATAGAAGCCCAATCCACATTACATAAGCCCAAAGGCCTTCCTTATGACTAAACTGACACCCACTTTCTTAAAAATATCATGGGTCTAAATAGCCTTTTCAGGCTGAGAAAAGCACTTTGGTGACATTTGGCTGTAACTTGTTCCCAGTACATTCTGAGTGGCTGGTGACTGTGTGTTGTACCTGAAAGTGCCCAACAAGAATCCCAATGCACTATACATGGGCCCAAATGCCTTCCTTATGACAAAACTGACACTCATTTTCTTAAAAAAATCATTGGTCAAAATAGCCTTTTCAGGCTGAGAGAAGCACTTTGGTGACGCTTCACTGTAACTTGTTCCCAGTACAGTCTAAGTGAATGCTGACTGTGTGACTTGGTTAAAAGTGGCCAAATAGAAGCCCAATCCACATTACATAAGCCCAAAGGCCTTCCTTATGACTAAACTGACACCCACTTTCTTAAAAATATCATGGGTCTAAATAGCCTTTTCAGGCTGAGAAAAGCACTTTGGTGACATTTGGCTGTAACTTGTTCCCAGTACATTCTGAGTGGCTGGTGACTGTGTGTTGTACCTAAAAGTGCCCAACAGGAATCCCAATGCACTATACATGGGCCCAAATGCCTTCCTTATGACAAAACTGACACTCATTTTCTTAAAAAAATCATTGGTCAAAATAGCCTTTTCAGGCTGAGAGAAGCACTTTGGTGACGTTTCACTGTAACTTGTTCCCAGTACAGTCTAAGTGGCTGCTGACTGTGTGACTTGGCTAAAAGTGGCCAAATAGATGCCCAATCCACAATACATGAGCCCAAAGGCCTTCCTTATGACAAAACTGACACTCATTTTCTTAAAAAAATCATTGGTCAAAATAGCCTTTTCAGGCTGAGAGAAGCACTTTGGTGACGTTTCACTGTAACTTGTTCCCAGTACAGTATAAGTGAATGCTGACTGTGTGACTTGGTTAAAAGTGGCCAAATAGAAGCCCAATCCACATTACATAAGCCCAAAGGCCTTCCTTATGACTAAACTGACACCCACTTTCTTAAAAATATCATGGGTCTAAATAGCCTTTTCAGGCTGAGAAAAGCACTTTGGTGACATTTGGCTGTAACTTGTTCCCAGTACATTCTGAGTGGCTGGTGACTGTGTGTTGTACCTAAAAGTGCCCAACAGGAATCCCAATGCACTATACATGGGCCCAAATGCCTTCCTTATGACAAAACTGACACTCATTTTCTTAAAAAAATCATTGGTCAAAATAGCCTTTTCAGGCTGAGAGAAGCACTTTGGTGACGTTTCACTGTAACTTGTTCCCAGTACAGTCTAAGTGGCTGCTGACTGTGTGACTTGGCTAAAAGTGGCCAAATAGAAGCCCAATCCACAATACATGAGCCCAAAGGCCTTCCTTATGACTAAACTGACACCCACTTTCTTAAAAATATCATGGGTCTAAATAGCCTTTTCAGGCTGAGAAAAGCACTTTGGTGACATTTGGCTGTAACTTGTTCCCAGTACATTCTGAGTGGCTGGTGACTGTGTGTTGTACCTAAAAGTGCCCAACAAGAATCCCAATGCACTATACATGGGCCCAAATGCCTTCCTTATGACAAAACTGACACTCATTTTCTTAAAGAAATCATTAGTCAAAATAGCCTTTTCAGGCTGAGAGAAGCACTTTGGTGACGTTTCACTGTAACTTGTTCCCAGTACAGTCTAAGTGGCTGCTGACTGTGTGACTTGGTTAAAAGTGGCCAAATAGAAGCCCAATCCACATTACATAAGCCCAAAGGCCTTCCTTATGACTAAACTGACACCCACTTTCTTAAAAATATCATGGGTCTAAATAGCCTTTTCAGGCTGAGAAAAGCACTTTGGTGACATTTGGCTGTAACTTGTTCCCAGTACATTCTGAGTGGCTGGTGACTGTGTGTTGTACCTGAAAGTGCCCAACAAGAATCCCAATGCACTAAACATGGGCCCAAATGCCTTCCTTATGACAAAACTGACACTCATTTTCTTAAAAAAATCATTGGTCAAAATAGCCTTTTCAGGCTGAGAGAAGCACTTTGGTGACGTTTCACTGTAACTTGTTCCCAGTACAGTCTAAGTGGCTGCTGACTGTGTGACTTGGTTAAAAGTGGCCAAATAGAAGCCCAATCCACATTACATAAGCCCAAAGGCCTTCCTTATGACTAAACTGACACCCACTTTCTTAAAAATATCATGGGTCTAAATAGCCTTTTCAGGCTGAGAAAAGCACTTTGGTGACATTTGGCTGTAACTTGTTCCCAGTACATTCTGAGTGGCTGGTGACTGTGTGTTGTACCTAAAAGTGCCCAACAGGAATCCCAATGCACTATACATGGGCCCAAATGCCTTCCTTATGACAAAACTGACACTCATTTTCTTAAAAAAATCATTGGTCAAAATAGCCTTTTCAGGCTGAGAGAAGCACTTTGGTGACGTTTCACTGTAACTTGTTCCCAGTACAGTCTAAGTGGCTGCTGACTGTGTGACTTGGCTAAAAGTGGCCAAATAGAAGCCCAATCCACAATACATGAGCCCAAAGGCCTTCCTTATGACTAAACTGACACCCACTTTCTTAAAAATATCATGGGTCTAAATAGCCTTTTCAGGCTGAGAAAAGCACTTTGGTGACATTTGGCTGTAACTTGTTCCCAGTACATTCTGAGTGGCTGGTGACTGTGTGTTGTACCTGAAAGTGCCCAACAAGAATCCCAATGCACTATACATGGGCCCAAATGCCTTCCTTATGACAAAACTGACACTCATTTTCTTAAAGAAATCATTGGTCAAAATAGCCTTTTCAGGCTGAGAGAAGCACTTTGGTGACGTTTCACTGTAACTTGTTCCCAGTACAGTCTAAGTGGCTGCTGACTGTGTGACTTGGTTAAAAGTGGCCAAATAGAAGCCCAATCCACAATACATGAGCCCAAAGGCCTTCCTTATGACTAAACTGACACCCACTTTCTTAAAAATATCATGGGTCTAAATAGCCTTTTCAGGCTGAGAAAAGCACTTTGGTGACATTTGGCTGTAACTTGTTCCCAGTACATTCTGAGTGGCTGGTGACTATGTGTTGTACCTAAAAGTGCCCAACAGGAATCCCAATGCACCATACATGGGCCCAAATGCCTTCCTTGTGACAAAACTGACACTCATTTTCTTAAAAAAATCATTGGTCAAAATAGCCTTTTCAGGCTGAGAGAAGCACTTTGGTGACGTTTCACTGTAACTTGTTCCCAGTACAGTCTAAGTGACTGCTGACTGTGTGACTTGGTTAAAAGTGGCCAAATAGAAGCCCAATCCACATTACATAAGCCCAAAGGCCTTCCTTATGACTAAACTGACACCCACTTTCTTAAAAATATCATGGGTCTAAATAGCCTTTTCAGGCTGAGAAAAGCACTTTGGTGACATTTGGCTGTAACTTGTTCCCAGTACATTCTGAGTGGCTGGTGACTGTGTGTTGTACCTGAAAGTGCCCAACAAGAATCCCAATGCACTATACATGGGCCCAAATGCCTTCCTTATGACAAAACTGACACTCATTTTCTTAAAAAAATCATTGGTCAAAATAGCCTTTTCAGGCTGAGAGAAGCACTTTGGTGACGCTTCACTGTAACTTGTTCCCAGTACAGTCTAAGTGAATGCTGACTGTGTGACTTGGTTAAAAGTGGCCAAATAGAAGCCCAATCCACATTACATAAGCCCAAAGGCCTTCCTTATGACTAAACTGACACCCACTTTCTTAAAAATATCATGGGTCTAAATAGCCTTTTCAGGCTGAGAAAAGCACTTTGGTGACATTTGGCTGTAACTTGTTCCCAGTACATTCTGAGTGGCTGGTGACTGTGTGTTGTACCTAAAAGTGCCCAACAGGAATCCCAATGCACTATACATGGGCCCAAATGCCTTCCTTATGACAAAACTGACACTCATTTTCTTAAAAAAATCATTGGTCAAAATAGCCTTTTCAGGCTGAGAGAAGCACTTTGGTGACGTTTCACTGTAACTTGTTCCCAGTACAGTCTAAGTGGCTGCTGACTGTGTGACTTGGCTAAAAGTGGCCAAATAGATGCCCAATCCACAATACATGAGCCCAAAGGCCTTCCTTATGACAAAACTGACACTCATTTTCTTAAAAAAATCATTGGTCAAAATAGCCTTTTCAGGCTGAGAGAAGCACTTTGGTGACGTTTCACTGTAACTTGTTCCCAGTACAGTATAAGTGAATGCTGACTGTGTGACTTGGTTAAAAGTGGCCAAATAGAAGCCCAATCCACATTACATAAGCCCAAAGGCCTTCCTTATGACTAAACTGACACCCACTTTCTTAAAAATATCATGGGTCTAAATAGCCTTTTCAGGCTGAGAAAAGCACTTTGGTGACATTTGGCTGTAACTTGTTCCCAGTACATTCTGAGTGGCTGGTGACTGTGTGTTGTACCTAAAAGTGCCCAACAGGAATCCCAATGCACTATACATGGGCCCAAATGCCTTCCTTATGACAAAACTGACACTCATTTTCTTAAAAAAATCATTGGTCAAAATAGCCTTTTCAGGCTGAGAGAAGCACTTTGGTGACGTTTCACTGTAACTTGTTCCCAGTACAGTCTAAGTGGCTGCTGACTGTGTGACTTGGCTAAAAGTGGCCAAATAGAAGCCCAATCCACAATACATGAGCCCAAAGGCCTTCCTTATGACTAAACTGACACCCACTTTCTTAAAAATATCATGGGTCTAAATAGCCTTTTCAGGCTGAGAAAAGCACTTTGGTGACATTTGGCTGTAACTTGTTCCCAGTACATTCTGAGTGGCTGGTGACTGTGTGTTGTACCTAAAAGTGCCCAACAAGAATCCCAATGCACTATACATGGGCCCAAATGCCTTCCTTATGACAAAACTGACACTCATTTTCTTAAAGAAATCATTAGTCAAAATAGCCTTTTCAGGCTGAGAGAAGCACTTTGGTGACGTTTCACTGTAACTTGTTCCCAGTACAGTCTAAGTGGCTGCTGACTGTGTGACTTGGTTAAAAGTGGCCAAATAGAAGCCCAATCCACATTACATAAGCCCAAAGGCCTTCCTTATGACTAAACTGACACCCACTTTCTTAAAAATATCATGGGTCTAAATAGCCTTTTCAGGCTGAGAAAAGCACTTTGGTGACATTTGGCTGTAACTTGTTCCCAGTACATTCTGAGTGGCTGGTGACTGTGTGTTGTACCTGAAAGTGCCCAACAAGAATCCCAATGCACTAAACATGGGCCCAAATGCCTTCCTTATGACAAAACTGACACTCATTTTCTTAAAAAAATCATTGGTCAAAATAGCCTTTTCAGGCTGAGAGAAGCACTTTGGTGACGCTTCACTGTAACTTGTTCCCAGTACAGTCTAAGTGAATGCTGACTGTGTGACTTGGTTAAAAGTGGCCAAATAGAAGCCCAATCCACATTACATAAGCCCAAAGGCCTTCCTTATGACTAAACTGACACCCACTTTCTTAAAAATATCATGGGTCTAAATAGCCTTTTCAGGCTGAGAAAAGCACTTTGGTGACATTTGGCTGTAACTTGTTCCCAGTACATTCTGAGTGGCTGGTGACTGTGTGTTGTACCTAAAAGTGCCCAACAGGAATCCCAATGCACTATACATGGGCCCAAATGCTTTCCTTATGACAAAACTGACACTCATTTTCTTAAAAAAATCATTGGTCAAAATAAACTTTTCAGGCTGAGAGAAGCACTTTGGTGACGTTTCACTGTAACTTGTTCCCAGTACAGTCTAAGTGGCTGCTGACTGTGTGACTTGGCTAAAAGTGGCCTTCCTTATGACAAAACTGACACTCATTTTCTTAAAAAAATCATTGGTCAAAATAGCCTTTTCAGGCTGAGAGAAGCACTTTGGTGACGTTTCACTGTAACTTGTTCCCAGTACAGTCTAAGTGGCTGCTGACTGTGTGACTTGGTTAAAAGTGGCCAAATAGAAGCCCAATCCACATTACATAAGCCCAAAGGCCTTCCTTATGACTAAACTGACACCCACTTTCTTAAAAATATCATGGGTCTAAATAGCCTTTTCAGTCTGAGAAAAGCACTTTGGTGACATTTGGCTGTAACTTGTTCCCAGTACATTCTGAGTGGCTGGTGACTGTGTGTTGTACCTAAAAGTGCCCAACAAGTATCCCAATGTACTACACATGGGCCCAAATGCCTTCCTTATGACAAAACTGACACTCATTTTCTTAAAAAAATCATTGGTCAAAATAGCCTTTTCAGGCTGAGAGAAGCACTTTGGTGACGTTTCACTGTAACTTGTTCCCAGTACAGTCTAAGTGGCTGCTGACTGTGTGACTTGGTTAAAAGTGGCCAAATAGAAGCCCAATCCACATTACATAAGCCCAAAGGCCTTCCTTATGACTAAACTGACACCCACTTTCTTAAAAATATCATGGGTCTAAATAGCCTTTTCAGGCTGAGAAAAGCACTTTGGTGACATTTGGCTGTAACTTGTTCCCAGTACATTCTGAGTGGCTGGTGACTGTGTGTTGTACCTGAAAGTGCCCAACAAGAATCCCAATGCACTATACATGGGCCCAAATGCCTTCCTTATGACAAAACTGACACTCATTTTCTTAAAAAAATCATTGGTCAAAATAGCCTTTTCAGGCTGAGAGAAGCACTTTGGTGACGCTTCACTGTAACTTGTTCCCAGTACAGTCTAAGTGAATGCTGACTGTGTGACTTGGTTAAAAGTGGCCAAATAGAAGCCCAATCCACATTACATAAGCCCAAAGGCCTTCCTTATGACTAAACTGACACCCACTTTCTTAAAAATATCATGGGTCTAAATAGCCTTTTCAGGCTGAGAAAAGCACTTTGGTGACATTTGGCTGTAACTTGTTCCCAGTACATTCTGAGTGGCTGGTGACTGTGTGTTGTACCTAAAAGTGCCCAACAGGAATCCCAATGCACTATACATGGGCCCAAATGCCTTCCTTATGACAAAACTGACACTCATTTTCTTAAAAAAATCATTGGTCAAAATAGCCTTTTCAGGCTGAGAGAAGCACTTTGGTGACGTTTCACTGTAACTTGTTCCCAGTACAGTCTAAGTGAATGCTGACTGTGTGACTTGGTTAAAAGTGGCCAAATAGAAGCCCAATCCACATTACATAAGCCCAAAGGCCTTCCTTATGACTAAACTGACACCCACTTTCTTAAAAATATCATGGGTCTAAATAGCCTTTTCAGGCTGAGAAAAGCACTTTGGTGACATTTGGCTGTAACTTGTTCCCAGTACATTCTGAGTGGCTGGTGACTGTGTGTTGTACCTAAAAGTGCCCAACAGGAATCCCAATGCACCATACATGGGCCCAAATGCCTTCCTTATGACAAAACTGACACTCATTTTCTTAAAAAAATCATTGGTCAAAATAGCCTTTTCAGGCTGAGAGAAGCACTTTGGTGACATTTAGCTGTAACTTGTTCCCAGTACAGTCTAAGTGGCTGCTGACTGTGTGACTTGAATAAAAGTGGCCAAATAGAAGCCCAATCCACATTACATGAGCCCAAAGGCCTTCCTTATGACTAAACTGACACCCACTTTTTAAAAAAATTATCATGGGTCTAAATAGCCTTTTCAGGCTGAGAGAAGCACTTTGGTGACATTTGGCTGTAACTTGTTCCCAGTACATTCTGAGTGGTTGGTGACTGTGTGTTGTACCTAAAAGTACCCAACAAGAATCCCAATGCACTATACATGGGCCCAAATGCCTTCCTTATGACAAAACTGACACTCATTTTCTTAAAAAAATCATTGGTCAAAATAGCCTTTTCAGGCTGAGAGAAGCACTTTGGTGACGTTTCACTGTAACTTGTTCCCAGTACAGTCTAAGTGAATGCTGACTGTGTGACTTGGTTAAAAGTGGCCAAATAGAAGCCCAATCCACATTACATGAGCCCAAAGGCCTTCCTTATGACTAAACTGACACCCACTTTCTTAAAAATATCATGGGTCTAAATAGCCTTTTCAGGCTGAGAAAAGCACTTTGGTGACATTTGGCTGTAACTTGTTCCCAGTACATTCTGAGTGGCTGGTGACTGTGTGTTGTACCTAAAAGTGCCCAACAGGAATCCCAATGCACCATACATGGGCCCAAATGCCTTCCTTATGACAAAACTGACACTCATTTTCTTAAAAAAATCATTGGTCAAAATAGCCTTTTCAGGCTGAGAGAAGCACTTTGGTGACGTTTCACTGTAACTTGTTCCCAGTACAGTCTAAGTGGCTGCTGACTGTGTGACTTGGCTAAAAGTGGCCAAATAGAAGCCCAATCCACAATACATGAGCCCAAAGACCTTCCTTATGACTAAACTGACACCCACTTTTTTTTTTAATATCTAGGGTCTAAATAGCCTTTTCAGGCTGAGAGAAGCACTTTGGTGACATTTGGCTGTAACTTGTTCCCTGTACATTCTGAGTGGTTGGTGACTGTGTGTTGTACCTAAAAGTGCCCAACAAGAATCCCAATGCACTATACATGGGCCCAAATGCCTTCCTTATGACAAAACTGACACTCATTTTCTTAAAAAAATCATTGGTCAAAATAGCCTTTTCAGGCTGAGAGAAGCACTTTGGTGACGCTTCACTGTAACTTGTTCCCAGTACAGTCTAAGTGAATGCTGACTGTGTGACTTGGTTAAAAGTGGCCAAATAGAAGCCCAATCCACATTACATAAGCCCAAAGGCCTTCCTTATGACTAAACTGACACCCACTTTCTTAAAAATATCATGGGTCTAAATAGCCTTTTCAGGCTGAGAAAAGCACTTTGGTGACATTTGGCTGTAACTTGTTCCCAGTACATTCTGAGTGGCTGGTGACTGTGTGTTGTACCTAAAAGTGCCCAACAGGAATCCCAATGCACTATACATGGGCCCAAATGCCTTCCTCATGACAAAACTGACACTCATTTTCTTAAAAAAATCATTGGTCAAAATAGCCTTTTCAGGCTGAGAGAAGCACTTTGGTGACGTTTCACTGTAACTTGTTCCCAGTACAGTCTAAGTGGCTGCTGACTGTGTGACTTGGCTAAAAGTGGCCAAATAGATGCCCAATCCACAATACATGAGCCCAAAGGCCTTCCTTATGACAAAACTGACACTCATTTTCTTAAAAAAATCATTGGTCAAAATAGCCTTTTCAGGCTGAGAGAAGCACTTTGGTGACGTTTCACTGTAACTTGTTCCCAGTACAGTCTAAGTGAATGCTGACTGTGTGACTTGGTTAAAAGTGGCCAAATAGAAGCCCAATCCACATTACATAAGCCCAAAGGCCTTCCTTATGACTAAACTGACACCCACTTTCTTAAAAATATCATGGGTCTAAATAGCCTTTTCAGGCTGAGAAAAGCACTTTGGTGACATTTGGCTGTAACTTGTTCCCAGTATATTCTGAGTGGCTGGTGACTGTGTGTTGTACCTAAAAGTGCCCAACAGGAATCCCAATGCACTATACATGGGCCCAAATGCCTTCCTTATGACAAAACTGACACTCATTTTCTTAAAAAAATCATTGGTCAAAATAGCCTTTTCAGGCTGAGAGAAGCACTTTGGTGACGTTTCACTGTAACTTGTTCCCAGTACAGTCTAAGTGGCTGCTGACTGTGTGACTTGGCTAAAAGTGGCCAAATAGAAGCCCAATCCACAATACATGAGCCCAAAGGCCTTCCTTATGACTAAACTAACACCCACTTTCTTAAAAATATCATGGGTCTAAATAGCCTTTTCAGGCTGAGAAAAGCACTTTGGTGACATTTGGCTGTAACTTGTTCCCAGTACATTCTGAGTGGCTGGTGACTGTGTGTTGTACCTAAAAGTGCCCAACAAGAATCCCAATGCACTATACATGGGCCCAAATGCCTTCCTTATGACAAAACTGACACTCATTTTCTTAAAGAAATCATTGGTCAAAATAGCCTTTTCAGGCTGAGAGAAGCACTTTGGTGACGTTTCACTGTAACTTGTTCCCAGTACAGTCTAAGTGGCTGCTGACTGTGTGACTTGGTTAAAAGTGGCCAAATAGAAGCCCAATCCACAATACATGAGCCCAAAGGCCTTCCTTATGACTAAACTGACACCCACTTTCTTAAAAATATCATGGGTCTAAATAGCCTTTTCAGGCTGAGAAAAGCACTTTGGTGACATTTGGCTGTAACTTGTTCCCAGTACATTCTGAGTGGCTGGTGACTATGTGTTGTACCTAAAAGTGCCCAACAGGAATCCCAATGCACCATACATGGGCCCAAATGCCTTCCTTGTGACAAAACTGACACTCATTTTCTTAAAAAAATCATTGGTCAAAATAGCCTTTTCAGGCTGAGAGAAGCACTTTGGTGACGTTTCACTGTAACTTGTTCCCAGTACAGTCTAAGTGGCTGCTGACTGTGTGACTTGGTTAAAAGTGGCCAAATAGAAGCCCAATCCACATTACATAAGCCCAAAGGCCTTCCTTATGACTAAACTGACACCCACTTTCTTAAAAATATCATGGGTCTAAATAGCCTTTTCAGGCTGAGAAAAGCACTTTGGTGACATTTGGCTGTAACTTGTTCCCAGTACATTCTGAGTGGCTGGTGACTGTGTGTTGTACCTGAAAGTGCCCAACAAGAATCCCAATGCACTATACATGGGCCCAAATGCCTTCCTTATGACAAAACTGACACTCATTTTCTTAAAAAAATCATTGGTCAAAATAGCCTTTTCAGGCTGAGAGAAGCACTTTGGTGACGCTTCACTGTAACTTGTTCCCAGTACAGTCTAAGTGAATGCTGACTGTGTGACTTGGTTAAAAGTGGCCAAATAGAAGCCCAATCCACATTACATAAGCCCAAAGGCCTTCCTTATGACTAAACTGACACCCACTTTCTTAAAAATATCATGGGTCTAAATAGCCTTTTCAGGCTGAGAAAAGCACTTTGGTGACATTTGGCTGTAACTTGTTCCCAGTACATTCTGAGTGGCTGGTGACTGTGTGTTGTACCTAAAAGTGCCCAACAGGAATCCCAATGCACTATACATGGGCCCAAATGCTTTCCTTATGACAAAACTGACACTCATTTTCTTAAAAAAATCATTGGTCAAAATAAACTTTTCAGGCTGAGAGAAGCACTTTGGTGACGTTTCACTGTAACTTGTTCCCAGTACAGTCTAAGTGGCTGCTGACTGTGTGACTTGGCTAAAAGTGGCCTTCCTTATGACAAAACTGACACTCATTTTCTTAAAAAAATCATTGGTCAAAATAGCCTTTTCAGGCTGAGAGAAGCACTTTGGTGACGTTTCACTGTAACTTGTTCCCAGTACAGTCTAAGTGGCTGCTGACTGTGTGACTTGGTTAAAAGTGGCCAAATAGAAGCCCAATCCACATTACATAAGCCCAAAGGCCTTCCTTATGACTAAACTGACACCCACTTTCTTAAAAATATCATGGGTCTAAATAGCCTTTTCAGTCTGAGAAAAGCACTTTGGTGACATTTGGCTGTAACTTGTTCCCAGTACATTCTGAGTGGCTGGTGACTGTGTGTTGTACCTAAAAGTGCCCAACAAGTATCCCAATGTACTACACATGGGCCCAAATGCCTTCCTTATGACAAAACTGACACTCATTTTCTTAAAAAAATCATTGGTCAAAATAGCCTTTTCAGGCTGAGAGAAGCACTTTGGTGACGTTTCACTGTAACTTGTTCCCAGTACAGTCTAAGTGGCTGCTGACTGTGTGACTTGGTTAAAAGTGGCCAAATAGAAGCCCAATCCACATTACATAAGCCCAAAGGCCTTCCTTATGACTAAACTGACACCCACTTTCTTAAAAATATCATGGGTCTAAATAGCCTTTTCAGGCTGAGAAAAGCACTTTGGTGACATTTGGCTGTAACTTGTTCCCAGTACATTCTGAGTGGTTGGTGACTGTGTGTTGTACCTAAAAGTACCCAACAAGAATCCCAATGCACTATACATGGGCCCAAATGCCTTCCTTATGACAAAACTGACACTCATTTTCTTAAAAAAATCATTGGTCAAAATAGCCTTTTCAGGCTGAGAGAAGCACTTTGGTGACATTTAGCTGTAACTTGTTCCCAGTACAGTCTAAGTGGCTGCTGACTGTGTGACTTGAATAAAAGTGGCCAAATAGAAGCCCAATCCACATTACATGAGGCCAAAGGCCTTCCTTATGACTAAACTGACACCCACTTTTAAAAAAAATTATCATGGGTCTAAATAGCCTTTTCAGGCTGAGAGAAGCACTTTGGTGACATTTGGCTGTATCTTGTTCCCAGTACATTCTGAGTGGCTGGTGACTGTGTGTTGTACCTAAAAGTGCCCAACAGGAATCCCAATGCACCATACATGGGCCCAAATGCCTTCCTTATGACAAAACTGACACTCATTTTCTTTAAAAAATCATTGGTCAAAATAGCCTTTTCAGGCTGAGAGAAGCACTTTGGTGACGTTTCACTGTAACTTGTTCCCAGTACAGTCTAAGTGGCTGCTGACTGTGTGACTTGGCTAAAAGTGGCCAAATAGAAGCCCAATCCACAATACATGAGCCCAAAGACCTTCCTTATGACTAAACTGACACCCACTTTTTTTTTAAATATCTAGGGTCTAAATAGCCTTTTCAGGCTGAGAGAAGCACTTTGGTGACATTTGGCTGTAACTTGTTCCCTGTACATTCTGAGTGGTTGGTGACTGTGTGTTGTACCTAAAAGTACCCAACAAGAATCCCAATGCACTATACATGGGCCCAAATGCCTTCCTTATGACAAAACTGACACTCATTTTCTTAAAAAAATCATTGGTCAAAATAGCCTTTTCAGGCTGAGAGAAGCACTTTGGTGACGTTTCACTGTAACTTGTTCCCAGTACAGTCTAAGTGAATGCTGACTGTGTGACTTGGTTAAAAGTGGCCAAATAGAAGCCCAATCCACATTAGATAAGCCCAAAGGCCTTCCTTATGACTAAACTGACACCCACTTTCTTAAAAATATCATGGGTCTAAATAGCCTTTTCAGGCTGAGAAAAGCACTTTGGTGACATTTGGCTGTAACTTGTTCCCAGTACATTCTGAGTGGCTGGTGACTGTGTGTTGTACCTAAAAGTGCCCAACAGGAATCCCAATGCACTATACATGGGCCCAAATGCCTTCCTTATGACAAAACTGACACTCATTTTCTTAAAAAAATCATTGGTCAAAATAGCCTTTTCAGGCTGAGAGAAGCACTTTGGTGACGTTTCACTGTAACTTGTTCCCAGTACAGTCTAAGTGGCTGCTGACTGTGTGACTTGGCTAAAAGTGGCCAAATAGATGCCCAATCCACAATACATGAGCCCAAAGGCCTTCCTTATGACAAAACTGACACTCATTTTCTTAAAAAAATCATTGGTCAAAATAGCCTTTTCAGGCTGAGAGAAGCACTTTGGTGACGTTTCACTGTAACTTGTTCCCAGTACAGTCTAAGTGAATGCTGACTGTGTGACTTGGTTAAAAGTGGCCAAATAGAAGCCCAATCCACATTACATAAGCCCAAAGGCCTTCCTTATGACTAAACTGACACCCACTTTCTTAAAAATATCATGGGTCTAAATAGCCTTTTCAGGCTGAGAAAAGCACTTTGGTGACATTTGGCTGTAACTTGTTCCCAGTACATTCTGAGTGGCTGGTGACTGTGTGTTGTACCTAAAAGTGCCCAACAGGAATCCCAATGCACTATACATGGGCCCAAATGCCTTCCTTATGACAAAACTGACACTCATTTTCTTAAAAAAATCATTGGTCAAAATAGCCTTTTCAGGCTGAGAGAAGCACTTTGGTGACGTTTCACTGTAACTTGTTCCCAGTACAGTCTAAGTGGCTGCTGACTGTGTGACTTGGCTAAAAGTGGCCAAATAGAAGCCCAATCCACAATACATGAGCCCAAAGGCCTTCCTTATGACTAAACTGACACCCACTTTCTTAAAAATATCATGGGTCTAAATAGCCTTTTCAGGCTGAGAAAAGCACTTTGGTGACATTTGGCTGTAACTTGTTCCCAGTACATTCTGAGTGGCTGGTGACTGTGTGTTGTACCTAAAAGTGCCCAACAAGAATCCCAATGCACTATACATGGGCCCAAATGCCTTCCTTATGACAAAACTGACACTCATTTTCTTAAAGAAATCATTGGTCAAAATAGCCTTTTCAGGCTGAGAGAAGCACTTTGGTGACGTTTCACTGTAACTTGTTCCCAGTACAGTCTAAGTGGCTGCTGACTGTGTGACTTGGTTAAAAGTGGCCAAATAGAAGCCCAATCCACAATACATGAGCCCAAAGGCCTTCCTTATGACTAAACTGACACCCACTTTCTTAAAAATATCATGGGTCTAAATAGCCTTTTCAGGCTGAGAAAAGCACTTTGGTGACATTTGGCTGTAACTTGTTCCCAGTACATTCTGAGTGGCTGGTGACTATGTGTTGTACCTAAAAGTGCCCAACAGGAATCCCAATGCACCATACATGGGCCCAAATGCCTTCCTTGTGACAAAACTGACACTCATTTTCTTAAAAAAATCATTGGTCAAAATAGCCTTTTCAGGCTGAGAGAAGCACTTTGGTGACGTTTCACTGTAACTTGTTCCCAGTACAGTCTAAGTGGCTGCTGACTGTGTGACTTGGTTAAAAGTGGCCAAATAGAAGCCCAATCCACATTACATAAGCCCAAAGGCCTTCCTTATGACTAAACTGACACCCACTTTCTTAAAAATATCATGGGTCTAAATAGCCTTTTCAGGCTGAGAAAAGCACTTTGGTGACATTTGGCTGTAACTTGTTCCCAGTACATTCTGAGTGGCTGGTGACTGTGTGTTGTACCTGAAAGTGCCCAACAAGAATCCCAATGCACTATACATGGGCCCAAATGCCTTCCTTATGACAAAACTGACACTCATTTTCTTAAAAAAATCATTGGTCAAAATAGCCTTTTCAGGCTGAGAGAAGCACTTTGGTGACGCTTCACTGTAACTTGTTCCCAGTACAGTCTAAGTGAATGCTGACTGTGTGACTTGGTTAAAAGTGGCCAAATAGAAGCCCAATCCACATTACATAAGCCCAAAGGCCTTCCTTATGACTAAACTGACACCCACTTTCTTAAAAATATCATGGGTCTAAATAGCCTTTTCAGGCTGAGAAAAGCACTTTGGTGACATTTGGCTGTAACTTGTTCCCAGTACATTCTGAGTGGCTGGTGACTGTGTGTTGTACCTAAAAGTGCCCAACAGGAATCCCAATGCACTATACATGGGCCCAAATGCCTTCCTTATGACAAAACTGACACTCATTTTCTTAAAAAAATCATTGGTCAAAATAGCCTTTTCAGGCTGAGAGAAGCACTTTGGTGACGTTTCACTGTAACTTGTTCCCAGTACAGTCTAAGTGGCTGCTGACTGTGTGACTTGGCTAAAAGTGGCCTTCCTTATGACAAAACTGACACTCATTTTCTTAAAAAAATCATTGGTCAAAATAGCCTTTTCAGGCTGAGAGAAGCACTTTGGTGACGTTTCACTGTAACTTGTTCCCAGTACAGTCTAAGTGAATGCTGACTGTGTGACTTGGTTAAAAGTGGCCAAATAGAAGCCCAATCCACATTACATAAGCCCAAAGGCCTTCCTTATGACTAAACTGACACCCACTTTCTTAAAAATATCATGGGTCTAAATAGCCTTTTCAGGCTGAGAAAAGCACTTTGGTGACATTTGGCTGTAACTTGTTCCCAGTACATTCTGAGTGGTTGGTGACTGTGTGTTGTACCTAAAAGTGCCCAACAGGAATCCCAATGCACCATACATGGGCCCAAATGCCTTCCTTATGACAAAACTGACACTCATTTTCTTAAAAAAATCATTGGTCAAAATAGCCTTTTCAGGCTGAGAGAAGCACTTTGGTGACGTTTCACTGTAACTTGTTCCCAGTACAGTCTAAGTGAATGCTGACTGTGTGACTTGGTTAAAAGTGGCCAAATAGAAGCCCAATCCACATTACATGAGCCCAAAGGCCTTCCTTATGACTAAACTGACACCCACTTTCTTAAAAATATCATGGGTCTAAATAGCCTTTTCAGGCTGAGAAAAGCACTTTGGTGACATTTGGCTGTAACTTGTTCCCAGTACATTCTGAGTGGCTGGTGACTGTGTGTTGTACCTAAAAGTGCCCAACAGGAATCCCAATGCACCATACATGGGCCCAAATGCCTTCCTTATGACAAAACTGACACTCATTTTCTTTAAAAAATCATTGGTCAAAATAGCCTTTTCAGGCTGAGAGAAGCACTTTGGTGACGTTTCACTGTAACTTGTTCCCAGTACAGTCTAAGTGGCTGCTGACTGTGTGACTTGGCTAAAAGTGGCCAAATAGAAGCCCAATCCACAATACATGAGCCCAAAGGCCTTCCTTATGACTAAACTGACACCCACTTTCTTAAAAATATCATGGGTCTAAATAGCCTTTTCAGGCTGAGAAAAGCACTTTGGTGACATTTGGCTGTAACTTGTTCCCAGTACATTCTGAGTGGCTGGTGACTATGTGTTGTACCTAAAAGTGCCCAACAGGAATCCCAATGCACCATACATGGGCCCAAATGCCTTCCTTGTGACAAAACTGACACTCATTTTCTTAAAAAAATCATTGGTCAAAATAGCCTTTTCAGGCTGAGAGAAGCACTTTGGTGACGTTTCACTGTAACTTGTTCCCAGTACAGTCTAAGTGGCTGCTGACTGTGTGACTTGGTTAAAAGTGGCCAAATAGAAGCCCAATCCACATTACATAAGCCCAAAGGCCTTCCTTATGACTAAACTGACACCCACTTTCTTAAAAATATCATGGGTCTAAATAGCCTTTTCAGGCTGAGAAAAGCACTTTGGTGACATTTGGCTGTAACTTGTTCCCAGTACATTCTGAGTGGCTGGTGACTGTGTGTTGTACCTGAAAGTGCCCAACAAGAATCCCAATGCACTATACATGGGCCCAAATGCCTTCCTTATGACAAAACTGACACTCATTTTCTTAAAAAAATCATTGGTCAAAATAGCCTTTTCAGGCTGAGAGAAGCACTTTGGTGACGCTTCACTGTAACTTGTTCCCAGTACAGTCTAAGTGAATGCTGACTGTGTGACTTGGTTAAAAGTGGCCAAATAGAAGCCCAATCCACATTACATAAGCCCAAAGGCCTTCCTTATGACTAAACTGACACCCACTTTCTTAAAAATATCATGGGTCTAAATAGCCTTTTCAGGCTGAGAAAAGCACTTTGGTGACATTTGGCTGTAACTTGTTCCCAGTACATTCTGAGTGGCTGGTGACTGTGTGTTGTACCTAAAAGTGCCCAACAGGAATCCCAATGCACTATACATGGGCCCAAATGCCTTCCTTATGACAAAACTGACACTCATTTTCTTAAAAAAATCATTGGTCAAAATAGCCTTTTCAGGCTGAGAGAAGCACTTTGGTGACGTTTCACTGTAACTTGTTCCCAGTACAGTCTAAGTGGCTGCTGACTGTGTGACTTGGCTAAAAGTGGCCTTCCTTATGACAAAACTGACACTCATTTTCTTAAAAAAATCATTGGTCAAAATAGCCTTTTCAGGCTGAGAGAAGCACTTTGGTGACGTTTCACTGTAACTTGTTCCCAGTACAGTCTAAGTGAATGCTGACTGTGTGACTTGGTTAAAAGTGGCCAAATAGAAGCCCAATCCACATTACATAAGCCCAAAGGCCTTCCTTATGACTAAACTGACACCCACTTTCTTAAAAATATCATGGGTCTAAATAGCCTTTTCAGGCTGAGAAAAGCACTTTGGTGACATTTGGCTGTAACTTGTTCCCAGTACATTCTGAGTGGCTGGTGACTGTGTGTTGTACCTAAAAGTGCCCAACAGGAATCCCAATGCACCATACATGGGCCCAAATGCCTTCCTTATGACAAAACTGACACTCATTTTCTTAAAAAAATCATTGGTCAAAATAGCCTTTTCAGGCTGAGAGAAGCACTTTGGTGACGTTTCACTGTAACTTGTTCCCAGTACAGTCTAAGTGAATGCTGACTGTGTGACTTGGTTTAAAAGTGGCCAAATAGAAGCCCAATCCACATTACATGAGCCCAAAGGCCTTCCTTATGACTAAACTGACACCCACTTTCTTAAAAATATCATGGGTCTAAATAGCCTTTTCAGGCTGAGAAAAGCACTTTGGTGACATTTGGCTGTAACTTGTTCCCAGTACATTCTGAGTGGCTGGTGACTGTGTGTTGTACCTAAAAGTGCCCAACAGGAATCCCAATGCACCATACATGGGCCCAAATGCCTTCCTTATGACAAAACTGACACTCATTTTCTTTAAAAAATCATTGGTCAAAATAGCCTTTTCAGGCTGAGAGAAGCACTTTGGTGACGTTTCACTGTAACTTGTTCCCAGTACAGTCTAAGTGGCTGCTGACTGTGTGACTTGGCTAAAAGTGGCCAAATAGAAGCCCAATCCACAATACATGAGCCCAAAGACCTTCCTTATGACTAAACTGACACCCACTTTTTTTTTAAATATCTAGGGTCTAAATAGCCTTTTCAGGCTGAGAGAAGCACTTTGGTGACATTTGGCTGTAACTTGTTCCCTGTACATTCTGAGTGGTTGGTGACTGTGTGTTGTACCTAAAAGTACCCAACAAGAATCCCAATGCACTATACATGGGCCCAAATGCCTTCCTTATGACAAAACTGACACTCATTTTCTTAAAAAAATCATTGGTCAAAATAGCCTTTTCAGGCTGAGAGAAGCACTTTGGTGACGTTTCACTGTAACTTGTTCCCAGTACAGTCTAAGTGAATGCTGACTGTGTGACTTGGTTAAAAGTGGCCAAATAGAAGCCCAATCCACATTAGATAAGCCCAAAGGCCTTCCTTATGACTAAACTGACACCCACTTTCTTAAAAATATCATGGGTCTAAATAGCCTTTTCAGGCTGAGAAAAGCACTTTGGTGACATTTGGCTGTAACTTGTTCCCAGTACATTCTGAGTGGCTGGTGACTGTGTGTTGTACCTAAAAGTGCCCAACAGGAATCCCAATGCACTATACATGGGCCCAAATGCCTTCCTTATGACAAAACTGACACTCATTTTCTTAAAAAAATCATTGGTCAAAATAGCCTTTTCAGGCTGAGAGAAGCACTTTGGTGACGTTTCACTGTAACTTGTTCCCAGTACAGTCTAAGTGGCTGCTGACTGTGTGACTTGGCTAAAAGTGGCCAAATAGATGCCCAATCCACAATACATGAGCCCAAAGGCCTTCCTTATGACAAAACTGACACTCATTTTCTTAAAAAAATCATTGGTCAAAATAGCCTTTTCAGGCTGAGAGAAGCACTTTGGTGACGTTTCACTGTAACTTGTTCCCAGTACAGTCTAAGTGAATGCTGACTGTGTGACTTGGTTAAAAGTGGCCAAATAGAAGCCCAATCCACATTACATAAGCCCAAAGGCCTTCCTTATGACTAAACTGACACCCACTTTCTTAAAAATATCATGGGTCTAAATAGCCTTTTCAGGCTGAGAAAAGCACTTTGGTGACATTTGGCTGTAACTTGTTCCCAGTACATTCTGAGTGGCTGGTGACTGTGTGTTGTACCTAAAAGTGCCCAACAGGAATCCCAATGCACTATACATGGGCCCAAATGCCTTCCTTATGACAAAACTGACACTCATTTTCTTAAAAAAATCATTGGTCAAAATAGCCTTTTCAGGCTGAGAGAAGCACTTTGGTGACGTTTCACTGTAACTTGTTCCCAGTACAGTCTAAGTGGCTGCTGACTGTGTGACTTGGCTAAAAGTGGCCAAATAGAAGCCCAATCCACAATACATGAGCCCAAAGGCCTTCCTTATGACTAAACTGACACCCACTTTCTTAAAAATATCATGGGTCTAAATAGCCTTTTCAGGCTGAGAAAAGCACTTTGGTGACATTTGGCTGTAACTTGTTCCCAGTACATTCTGAGTGGCTGGTGACTGTGTGTTGTACCTAAAAGTGCCCAACAAGAATCCCAATGCACTATACATGGGCCCAAATGCCTTCCTTATGACAAAACTGACACTCATTTTCTTAAAGAAATCATTGGTCAAAATAGCCTTTTCAGGCTGAGAGAAGCACTTTGGTGACGTTTCACTGTAACTTGTTCCCAGTACAGTCTAAGTGGCTGCTGACTGTGTGACTTGGTTAAAAGTGGCCAAATAGAAGCCCAATCCACAATACATGAGCCCAAAGGCCTTCCTTATGACTAAACTGACACCCACTTTCTTAAAAATATCATGGGTCTAAATAGCCTTTTCAGGCTGAGAAAAGCACTTTGGTGACATTTGGCTGTAACTTGTTCCCAGTACATTCTGAGTGGCTGGTGACTATGTGTTGTACCTAAAAGTGCCCAACAGGAATCCCAATGCACCATACATGGGCCCAAATGCCTTCCTTGTGACAAAACTGACACTCATTTTCTTTAAAAAATCATTGGTCAAAATAGCCTTTTCAGGCTGAGAGAAGCACTTTGGTGACGTTTCACTGTAACTTGTTCCCAGTACAGTCTAAGTGGCTGCTGACTGTGTGACTTGGTTAAAAGTGGCCAAATAGAAGCCCAATCCACATTACATAAGCCCAAAGGCCTTCCTTATGACTAAACTGACACCCACTTTCTTAAAAATATCATGGGTCTAAATAGCCTTTTCAGGCTGAGAAAAGCACTTTGGTGACATTTGGCTGTAACTTGTTCCCAGTACATTCTGAGTGGCTGGTGACTGTGTGTTGTACCTGAAAGTGCCCAACAAGAATCCCAATGCACTATACATGGGCCCAAATGCCTTCCTTATGACAAAACTGACACTCATTTTCTTAAAAAAATCATTGGTCAAAATAGCCTTTTCAGGCTGAGAGAAGCACTTTGGTGACGCTTCACTGTAACTTGTTCCCAGTACAGTCTAAGTGAATGCTGACTGTGTGACTTGGTTAAAAGTGGCCAAATAGAAGCCCAATCCACATTACATAAGCCCAAAGGCCTTCCTTATGACTAAACTGACACCCACTTTCTTAAAAATATCATGGGTCTAAATAGCCTTTTCAGGCTGAGAAAAGCACTTTGGTGACATTTGGCTGTAACTTGTTCCCAGTACATTCTGAGTGGCTGGTGACTGTGTGTTGTACCTAAAAGTGCCCAACAGGAATCCCAATGCACTATACATGGGCCCAAATGCCTTCCTTATGACAAAACTGACACTCATTTTCTTAAAAAAATCATTGGTCAAAATAGCCTTTTCAGGCTGAGAGAAGCACTTTGGTGACGTTTCACTGTAACTTGTTCCCAGTACAGTCTAAGTGGCTGCTGACTGTGTGACTTGGCTAAAAGTGGCCTTCCTTATGACAAAACTGACACTCATTTTCTTAAAAAAATCATTGGTCAAAATAGCCTTTTCAGGCTGAGAGAAGCACTTTGGTGACGTTTCACTGTAACTTGTTCCCAATACAGTCTAAGTGAATGCTGACTGTGTGACTTGGTTAAAAGTGGCCAAATAGAAGCCCAATCCACATTACATAAGCCCAAAGGCCTTCCTTATGACTAAACTGACACCCACTTTCTTAAAAATATCATGGGTCTAAATAGCCTTTTCAGGCTGAGAAAAGCACTTTGGTGACATTTGGCTGTAACTTGTTCCCAGTACATTCTGAGTGGCTGGTGACTGTGTGTTGTACCTAAAAGTGCCCAACAGGAATCCCAATGCACCATACATGGGCCCAAATGCCTTCCTTATGACAAAACTGACACTCATTTTCTTAAAAAAATCATTGGTCAAAATAGCCTTTTCAGGCTGAGAGAAGCACTTTGGTGACATTTAGCTGTAACTTGTTCCCAGTACAGTCTAAGTGGCGGCTGACTGTGTGACTTGAATAAAAGTGGCCAAATAGAAGCCCAATCCACATTACATGAGCCCAAAGGCCTTCCTTATGACTAAACTGACACCCACTTTTTAAAAAAAATATCATGGGTCTAAATAGCCTTTTCAGGCTGAGAAAAGCACTTTGGTGACATTTGGCTGTAACTTGTTCCCAGTACATTCTGAGTGGCTGGTGACTGTGTGTTGTACCTAAAAGTGCCCAACAGGAATCCCAATGCACTATACATGGGCCCAAATGCCTTCCTTATGACAAAACTGACACTCATTTTCTTAAAAAAATCATTGGTCAAAATAGCCTTTTCAGGCTGAGAGAAGCACTTTGGTGACGTTTCACTGTAACTTGTTCCCAGTACAGTCTAAGTGGCTGCTGACTGTGTGACTTGGCTAAAAGTGGCCTTCCTTATGACAAAACTGACACTCATTTTCTTAAAAAAATCATTGGTCAAAATAGCCTTTTCAGGCTGAGAGAAGCACTTTGGTGACGTTTCACTGTAACTTGTTCCCAGTACAGTCTAAGTGAATGCTGACTGTGTGACTTGGTTAAAAGTGGCCAAATAGAAGCCCAATCCACATTACATAAGCCCAAAGGCCTTCCTTATGACTAAACTGACACCCACTTTCTTAAAAATATCATGGGTCTAAATAGCCTTTTCAGGCTGAGAAAAGCACTTTGGTGACATTTGGCTGTAACTTGTTCCCAGTACATTCTGAGTGGCTGGTGACTGTGTGTTGTACCTAAAAGTGCCCAACAGGAATCCCAATGCACCATACATGGGCCCAAATGCCTTCCTTATGACAAAACTGACACTCATTTTCTTAAAAAAATCATTGGTCAAAATAGCCTTTTCAGGCTGAGAGAAGCACTTTGGTGACATTTAGCTGTAACTTGTTCCCAGTACAGTCTAAGTGGCTGCTGACTGTGTGACTTGGCTAAAAGTGGCCAAATAGAAGCCCAATCCACAATACATGAGCCCAAAGACCTTCCTTATGACTAAACTGACACCCACTTTTTTTTTTAAATATCTAGGGTCTAAATAGCCTTTTCAGGCTGAGAGAAGCACTTTGGTGACATTTGGCTGTAACTTGTTCCCTGTACATTCTGAGTGGTTGGTGACTGTGTGTTGTACCTAAAAGTACCCAACAAGAATCCCAATGCACTATACATGGGCCCAAATGCCTTCCTTATGACAAAACTGACACTCATTTTCTTAAAAAAATCATTGGTCAAAATAGCCTTTTCAGGCTGAGAGAAGCACTTTGGTGACGCTTCACTGTAACTTGTTCCCAGTACAGTCTAAGTGAATGCTGACTGTGTGACTTGGTTAAAAGTGGCCAAAAAGAAGCCCAATCCACATTACATAAGCCCAAAGGCCTTCCTTATGACTAAACTGACACCCACTTTCTTAAAAATATCATGGGTCTAAATAGCCTTTTCAGGCTGAGAAAAGCACTTTGGTGACATTTGGCTGTAACTTGTTCCCAGTACATTCTGAGTGGCTGGTGACTGTGTGTTGTACCTAAAAGTGCCCAACAGGAATCCCAATGCACTATACATGGGCCCAAATGCCTTCCTTATGACAAAACTGACACTCATTTTCTTAAAAAAATCATTGGTCAAAATAGCCTTTTCAGGCTGAGAGAAGCACTTTGGTGACGTTTCACTGTAACTTGTTCCCAGTACAGTCTAAGTGGCTGCTGACTGTGTGACTTGGCTAAAAGTGGCCAAATAGATGCCCAATCCACAATACATGAGCCCAAAGGCCTTCCTTATGACAAAACTGACACTCATTTTCTTAAAAAAATCATTGGTCAAAATAGCCTTTTCAGGCTGAGAGAAGCACTTTGGTGACGCTTCACTGTAACTTGTTCCCAGTACAGTCTAAGTGAATGCTGACTGTGTGACTTGGTTAAAAGTGGCCAAATAGAAGCCCAATCCACATTACATAAGCCCAAAGGCCTTCCTTATGACTAAACTGACACCCACTTTCTTAAAAATATCATGGGTCTAAATAGCCTTTTCAGGCTGAGAAAAGCACTTTGGTGACATTTAGCTGTAACTTGTTCCCAGTACAGTCTAAGTGGCTGCTGACTGTGTGACTTGAATAAAAGTGGCCAAATATAAGCCCAATCCACATTACATGAGCCCAAAGGCCTTCCTTATGACTAAACTGACACCCACTTTCTTAAAAATATCATGGGTCTAAATAGCCTTTTCAGGCTGAGAAAAGCACTTTGGTGACATTTGGCTGTAACTTGTTCCCAGTACATTCTGAGTGGCTGGTGACTGTGTGTTGTACCTAAAAGTGCCCAACAGGAATCCCAATGCACCATACATGGGCCCAAATGCCTTCCTTACGACAAAACTGACACTCATTTTCTTAAAAAAATCATTGGTCAAAATAGCCTTTTCAGGCTGAGAGAAGCACTTTGGTGACGTTTCACTGTAACTTGTTCCCAGTACAGTCTAAGTGAATGCTGACTGTGTGACTTGGTTAAAAGTGGCCAAATAGAAGCCCAATCCACAATACATGAGCCCAAAGGCCTTCCTTATGACTAAACTGACACCCACTTTCTTAAAAATATCATGGGTCTAAATAGCCTTTTCAGGCTGAGAGAAGCACTTTGGTGACGTTTCACTGTAACTTGTTCCCAGTACAGTCTAAGTGAATGCTGACTGTGTGACTTGGTTAAAAGTGGCCAAATAGAAGCCCAATCCACATTACATGAGCCCAAAGGCCTTCCTTATGACTAAACTGACACCCACTTTCTTAAAAATATCATGGGTCTAAATAGCCTTTTCAGGCTGAGAAAAGCACTTTGGTGACATTTGGCTGTAACTTGTTCCCAGTACATTCTGAGTGGCTGGTGACTGTGTGTTGTACCTAAAAGTGCCCAACAAGTATCCCAATGTACTACACATGGGCCCAAATGCCTTCCTTATGACAAAACTGACACTCATTTTCTTAAAAAAATCATTGGTCAAAATAGCCTTTTCAGGCTGAGAGAAGCACTTTGGTGACGTTTCACTGTAACTTGTTCCCAGTACAGTCTAAGTGGCTGCTGACTGTGTGACTTGGTTAAAAGTGGCCAAATAGAAGCCCAATCCACATTACATAAGCCCAAAGGCCTTCCTTATGACTAAACTGACACCCACTTTCTTAAAAATATCATGGGTCTAAATAGCCTTTTCAGGCTGAGAAAAGCACTTTGGTGACATTTGGCTGTAACTTGTTCCCAGTACATTCTGAGTGGCTGGTGACTGTGTGTTGTACCTAAAAGTGCCCAACAGGAATCCCAATGCACCATACATGGGCCCAAATGCCTTCCTTATGACAAAACTGACACTCATTTTCTTAAAAATATCATTGGTCAAAATAGCCTTTTCAGGCTGAGAAAAGCACTTTGGTGATGTTTCACTGTAACTTGTTCCCAGTACAGTCTAAGTGGCTGCTGACTGTGTGACTTGAATAAAAGTGGCCAAATAGAAGCCCAATCCACATTACATGAGCCCAAAGGCCTTCCTTATGACTAAACTGACACCCACTTTTTAAAAAAATTATCATGGGTCTAAATAGCCTTTTCAGGCTGAGAGAAGCACTTTGGTGACATTTGGCTGTAACTTGTTCCCAGTACATTCTGAGTGGTTGGTGACTGTGTGTTGTACCTAAAAGTACCCAACAAGAATCCCAATGCACTATACATGGGCCCAAATGCCTTCCTTATGACAAAACTGACACTCATTTTCTTAAAAAAATCATTGGTCAAAATAGCCTTTTCAGGCTGAGAGAAGCACTTTGGTGACGTTTCACTGTAACTTGTTCCCAGTACAGTCTAAGTGAATGCTGACTGTGTGACTTGGTTAAAAGTGGCCAAATAGAAGCCCAATCCACATTACATAAGCCCAAAGGCCTTCCTTATGACTAAACTGACACCCACTTTCTTAAAAATATCATGGGTCTAAATAGCCTTTTCAGGCTGAGAAAAGCACTTTGGTGACATTTGGCTGTAACTTGTTCCCAGTACATTCTGAGTGGCTGGTGACTGTGTGTTGTACCTGAAAGTGCCCAACAAGAATCCCAATGCACTATACATGGGCCCAAATGCCTTCCTTATGACAAAACTGACACTCATTTTCTTAAAAAAATCATTGGTCAAAATAGCCTTTTCAGGCTGAGAGAAGCACTTTGGTGACGCTTCACTGTAACTTGTTCCCAGTACAGTCTAAGTGAATGCTGACTGTGTGACTTGGTTAAAAGTGGCCAAATAGAAGCCCAATCCACATTACATAAGCCCAAAGGCCTTCCTTATGACTAAACTGACACCCACTTTCTTAAAAATATCATGGGTCTAAATAGCCTTTTCAGGCTGAGAAAAGCACTTTGGTGACATTTGGCTGTAACTTGTTCCCAGTACATTCTGAGTGGCTGGTGACTGTGTGTTGTACCTAAAAGTGCCCAACAGGAATCCCAATGCACTATACATGGGCCCAAATGCCTTCCTTATGACAAAACTGACACTCATTTTCTTAAAAAAATCATTGGTCAAAATAGCCTTTTCAGGCTGAGAGAAGCACTTTGGTGACGTTTCACTGTAACTTGTTCCCAGTACAGTCTAAGTGGCTGCTGACTGTGTGACTTGGCTAAAAGTGGCCTTCCTTATGACAAAACTGACACTCATTTTCTTAAAAAAATCATTGGTCAAAATAGCCTTTTCAGGCTGAGAGAAGCACTTTGGTGACGTTTCACTGTAACTTGTTCCCAGTACAGTCTAAGTGAATGCTGACTGTGTGACTTGGTTAAAAGTGGCCAAATAGAAGCCCAATCCACATTACATAAGCCCAAAGGCCTTCCTTATGACTAAACTGACACCCACTTTCTTAAAAATATCATGGGTCTAAATAGCCTTTTCAGGCTGAGAAAAGCACTTTGGTGACATTTGGCTGTAACTTGTTCCCAGTACATTCTGAGTGGCTGGTGACTGTGTGTTGTACCTAAAAGTGCCCAACAGGAATCCCAATGCACCATACATGGGCCCAAATGCCTTCCTTATGACAAAACTGACACTCATTTTCTTAAAAAAATCATTGGTCAAAATAGCCTTTTCAGGCTGAGAGAAGCACTTTGGTGACGTTTCACTGTAACTTGTTCCCAGTGCAGTCTAAGTGAATGCTGACTGTGTGACTTGGTTTAAAAGTGGCCAAATAGAAGCCCAATCCACATTACATGAGCCCAAAGGCCTTCCTTATGACTAAACTGACACCCACTTTCTTAAAAATATCATGGGTCTAAATAGCCTTTTCAGGCTGAGAAAAGCACTTTGGTGACATTTGGCTGTAACTTGTTCCCAGTACATTCTGAGTGGCTGGTGACTGTGTGTTGTACCTGGAAGTGCCCAACAAGAATCCCAATGCACTATACATGGGCCCAAATGCCTTCCTTATGACAAAACTGACACTCATTTTCTTAAAAAAATCATTGGTCAAAATAGCCTTTTCAGGCTGAGAGAAGCACTTTGGTGACGCTTCACTGTAACTTGTTCCCAGTACAGTCTAAGTGAATGCTGACTGTGTGACTTGGTTAAAAGTGGCCAAATAGAAGCCCAATCCACATTACATAAGCCCAAAGGCCTTCCTTATGACTAAACTGACACCCACTTTCTTAAAAATATCATGGGTCTAAATAGCCTTTTCAGGCTGAGAAAAGCACTTTGGTGACATTTGGCTGTAACTTGTTCCCAGTACATTCTGAGTGGCTGGTGACTGTGTGTTGTACCTAAAAGTGCCCAACAGGAATCCCAATGCACTATACATGGGCCCAAATGCCTTCCTTATGACAAAACTGACACTCATTTTCTTAAAAAAATCATTGGTCAAAATAGCCTTTTCAGGCTGAGAGAAGCACTTTGGTGACGTTTCACTGTAACTTGTTCCCAGTACAGTCTAAGTGGCTGCTGACTGTGTGACTTGGCTAAAAGTGGCCAAATAGATGCCCAATCCACAATACATGAGCCCAAAGGCCTTCCTTATGACAAAACTGACACTCATTTTCTTAAAAAAATCATTGGTCAAAATAGCCTTTTCAGGCTGAGAGAAGCACTTTGGTGACGTTTCACTGTAACTTGTTCCCAGTACAGTCTAAGTGAATGCTGACTGTGTGACTTGGTTAAAAGTGGCCAAATAGAAGCCCAATCCACATTACATAAGCCCAAAGGCCTTCCTTATGACTAAACTGACACCCACTTTCTTAAAAATATCATGGGTCTAAATAGCCTTTTCAGGCTGAGAAAAGCACTTTGGTGACATTTGGCTGTAACTTGTTCCCAGTACATTCTGAGTGGCTGGTGACTGTGTGTTGTACCTAAAAGTGCCCAACAGGAATCCCAATGCACTATACATGGGCCCAAATGCCTTCCTTATGACAAAACTGACACTCATTTTCTTAAAAAAATCATTGGTCAAAATAGCCTTTTCAGGCTGAGAGAAGCACTTTGGTGACGTTTCACTGTAACTTGTTCCCAGTACAGTCTAAGTGGCTGCTGACTGTGTGACTTGGCTAAAAGTGGCCAAATAGAAGCCCAATCCACAATACATGAGCCCAAAGGCCTTCCTTATGACTAAACTGACACCCACTTTCTTAAAAATATCATGGGTCTAAATAGCCTTTTCAGGCTGAGAAAAGCACTTTGGTGACATTTGGCTGTAACTTGTTCCCAGTACATTCTGAGTGGCTGGTGACTGTGTGTTGTACCTAAAAGTGCCCAACAAGAATCCCAATGCACTATACATGGGCCCAAATGCCTTCCTTATGACAAAACTGACACTCATTTTCTTAAAGAAATCATTAGTCAAAATAGCCTTTTCAGGCTGAGAGAAGCACTTTGGTGACGTTTCACTGTAACTTGTTCCCAGTACAGTCTAAGTGGCTGCTGACTGTGTGACTTGGTTAAAAGTGGCCAAATAGAAGCCCAATCCACATTACATAAGCCCAAAGGCCTTCCTTATGACTAAACTGACACCCACTTTCTTAAAAATATCATGGGTCTAAATAGCCTTTTCAGGCTGAGAAAAGCACTTTGGTGACATTTGGCTGTAACTTGTTCCCAGTACATTCTGAGTGGCTGGTGACTGTGTGTTGTACCTGAAAGTGCCCAACAAGAATCCCAATGCACTAAACATGGGCCCAAATGCCTTCCTTATGACAAAACTGACACTCATTTTCTTAAAAAAATCATTGGTCAAAATAGCCTTTTCAGGCTGAGAGAAGCACTTTGGTGACGCTTCACTGTAACTTGTTCCCAGTACAGTCTAAGTGAATGCTGACTGTGTGACTTGGTTAAAAGTGGCCAAATAGAAGCCCAATCCACATTACATAAGCCCAAAGGCCTTCCTTATGACTAAACTGACACCCACTTTCTTAAAAATATCATGGGTCTAAATAGCCTTTTCAGGCTGAGAAAAGCACTTTGGTGACATTTGGCTGTAACTTGTTCCCAGTACATTCTGAGTGGCTGGTGACTGTGTGTTGTACCTAAAAGTGCCCAACAGGAATCCCAATGCACTATACATGGGCCCAAATGCCTTCCTTATGACAAAACTGACACTCATTTTCTTAAAAAAATCATTGGTCAAAATAGCCTTTTCAGGCTGAGAGAAGCACTTTGGTGACGTTTCACTGTAACTTGTTCCCAGTACAGTCTAAGTGGCTGCTGACTGTGTGACTTGGCTAAAAGTGGCCTTCCTTATGACAAAACTGACACTCATTTTCTTAAAAAAATCATTGGTCAAAATAGCCTTTTCAGGCTGAGAGAAGCACTTTGGTGACGTTTCACTGTAACTTGTTCCCAGTACAGTCTAAGTGAATGCTGACTGTGTGACTTGGTTAAAAGTGGCCAAATAGAAGCCCAATCCACATTACATAAGCCCAAAGGCCTTCCTTATGACTAAACTGACACCCACTTTCTTAAAAATATCATGGGTCTAAATAGCCTTTTCAGGCTGAGAAAAGCACTTTGGTGACATTTGGCTGTAACTTGTTCCCAGTACATTCTGAGTGGCTGGTGACTGTGTGTTGTACCTAAAAGTGCCCAACAGGAATCCCAATGCACCATACATGGGCCCAAATGCCTTCCTTATGACAAAACTGACACTCATTTTCTTAAAAAAATCATTGGTCAAAATAGCCTTTTCAGGCTGAGAGAAGCACTTTGGTGACGTTTCACTGTAACTTGTTCCCAGTGCAGTCTAAGTGAATGCTGACTGTGTGACTTGGTTTAAAAGTGGCCAAATAGAAGCCCAATCCACATTACATGAGCCCAAAGGCCTTCCTTATGACTAAACTGACACCCACTTTCTTAAAAATATCATGGGTCTAAATAGCCTTTTCAGGCTGAGAAAAGCACTTTGGTGACATTTGGCTGTAACTTGTTCCCAGTACATTCTGAGTGGCTGGTGACTGTGTGTTGTACCTGGAAGTGCCCAACAAGAATCCCAATGCACTATACATGGGCCCAAATGCCTTCCTTATGACAAAACTGACACTCATTTTCTTAAAAAAATCATTGGTCAAAATAGCCTTTTCAGGCTGAGAGAAGCACTTTGGTGACGCTTCACTGTAACTTGTTCCCAGTACAGTCTAAGTGAATGCTGACTGTGTGACTTGGTTAAAAGTGGCCAAATAGAAGCCCAATCCACATTACATAAGCCCAAAGGCCTTCCTTATGACTAAACTGACACCCACTTTCTTAAAAATATCATGGGTCTAAATAGCCTTTTCAGGCTGAGAAAAGCACTTTGGTGACATTTGGCTGTAACTTGTTCCCAGTACATTCTGAGTGGCTGGTGACTGTGTGTTGTACCTAAAAGTGCCCAACAGGAATCCCAATGCACTATACATGGGCCCAAATGCCTTCCTTATGACAAAACTGACACTCATTTTCTTAAAAAAATCATTGGTCAAAATAGCCTTTTCAGGCTGAGAGAAGCACTTTGGTGACGTTTCACTGTAACTTGTTCCCAGTACAGTCTAAGTGGCTGCTGACTGTGTGACTTGGCTAAAAGTGGCCAAATAGATGCCCAATCCACAATACATGAGCCCAAAGGCCTTCCTTATGACAAAACTGACACTCATTTTCTTAAAAAAATCATTGGTCAAAATAGCCTTTTCAGGCTGAGAGAAGCACTTTGGTGACGTTTCACTGTAACTTGTTCCCAGTACAGTCTAAGTGAATGCTGACTGTGTGACTTGGTTAAAAGTGGCCAAATAGAAGCCCAATCCACATTACATAAGCCCAAAGGCCTTCCTTATGACTAAACTGACACCCACTTTCTTAAAAATATCATGGGTCTAAATAGCCTTTTCAGGCTGAGAAAAGCACTTTGGTGACATTTGGCTGTAACTTGTTCCCAGTACATTCTGAGTGGCTGGTGACTGTGTGTTGTACCTAAAAGTGCCCAACAGGAATCCCAATGCACTATACATGGGCCCAAATGCCTTCCTTATGACAAAACTGACACTCATTTTCTTAAAAAAATCATTGGTCAAAATAGCCTTTTCAGGCTGAGAGAAGCACTTTGGTGACGTTTCACTGTAACTTGTTCCCAGTACAGTCTAAGTGGCTGCTGACTGTGTGACTTGGCTAAAAGTGGCCAAATAGAAGCCCAATCCACAATACATGAGCCCAAAGGCCTTCCTTATGACTAAACTGACACCCACTTTCTTAAAAATATCATGGGTCTAAATAGCCTTTTCAGGCTGAGAAAAGCACTTTGGTGACATTTGGCTGTAACTTGTTCCCAGTACATTCTGAGTGGCTGGTGACTGTGTGTTGTACCTAAAAGTGCCCAACAAGAATCCCAATGCACTATACATGGGCCCAAATGCCTTCCTTATGACAAAACTGACACTCATTTTCTTAAAGAAATCATTAGTCAAAATAGCCTTTTCAGGCTGAGAGAAGCACTTTGGTGACGTTTCACTGTAACTTGTTCCCAGTACAGTCTAAGTGGCTGCTGACTGTGTGACTTGGTTAAAAGTGGCCAAATAGAAGCCCAATCCACATTACATAAGCCCAAAGGCCTTCCTTATGACTAAACTGACACCCACTTTCTTAAAAATATCATGGGTCTAAATAGCCTTTTCAGGCTGAGAAAAGCACTTTGGTGACATTTGGCTGTAACTTGTTCCCAGTACATTCTGAGTGGCTGGTGACTGTGTGTTGTACCTGAAAGTGCCCAACAAGAATCCCAATGCACTAAACATGGGCCCAAATGCCTTCCTTATGACAAAACTGACACTCATTTTCTTAAAAAAATCATTGGTCAAAATAGCCTTTTCAGGCTGAGAGAAGCACTTTGGTGACGCTTCACTGTAACTTGTTCCCAGTACAGTCTAAGTGAATGCTGACTGTGTGACTTGGTTAAAAGTGGCCAAATAGAAGCCCAATCCACATTACATAAGCCCAAAGGCCTTCCTTATGACTAAACTGACACCCACTTTCTTAAAAATATCATGGGTCTAAATAGCCTTTTCAGGCTGAGAAAAGCACTTTGGTGACATTTGGCTGTAACTTGTTCCCAGTACATTCTGAGTGGCTGGTGACTGTGTGTTGTACCTAAAAGTGCCCAACAGGAATCCCAATGCACTATACATGGGCCCAAATGCTTTCCTTATGACAAAACTGACACTCATTTTCTTAAAAAAATCATTGGTCAAAATAAACTTTTCAGGCTGAGAGAAGCACTTTGGTGACGTTTCACTGTAACTTGTTCCCAGTACAGTCTAAGTGGCTGCTGACTGTGTGACTTGGCTAAAAGTGGCCTTCCTTATGACAAAACTGACACTCATTTTCTTAAAAAAATCATTGGTCAAAATAGCCTTTTCAGGCTGAGAGAAGCACTTTGGTGACGTTTCACTGTAACTTGTTCCCAGTACAGTCTAAGTGGCTGCTGACTGTGTGACTTGGTTAAAAGTGGCCAAATAGAAGCCCAATCCACATTACATAAGCCCAAAGGCCTTCCTTATGACTAAACTGACACCCACTTTCTTAAAAATATCATGGGTCTAAATAGCCTTTTCAGGCTGAGAAAAGCACTTTGGTGACATTTGGCTGTAACTTGTTCCCAGTACATTCTGAGTGGCTGGTGACTGTGTGTTGTACCTAAAAGTGCCCAACAGGAATCCCAATGCACTATACATGGGCCCAAATGCCTTCCTTATGACAAAACTGACACTCATTTTCTTAAAAAAATCATTGGTCAAAATAGCCTTTTCAGGCTGAGAGAAGCACTTTGGTGACGTTTCACTGTAACTTGTTCCCAGTACAGTCTAAGTGGCTGCTGACTGTGTGACTTGGCTAAAAGTGGCCAAATAGAAGCCCAATCCACAATACATGAGCCCAAAGGCCTTCCTTATGACTAAACTGACACCCACTTTCTTAAAAATATCATGGGTCTAAATAGCCTTTTCAGGCTGAGAAAAGCACTTTGGTGACATTTGGCTGTAACTTGTTCCCAGTACATTCTGAGTGGCTGGTGACTGTGTGTTGTACCTGAAAGTGCCCAACAAGAATCCCAATGCACTATACATGGGCCCAAATGCCTTCCTTATGACAAAACTGACACTCATTTTCTTAAAGAAATCATTGGTCAAAATAGCCTTTTCAGGCTGAGAGAAGCACTTTGGTGACGTTTCACTGTAACTTGTTCCCAGTACAGTCTAAGTGGCTGCTGACTGTGTGACTTGGTTAAAAGTGGCCAAATAGAAGCCCAATCCACAATACATGAGCCCAAAGGCCTTCCTTATGACTAAACTGACACCCACTTTCTTAAAAATATCATGGGTCTAAATAGCCTTTTCAGGCTGAGAAAAGCACTTTGGTGACATTTGGCTGTAACTTGTTCCCAGTACATTCTGAGTGGCTGGTGACTATGTGTTGTACCTAAAAGTGCCCAACAGGAATCCCAATGCACCATACATGGGCCCAAATGCCTTCCTTGTGACAAAACTGACACTCATTTTCTTAAAAAAATCATTGGTCAAAATAGCCTTTTCAGGCTGAGAGAAGCACTTTGGTGACGTTTCACTGTAACTTGTTCCCAGTACAGTCTAAGTGACTGCTGACTGTGTGACTTGGTTAAAAGTGGCCAAATAGAAGCCCAATCCACATTACATAAGCCCAAAGGCCTTCCTTATGACTAAACTGACACCCACTTTCTTAAAAATATCATGGGTCTAAATAGCCTTTTCAGGCTGAGAAAAGCACTTTGGTGACATTTGGCTGTAACTTGTTCCCAGTACATTCTGAGTGGCTGGTGACTGTGTGTTGTACCTGAAAGTGCCCAACAAGAATCCCAATGCACTATACATGGGCCCAAATGCCTTCCTTATGACAAAACTGACACTCATTTTCTTAAAAAAATCATTGGTCAAAATAGCCTTTTCAGGCTGAGAGAAGCACTTTGGTGACGCTTCACTGTAACTTGTTCCCAGTACAGTCTAAGTGAATGCTGACTGTGTGACTTGGTTAAAAGTGGCCAAATAGAAGCCCAATCCACATTACATAAGCCCAAAGGCCTTCCTTATGACTAAACTGACACCCACTTTCTTAAAAATATCATGGGTCTAAATAGCCTTTTCAGGCTGAGAAAAGCACTTTGGTGACATTTGGCTGTAACTTGTTCCCAGTACATTCTGAGTGGCTGGTGACTGTGTGTTGTACCTAAAAGTGCCCAACAGGAATCCCAATGCACTATACATGGGCCCAAATGCCTTCCTTATGACAAAACTGACACTCATTTTCTTAAAAAAATCATTGGTCAAAATAGCCTTTTCAGGCTGAGAGAAGCACTTTGGTGACGTTTCACTGTAACTTGTTCCCAGTACAGTCTAAGTGGCTGCTGACTGTGTGACTTGGCTAAAAGTGGCCAAATAGATGCCCAATCCACAATACATGAGCCCAAAGGCCTTCCTTATGACAAAACTGACACTCATTTTCTTAAAAAAATCATTGGTCAAAATAGCCTTTTCAGGCTGAGAGAAGCACTTTGGTGACGTTTCACTGTAACTTGTTCCCAGTACAGTCTAAGTGAATGCTGACTGTGTGACTTGGTTAAAAGTGGCCAAATAGAAGCCCAATCCACATTACATAAGCCCAAAGGCCTTCCTTATGACTAAACTGACACCCACTTTCTTAAAAATATCATGGGTCTAAATAGCCTTTTCAGGCTGAGAAAAGCACTTTGGTGACATTTGGCTGTAACTTGTTCCCAGTACATTCTGAGTGGCTGGTGACTGTGTGTTGTACCTAAAAGTGCCCAACAGGAATCCCAATGCACTATACATGGGCCCAAATGCCTTCCTTATGACAAAACTGACACTTATTTTCTTAAAAAAATCATTGGTCAAAATAGCCTTTTCAGGCTGAGAGAAGCACTTTGGTGACGTTTCACTGTAACTTGTTCCCAGTACAGTCTAAGTGGCTGCTGACTGTGTGACTTGGCTAAAAGTGGCCAAATAGAAGCCCAATCCACAATACATGAGCCCAAAGGCCTTCCTTATGACTAAACTGACACCCACTTTCTTAAAAATATCATGGGTCTAAATAGCCTTTTCAGGCTGAGAAAAGCACTTTGGTGACATTTGGCTGTAACTTGTTCCCAGTACATTCTGAGTGGCTGGTGACTGTGTGTTGTACCTAAAAGTGCCCAACAAGAATCCCAATGCACTATACATGGGCCCAAATGCCTTCCTTATGACAAAACTGACACTCATTTTCTTAAAGAAATCATTAGTCAAAATAGCCTTTTCAGGCTGAGAGAAGCACTTTGGTGACGTTTCACTGTAACTTGTTCCCAGTACAGTCTAAGTGGCTGCTGACTGTGTGACTTGGTTAAAAGTGGCCAAATAGAAGCCCAATCCACATTACATAAGCCCAAAGGCCTTCCTTATGACTAAACTGACACCCACTTTCTTAAAAATATCATGGGTCTAAATAGCCTTTTCAGGCTGAGAAAAGCACTTTGGTGACATTTGGCTGTAACTTGTTCCCAGTACATTCTGAGTGGCTGGTGACTGTGTGTTGTACCTGAAAGTGCCCAACAAGAATCCCAATGCACTAAACATGGGCCCAAATGCCTTCCTTATGACAAAACTGACACTCATTTTCTTAAAAAAATCATTGGTCAAAATAGCCTTTTCAGGCTGAGAGAAGCACTTTGGTGACGCTTCACTGTAACTTGTTCCCAGTACAGTCTAAGTGAATGCTGACTGTGTGACTTGGTTAAAAGTGGCCAAATAGAAGCCCAATCCACATTACATAAGCCCAAAGGCCTTCCTTATGACTAAACTGACACCCACTTTCTTAAAAATATCATGGGTCTAAATAGCCTTTTCAGGCTGAGAAAAGCACTTTGGTGACATTTGGCTGTAACTTGTTCCCAGTACATTCTGAGTGGCTGGTGACTGTGTGTTGTACCTAAAAGTGCCCAACAGGAATCCCAATGCACTATACATGGGCCCAAATGCTTTCCTTATGACAAAACTGACACTCATTTTCTTAAAAAAATCATTGGTCAAAATAAACTTTTCAGGCTGAGAGAAGCACTTTGGTGACGTTTCACTGTAACTTGTTCCCAGTACAGTCTAAGTGGCTGCTGACTGTGTGACTTGGCTAAAAGTGGCCTTCCTTATGACAAAACTGACACTCATTTTCTTAAAAAAATCATTGGTCAAAATAGCCTTTTCAGGCTGAGAGAAGCACTTTGGTGACGTTTCACTGTAACTTGTTCCCAGTACAGTCTAAGTGGCTGCTGACTGTGTGACTTGGTTAAAAGTGGCCAAATAGAAGCCCAATCCACATTACATAAGCCCAAAGGCCTTCCTTATGACTAAACTGACACCCACTTTCTTAAAAATATCATGGGTCTAAATAGCCTTTTCAGTCTGAGAAAAGCACTTTGGTGACATTTGGCTGTAACTTGTTCCCAGTACATTCTGAGTGGCTGGTGACTGTGTGTTGTACCTAAAAGTGCCCAACAAGTATCCCAATGTACTACACATGGGCCCAAATGCCTTCCTTATGACAAAACTGACACTCATTTTCTTAAAAAAATCATTGGTCAAAATAGCCTTTTCAGGCTGAGAGAAGCACTTTGGTGACGTTTCACTGTAACTTGTTCCCAGTACAGTCTAAGTGGCTGCTGACTGTGTGACTTGGTTAAAAGTGGCCAAATAGAAGCCCAATCCACATTACATAAGCCCAAAGGCCTTCCTTATGACTAAACTGACACCCACTTTCTTAAAAATATCATGGGTCTAAATAGCCTTTTCAGGCTGAGAAAAGCACTTTGGTGACATTTGGCTGTAACTTGTTCCCAGTACATTCTGAGTGGCTGGTGACTGTGTGTTGTACCTGAAAGTGCCCAACAAGAATCCCAATGCACTATACATGGGCCCAAATGCCTTCCTTATGACAAAACTGACACTCATTTTCTTAAAAAAATCATTGGTCAAAATAGCCTTTTCAGGCTGAGAGAAGCACTTTGGTGACGCTTCACTGTAACTTGTTCCCAGTACAGTCTAAGTGAATGCTGACTGTGTGACTTGGTTAAAAGTGGCCAAATAGAAGCCCAATCCACATTACATAAGCCCAAAGGCCTTCCTTATGACTAAACTGACACCCACTTTCTTAAAAATATCATGGGTCTAAATAGCCTTTTCAGGCTGAGAAAAGCACTTTGGTGACATTTGGCTGTAACTTGTTCCCAGTACATTCTGAGTGGCTGGTGACTGTGTGTTGTACCTAAAAGTGCCCAACAGGAATCCCAATGCACTATACATGGGCCCAAATGCCTTCCTTATGACAAAACTGACACTCATTTTCTTAAAAAAATCATTGGTCAAAATAGCCTTTTCAGGCTGAGAGAAGCACTTTGGTGACGTTTCACTGTAACTTGTTCCCAGTACAGTCTAAGTGAATGCTGACTGTGTGACTTGGTTAAAAGTGGCCAAATAGAAGCCCAATCCACATTACATAAGCCCAAAGGCCTTCCTTATGACTAAACTGACACCCACTTTCTTAAAAATATCATGGGTCTAAATAGCCTTTTCAGGCTGAGAAAAGCACTTTGGTGACATTTGGCTGTAACTTGTTCCCAGTACATTCTGAGTGGCTGGTGACTGTGTGTTGTACCTAAAAGTGCCCAACAGGAATCCCAATGCACCATACATGGGCCCAAATGCCTTCCTTATGACAAAACTGACACTCATTTTCTTAAAAAAATCATTGGTCAAAATAGCCTTTTCAGGCTGAGAGAAGCACTTTGGTGACATTTAGCTGTAACTTGTTCCCAGTACAGTCTAAGTGGCTGCTGACTGTGTGACTTGAATAAAAGTGGCCAAATAGAAGCCCAATCCACATTACATGAGCCCAAAGGCCTTCCTTATGACTAAACTGACACCCACTTTTTAAAAAAATTATCATGGGTCTAAATAGCCTTTTCAGGCTGAGAGAAGCACTTTGGTGACATTTGGCTGTAACTTGTTCCCAGTACATTCTGAGTGGTTGGTGACTGTGTGTTGTACCTAAAAGTACCCAACAAGAATCCCAATGCACTATACATGGGCCCAAATGCCTTCCTTATGACAAAACTGACACTCATTTTCTTAAAAAAATCATTGGTCAAAATAGCCTTTTCAGGCTGAGAGAAGCACTTTGGTGACGTTTCACTGTAACTTGTTCCCAGTACAGTCTAAGTGAATGCTGACTGTGTGACTTGGTTAAAAGTGGCCAAATAGAAGCCCAATCCACATTACATGAGCCCAAAGGCCTTCCTTATGACTAAACTGACACCCACTTTCTTAAAAATATCATGGGTCTAAATAGCCTTTTCAGGCTGAGAAAAGCACTTTGGTGACATTTGGCTGTAACTTGTTCCCAGTACATTCTGAGTGGCTGGTGACTGTGTGTTGTACCTAAAAGTGCCCAACAGGAATCCCAATGCACCATACATGGGCCCAAATGCCTTCCTTATGACAAAACTGACACTCATTTTCTTAAAAAAATCATTGGTCAAAATAGCCTTTTCAGGCTGAGAGAAGCACTTTGGTGACGTTTCACTGTAACTTGTTCCCAGTACAGTCTAAGTGGCTGCTGACTGTGTGACTTGGCTAAAAGTGGCCAAATAGAAGCCCAATCCACAATACATGAGCCCAAAGACCTTCCTTATGACTAAACTGACACCCACTTTTTTTTTTAATATCTAGGGTCTAAATAGCCTTTTCAGGCTGAGAGAAGCACTTTGGTGACATTTGGCTGTAACTTGTTCCCTGTACATTCTGAGTGGTTGGTGACTGTGTGTTGTACCTAAAAGTGCCCAACAAGAATCCCAATGCACTATACATGGGCCCAAATGCCTTCCTTATGACAAAACTGACACTCATTTTCTTAAAAAAATCATTGGTCAAAATAGCCTTTTCAGGCTGAGAGAAGCACTTTGGTGACGCTTCACTGTAACTTGTTCCCAGTACAGTCTAAGTGAATGCTGACTGTGTGACTTGGTTAAAAGTGGCCAAATAGAAGCCCAATCCACATTACATAAGCCCAAAGGCCTTCCTTATGACTAAACTGACACCCACTTTCTTAAAAATATCATGGGTCTAAATAGCCTTTTCAGGCTGAGAAAAGCACTTTGGTGACATTTGGCTGTAACTTGTTCCCAGTACATTCTGAGTGGCTGGTGACTGTGTGTTGTACCTAAAAGTGCCCAACAGGAATCCCAATGCACTATACATGGGCCCAAATGCCTTCCTTATGACAAAACTGACACTCATTTTCTTAAAAAAATCATTGGTCAAAATAGCCTTTTCAGGCTGAGAGAAGCACTTTGGTGACGTTTCACTGTAACTTGTTCCCAGTACAGTCTAAGTGGCTGCTGACTGTGTGACTTGGCTAAAAGTGGCCAAATAGATGCCCAATCCACAATACATGAGCCCAAAGGCCTTCCTTATGACAAAACTGACACTCATTTTCTTAAAAAAATCATTGGTCAAAATAGCCTTTTCAGGCTGAGAGAAGCACTTTGGTGACGTTTCACTGTAACTTGTTCCCAGTACAGTCTAAGTGAATGCTGACTGTGTGACTTGGTTAAAAGTGGCCAAATAGAAGCCCAATCCACATTACATAAGCCCAAAGGCCTTCCTTATGACTAAACTGACACCCACTTTCTTAAAAATATCATGGGTCTAAATAGCCTTTTCAGGCTGAGAAAAGCACTTTGGTGACATTTGGCTGTAACTTGTTCCCAGTATATTCTGAGTGGCTGGTGACTGTGTGTTGTACCTAAAAGTGCCCAACAGGAATCCCAATGCACTATACATGGGCCCAAATGCCTTCCTTATGACAAAACTGACACTCATTTTCTTAAAAAAATCATTGGTCAAAATAGCCTTTTCAGGCTGAGAGAAGCACTTTGGTGACGTTTCACTGTAACTTGTTCCCAGTACAGTCTAAGTGGCTGCTGACTGTGTGACTTGGCTAAAAGTGGCCAAATAGAAGCCCAATCCACAATACATGAGCCCAAAGGCCTTCCTTATGACTAAACTAACACCCACTTTCTTAAAAATATCATGGGTCTAAATAGCCTTTTCAGGCTGAGAAAAGCACTTTGGTGACATTTGGCTGTAACTTGTTCCCAGTACATTCTGAGTGGCTGGTGACTGTGTGTTGTACCTAAAAGTGCCCAACAAGAATCCCAATGCACTATACATGGGCCCAAATGCCTTCCTTATGACAAAACTGACACTCATTTTCTTAAAGAAATCATTGGTCAAAATAGCCTTTTCAGGCTGAGAGAAGCACTTTGGTGACGTTTCACTGTAACTTGTTCCCAGTACAGTCTAAGTGGCTGCTGACTGTGTGACTTGGTTAAAAGTGGCCAAATAGAAGCCCAATCCACAATACATGAGCCCAAAGGCCTTCCTTATGACTAAACTGACACCCACTTTCTTAAAAATATCATGGGTCTAAATAGCCTTTTCAGGCTGAGAAAAGCACTTTGGTGACATTTGGCTGTAACTTGTTCCCAGTACATTCTGAGTGGCTGGTGACTATGTGTTGTACCTAAAAGTGCCCAACAGGAATCCCAATGCACCATACATGGGCCCAAATGCCTTCCTTGTGACAAAACTGACACTCATTTTCTTAAAAAAATCATTGGTCAAAATAGCCTTTTCAGGCTGAGAGAAGCACTTTGGTGACGTTTCACTGTAACTTGTTCCCAGTACAGTCTAAGTGGCTGCTGACTGTGTGACTTGGTTAAAAGTGGCCAAATAGAAGCCCAATCCACATTACATAAGCCCAAAGGCCTTCCTTATGACTAAACTGACACCCACTTTCTTAAAAATATCATGGGTCTAAATAGCCTTTTCAGGCTGAGAAAAGCACTTTGGTGACATTTGGCTGTAACTTGTTCCCAGTACATTCTGAGTGGCTGGTGACTGTGTGTTGTACCTGAAAGTGCCCAACAAGAATCCCAATGCACTATACATGGGCCCAAATGCCTTCCTTATGACAAAACTGACACTCATTTTCTTAAAAAAATCATTGGTCAAAATAGCCTTTTCAGGCTGAGAGAAGCACTTTGGTGACGCTTCACTGTAACTTGTTCCCAGTACAGTCTAAGTGAATGCTGACTGTGTGACTTGGTTAAAAGTGGCCAAATAGAAGCCCAATCCACATTACATAAGCCCAAAGGCCTTCCTTATGACTAAACTGACACCCACTTTCTTAAAAATATCATGGGTCTAAATAGCCTTTTCAGGCTGAGAAAAGCACTTTGGTGACATTTGGCTGTAACTTGTTCCCAGTACATTCTGAGTGGCTGGTGACTGTGTGTTGTACCTAAAAGTGCCCAACAGGAATCCCAATGCACTATACATGGGCCCAAATGCTTTCCTTATGACAAAACTGACACTCATTTTCTTAAAAAAATCATTGGTCAAAATAAACTTTTCAGGCTGAGAGAAGCACTTTGGTGACGTTTCACTGTAACTTGTTCCCAGTACAGTCTAAGTGGCTGCTGACTGTGTGACTTGGCTAAAAGTGGCCTTCCTTATGACAAAACTGACACTCATTTTCTTAAAAAAATCATTGGTCAAAATAGCCTTTTCAGGCTGAGAGAAGCACTTTGGTGACGTTTCACTGTAACTTGTTCCCAGTACAGTCTAAGTGGCTGCTGACTGTGTGACTTGGTTAAAAGTGGCCAAATAGAAGCCCAATCCACATTACATAAGCCCAAAGGCCTTCCTTATGACTAAACTGACACCCACTTTCTTAAAAATATCATGGGTCTAAATAGCCTTTTCAGTCTGAGAAAAGCACTTTGGTGACATTTGGCTGTAACTTGTTCCCAGTACATTCTGAGTGGCTGGTGACTGTGTGTTGTACCTAAAAGTGCCCAACAAGTATCCCAATGTACTACACATGGGCCCAAATGCCTTCCTTATGACAAAACTGACACTCATTTTCTTAAAAAAATCATTGGTCAAAATAGCCTTTTCAGGCTGAGAGAAGCACTTTGGTGACGTTTCACTGTAACTTGTTCCCAGTACAGTCTAAGTGGCTGCTGACTGTGTGACTTGGTTAAAAGTGGCCAAATAGAAGCCCAATCCACATTACATAAGCCCAAAGGCCTTCCTTATGACTAAACTGACACCCACTTTCTTAAAAATATCATGGGTCTAAATAGCCTTTTCAGGCTGAGAAAAGCACTTTGGTGACATTTGGCTGTAACTTGTTCCCAGTACATTCTGAGTGGTTGGTGACTGTGTGTTGTACCTAAAAGTACCCAACAAGAATCCCAATGCACTATACATGGGCCCAAATGCCTTCCTTATGACAAAACTGACACTCATTTTCTTAAAAAAATCATTGGTCAAAATAGCCTTTTCAGGCTGAGAGAAGCACTTTGGTGACATTTAGCTGTAACTTGTTCCCAGTACAGTCTAAGTGGCTGCTGACTGTGTGACTTGAATAAAAGTGGCCAAATAGAAGCCCAATCCACATTACATGAGGCCAAAGGCCTTCCTTATGACTAAACTGACACCCACTTTTTAAAAAAATTATCATGGGTCTAAATAGCCTTTTCAGGCTGAGAGAAGCACTTTGGTGACATTTGGCTGTATCTTGTTCCCAGTACATTCTGAGTGGCTGGTGACTGTGTGTTGTACCTAAAAGTGCCCAACAGGAATCCCAATGCACCATACATGGGCCCAAATGCCTTCCTTATGACAAAACTGACACTCATTTTCTTTAAAAAATCATTGGTCAAAATAGCCTTTTCAGGCTGAGAGAAGCACTTTGGTGACGTTTCACTGTAACTTGTTCCCAGTACAGTCTAAGTGGCTGCTGACTGTGTGACTTGGCTAAAAGTGGCCAAATAGAAGCCCAATCCACAATACATGAGCCCAAAGACCTTCCTTATGACTAAACTGACACCCACTTTTTTTTTTTAAATATCTAGGGTCTAAATAGCCTTTTCAGGCTGAGAGAAGCACTTTGGTGACATTTGGCTGTAACTTGTTCCCTGTACATTCTGAGTGGTTGGTGACTGTGTGTTGTACCTAAAAGTACCCAACAAGAATCCCAATGCACTATACATGGGCCCAAATGCCTTCCTTATGACAAAACTGACACTCATTTTCTTAAAAAAATCATTGGTCAAAATAGCCTTTTCAGGCTGAGAGAAGCACTTTGGTGACGTTTCACTGTAACTTGTTCCCAGTACAGTCTAAGTGAATGCTGACTGTGTGACTTGGTTAAAAGTGGCCAAATAGAAGCCCAATCCACATTAGATAAGCCCAAAGGCCTTCCTTATGACTAAACTGACACCCACTTTCTTAAAAATATCATGGGTCTAAATAGCCTTTTCAGGCTGAGAAAAGCACTTTGGTGACATTTGGCTGTAACTTGTTCCCAGTACATTCTGAGTGGCTGGTGACTGTGTGTTGTACCTAAAAGTGCCCAACAGGAATCCCAATGCACTATACATGGGCCCAAATGCCTTCCTTATGACAAAACTGACACTCATTTTCTTAAAAAAATCATTGGTCAAAATAGCCTTTTCAGGCTGAGAGAAGCACTTTGGTGACGTTTCACTGTAACTTGTTCCCAGTACAGTCTAAGTGGCTGCTGACTGTGTGACTTGGCTAAAAGTGGCCAAATAGATGCCCAATCCACAATACATGAGCCCAAAGGCCTTCCTTATGACAAAACTGACACTCATTTTCTTAAAAAAATCATTGGTCAAAATAGCCTTTTCAGGCTGAGAGAAGCACTTTGGTGACGTTTCACTGTAACTTGTTCCCAGTACAGTCTAAGTGAATGCTGACTGTGTGACTTGGTTAAAAGTGGCCAAATAGAAGCCCAATCCACATTACATAAGCCCAAAGGCCTTCCTTATGACTAAACTGACACCCACTTTCTTAAAAATATCATGGGTCTAAATAGCCTTTTCAGGCTGAGAAAAGCACTTTGGTGACATTTGGCTGTAACTTGTTCCCAGTACATTCTGAGTGGCTGGTGACTGTGTGTTGTACCTAAAAGTGCCCAACAGGAATCCCAATGCACTATACATGGGCCCAAATGCCTTCCTTATGACAAAACTGACACTCATTTTCTTAAAAAAATCATTGGTCAAAATAGCCTTTTCAGGCTGAGAGAAGCACTTTGGTGACGTTTCACTGTAACTTGTTCCCAGTACAGTCTAAGTGGCTGCTGACTGTGTGACTTGGCTAAAAGTGGCCAAATAGAAGCCCAATCCACAATACATGAGCCCAAAGGCCTTCCTTATGACTAAACTGACACCCACTTTCTTAAAAATATCATGGGTCTAAATAGCCTTTTCAGGCTGAGAAAAGCACTTTGGTGACATTTGGCTGTAACTTGTTCCCAGTACATTCTGAGTGGCTGGTGACTGTGTGTTGTACCTAAAAGTGCCCAACAAGAATCCCAATGCACTATACATGGGCCCAAATGCCTTCCTTATGACAAAACTGACACTCATTTTCTTAAAGAAATCATTGGTCAAAATAGCCTTTTCAGGCTGAGAGAAGCACTTTGGTGACGTTTCACTGTAACTTGTTCCCAGTACAGTCTAAGTGGCTGCTGACTGTGTGACTTGGTTAAAAGTGGCCAAATAGAAGCCCAATCCACAATACATGAGCCCAAAGGCCTTCCTTATGACTAAACTGACACCCACTTTCTTAAAAATATCATGGGTCTAAATAGCCTTTTCAGGCTGAGAAAAGCACTTTGGTGACATTTGGCTGTAACTTGTTCCCAGTACATTCTGAGTGGCTGGTGACTATGTGTTGTACCTAAAAGTGCCCAACAGGAATCCCAATGCACCATACATGGGCCCAAATGCCTTCCTTGTGACAAAACTGACACTCATTTTCTTAAAAAAATCATTGGTCAAAATAGCCTTTTCAGGCTGAGAGAAGCACTTTGGTGACGTTTCACTGTAACTTGTTCCCAGTACAGTCTAAGTGGCTGCTGACTGTGTGACTTGGTTAAAAGTGGCCAAATAGAAGCCCAATCCACATTACATAAGCCCAAAGGCCTTCCTTATGACTAAACTGACACCCACTTTCTTAAAAATATCATGGGTCTAAATAGCCTTTTCAGGCTGAGAAAAGCACTTTGGTGACATTTGGCTGTAACTTGTTCCCAGTACATTCTGAGTGGCTGGTGACTGTGTGTTGTACCTGAAAGTGCCCAACAAGAATCCCAATGCACTATACATGGGCCCAAATGCCTTCCTTATGACAAAACTGACACTCATTTTCTTAAAAAAATCATTGGTCAAAATAGCCTTTTCAGGCTGAGAGAAGCACTTTGGTGACGCTTCACTGTAACTTGTTCCCAGTACAGTCTAAGTGAATGCTGACTGTGTGACTTGGTTAAAAGTGGCCAAATAGAAGCCCAATCCACATTACATAAGCCCAAAGGCCTTCCTTATGACTAAACTGACACCCACTTTCTTAAAAATATCATGGGTCTAAATAGCCTTTTCAGGCTGAGAAAAGCACTTTGGTGACATTTGGCTGTAACTTGTTCCCAGTACATTCTGAGTGGCTGGTGACTGTGTGTTGTACCTAAAAGTGCCCAACAGGAATCCCAATGCACTATACATGGGCCCAAATGCCTTCCTTATGACAAAACTGACACTCATTTTCTTAAAAAAATCATTGGTCAAAATAGCCTTTTCAGGCTGAGAGAAGCACTTTGGTGACGTTTCACTGTAACTTGTTCCCAGTACAGTCTAAGTGGCTGCTGACTGTGTGACTTGGCTAAAAGTGGCCTTCCTTATGACAAAACTGACACTCATTTTCTTAAAAAAATCATTGGTCAAAATAGCCTTTTCAGGCTGAGAGAAGCACTTTGGTGACGTTTCACTGTAACTTGTTCCCAGTACAGTCTAAGTGAATGCTGACTGTGTGACTTGGTTAAAAGTGGCCAAATAGAAGCCCAATCCACATTACATAAGCCCAAAGGCCTTCCTTATGACTAAACTGACACCCACTTTCTTAAAAATATCATGGGTCTAAATAGCCTTTTCAGGCTGAGAAAAGCACTTTGGTGACATTTGGCTGTAACTTGTTCCCAGTACATTCTGAGTGGCTGGTGACTGTGTGTTGTACCTAAAAGTGCCCAACAGGAATCCCAATGCACCATACATGGGCCCAAATGCCTTCCTTATGACAAAACTGACACTCATTTTCTTAAAAAAATCATTGGTCAAAATAGCCTTTTCAGGCTGAGAGAAGCACTTTGGTGACGTTTCACTGTAACTTGTTCCCAGTACAGTCTAAGTGAATGCTGACTGTGTGACTTGGTTAAAAGTGGCCAAATAGAAGCCCAATCCACATTACATGAGCCCAAAGGCCTTCCTTATGACTAAACTGACACCCACTTTCTTAAAAATATCATGGGTCTAAATAGCCTTTTCAGGCTGAGAAAAGCACTTTGGTGACATTTGGCTGTAACTTGTTCCCAGTACATTCTGAGTGGCTGGTGACTGTGTGTTGTACCTAAAAGTGCCCAACAGGAATCCCAATGCACCATACATGGGCCCAAATGCCTTCCTTATGACAAAACTGACACTCATTTTCTTTAAAAAATCATTGGTCAAAATAGCCTTTTCAGGCTGAGAGAAGCACTTTGGTGACGTTTCACTGTAACTTGTTCCCAGTACAGTCTAAGTGGCTGCTGACTGTGTGACTTGGCTAAAAGTGGCCAAATAGAAGCCCAATCCACAATACATGAGCCCAAAGGCCTTCCTTATGACTAAACTGACACCCACTTTCTTAAAAATATCATGGGTCTAAATAGCCTTTTCAGGCTGAGAAAAGCACTTTGGTGACATTTGGCTGTAACTTGTTCCCAGTACATTCTGAGTGGCTGGTGACTATGTGTTGTACCTAAAAGTGCCCAACAGGAATCCCAATGCACCATACATGGGCCCAAATGCCTTCCTTGTGACAAAACTGACACTCATTTTCTTAAAAAAATCATTGGTCAAAATAGCCTTTTCAGGCTGAGAGAAGCACTTTGGTGACGTTTCACTGTAACTTGTTCCCAGTACAGTCTAAGTGGCTGCTGACTGTGTGACTTGGTTAAAAGTGGCCAAATAGAAGCCCAATCCACATTACATAAGCCCAAAGGCCTTCCTTATGACTAAACTGACACCCACTTTCTTAAAAATATCATGGGTCTAAATAGCCTTTTCAGGCTGAGAAAAGCACTTTGGTGACATTTGGCTGTAACTTGTTCCCAGTACATTCTGAGTGGCTGGTGACTGTGTGTTGTACCTGAAAGTGCCCAACAAGAATCCCAATGCACTATACATGGGCCCAAATGCCTTCCTTATGACAAAACTGACACTCATTTTCTTAAAAAAATCATTGGTCAAAATAGCCTTTTCAGGCTGAGAGAAGCACTTTGGTGACGCTTCACTGTAACTTGTTCCCAGTACAGTCTAAGTGAATGCTGACTGTGTGACTTGGTTAAAAGTGGCCAAATAGAAGCCCAATCCACATTACATAAGCCCAAAGGCCTTCCTTATGACTAAACTGACACCCACTTTCTTAAAAATATCATGGGTCTAAATAGCCTTTTCAGGCTGAGAAAAGCACTTTGGTGACATTTGGCTGTAACTTGTTCCCAGTACATTCTGAGTGGCTGGTGACTGTGTGTTGTACCTAAAAGTGCCCAACAGGAATCCCAATGCACTATACATGGGCCCAAATGCCTTCCTTATGACAAAACTGACACTCATTTTCTTAAAAAAATCATTGGTCAAAATAGCCTTTTCAGGCTGAGAGAAGCACTTTGGTGACGTTTCACTGTAACTTGTTCCCAGTACAGTCTAAGTGGCTGCTGACTGTGTGACTTGGCTAAAAGTGGCCTTCCTTATGACAAAACTGACACTCATTTTCTTAAAAAAATCATTGGTCAAAATAGCCTTTTCAGGCTGAGAGAAGCACTTTGGTGACGTTTCACTGTAACTTGTTCCCAGTACAGTCTAAGTGAATGCTGACTGTGTGACTTGGTTAAAAGTGGCCAAATAGAAGCCCAATCCACATTACATAAGCCCAAAGGCCTTCCTTATGACTAAACTGACACCCACTTTCTTAAAAATATCATGGGTCTAAATAGCCTTTTCAGGCTGAGAAAAGCACTTTGGTGACATTTGGCTGTAACTTGTTCCCAGTACATTCTGAGTGGCTGGTGACTGTGTGTTGTACCTAAAAGTGCCCAACAGGAATCCCAATGCACCATACATGGGCCCAAATGCCTTCCTTATGACAAAACTGACACTCATTTTCTTAAAAAAATCATTGGTCAAAATAGCCTTTTCAGGCTGAGAGAAGCACTTTGGTGACGTTTCACTGTAACTTGTTCCCAGTACAGTCTAAGTGAATGCTGACTGTGTGACTTGGTTTAAAAGTGGCCAAATAGAAGCCCAATCCACATTACATGAGCCCAAAGGCCTTCCTTATGACTAAACTGACACCCACTTTCTTAAAAATATCATGGGTCTAAATAGCCTTTTCAGGCTGAGAAAAGCACTTTGGTGACATTTGGCTGTAACTTGTTCCCAGTACATTCTGAGTGGCTGGTGACTGTGTGTTGTACCTAAAAGTGCCCAACAGGAATCCCAATGCACCATACATGGGCCCAAATGCCTTCCTTATGACAAAACTGACACTCATTTTCTTTAAAAAATCATTGGTCAAAATAGCCTTTTCAGGCTGAGAGAAGCACTTTGGTGACGTTTCACTGTAACTTGTTCCCAGTACAGTCTAAGTGGCTGCTGACTGTGTGACTTGGCTAAAAGTGGCCAAATAGAAGCCCAATCCACAATACATGAGCCCAAAGACCTTCCTTATGACTAAACTGACACCCACTTTTTTTTTAAATATCTAGGGTCTAAATAGCCTTTTCAGGCTGAGAGAAGCACTTTGGTGACATTTGGCTGTAACTTGTTCCCTGTACATTCTGAGTGGTTGGTGACTGTGTGTTGTACCTAAAAGTACCCAACAAGAATCCCAATGCACTATACATGGGCCCAAATGCCTTCCTTATGACAAAACTGACACTCATTTTCTTAAAAAAATCATTGGTCAAAATAGCCTTTTCAGGCTGAGAGAAGCACTTTGGTGACGTTTCACTGTAACTTGTTCCCAGTACAGTCTAAGTGAATGCTGACTGTGTGACTTGGTTAAAAGTGGCCAAATAGAAGCCCAATCCACATTAGATAAGCCCAAAGGCCTTCCTTATGACTAAACTGACACCCACTTTCTTAAAAATATCATGGGTCTAAATAGCCTTTTCAGGCTGAGAAAAGCACTTTGGTGACATTTGGCTGTAACTTGTTCCCAGTACATTCTGAGTGGCTGGTGACTGTGTGTTGTACCTAAAAGTGCCCAACAGGAATCCCAATGCACTATACATGGGCCCAAATGCCTTCCTTATGACAAAACTGACACTCATTTTCTTAAAAAAATCATTGGTCAAAATAGCCTTTTCAGGCTGAGAGAAGCACTTTGGTGACGTTTCACTGTAACTTGTTCCCAGTACAGTCTAAGTGGCTGCTGACTGTGTGACTTGGCTAAAAGTGGCCAAATAGATGCCCAATCCACAATACATGAGCCCAAAGGCCTTCCTTATGACAAAACTGACACTCATTTTCTTAAAAAAATCATTGGTCAAAATAGCCTTTTCAGGCTGAGAGAAGCACTTTGGTGACGTTTCACTGTAACTTGTTCCCAGTACAGTCTAAGTGAATGCTGACTGTGTGACTTGGTTAAAAGTGGCCAAATAGAAGCCCAATCCACATTACATAAGCCCAAAGGCCTTCCTTATGACTAAACTGACACCCTCTTTCTTAAAAATATCATGGGTCTAAATAGCCTTTTCAGGCTGAGAAAAGCACTTTGGTGACATTTGGCTGTAACTTGTTCCCAGTACATTCTGAGTGGCTGGTGACTGTGTGTTGTACCTAAAAGTGCCCAACAGGAATCCCAATGCACTATACATGGGCCCAAATGCCTTCCTTATGACAAAACTGACACTCATTTTCTTAAAAAAATCATTGGTCAAAATAGCCTTTTCAGGCTGAGAGAAGCACTTTGGTGACGTTTCACTGTAACTTGTTCCCAGTACAGTCTAAGTGGCTGCTGACTGTGTGACTTGGCTAAAAGTGGCCAAATAGAAGCCCAATCCACAATACATGAGCCCAAAGGCCTTCCTTATGACTAAACTGACACCCACTTTCTTAAAAATATCATGGGTCTAAATAGCCTTTTCAGGCTGAGAAAAGCACTTTGGTGACATTTGGCTGTAACTTGTTCCCAGTACATTCTGAGTGGCTGGTGACTGTGTGTTGTACCTAAAAGTGCCCAACAAGAATCCCAATGCACTATACATGGGCCCAAATGCCTTCCTTATGACAAAACTGACACTCATTTTCTTAAAGAAATCATTGGTCAAAATAGCCTTTTCAGGCTGAGAGAAGCACTTTGGTGACGTTTCACTGTAACTTGTTCCCAGTACAGTCTAAGTGGCTGCTGACTGTGTGACTTGGTTAAAAGTGGCCAAATAGAAGCCCAATCCACAATACATGAGCCCAAAGGCCTTCCTTATGACTAAACTGACACCCACTTTCTTAAAAATATCATGGGTCTAAATAGCCTTTTCAGGCTGAGAAAAGCACTTTGGTGACATTTGGCTGTAACTTGTTCCCAGTACATTCTGAGTGGCTGGTGACTATGTGTTGTACCTAAAAGTGCCCAACAGGAATCCCAATGCACCATACATGGGCCCAAATGCCTTCCTTGTGACAAAACTGACACTCATTTTCTTAAAAAAATCATTGGTCAAAATAGCCTTTTCAGGCTGAGAGAAGCACTTTGGTGACGTTTCACTGTAACTTGTTCCCAATACAGTCTAAGTGAATGCTGACTGTGTGACTTGGTTAAAAGTGGCCAAATAGAAGCCCAATCCACATTACATAAGCCCAAAGGCCTTCCTTATGACTAAACTGACACCCACTTTCTTAAAAATATCATGGGTCTAAATAGCCTTTTCAGGCTGAGAAAAGCACTTTGGTGACATTTGGCTGTAACTTGTTCCCAGTACATTCTGAGTGGCTGGTGACTGTGTGTTGTACCTAAAAGTGCCCAACAGGAATCCCAATGCACCATACATGGGCCCAAATGCCTTCCTTATGACAAAACTGACACTCATTTTCTTAAAAAAATCATTGGTCAAAATAGCCTTTTCAGGCTGAGAGAAGCACTTTGGTGACATTTAGCTGTAACTTGTTCCCAGTACAGTCTAAGTGGCGGCTGACTGTGTGACTTGAATAAAAGTGGCCAAATAGAAGCCCAATCCACATTACATGAGCCCAAAGGCCTTCCTTATGACTAAACTGACACCCACTTTTTAAAAAAATTATCATGGGTCTAAATAGCCTTTTCAGGCTGAGAAAAGCACTTTGGTGACATTTGGCTGTAACTTGTTCCCAGTACATTCTGAGTGGCTGGTGACTGTGTGTTGTACCTAAAAGTGCCCAACAGGAATCCCAATGCACTATACATGGGCCCAAATGCCTTCCTTATGACAAAACTGACACTCATTTTCTTAAAAAAATCATTGGTCAAAATAGCCTTTTCAGGCTGAGAGAAGCACTTTGGTGACGTTTCACTGTAACTTGTTCCCAGTACAGTCTAAGTGGCTGCTGACTGTGTGACTTGGCTAAAAGTGGCCTTCCTTATGACAAAACTGACACTCATTTTCTTAAAAAAATCATTGGTCAAAATAGCCTTTTCAGGCTGAGAGAAGCACTTTGGTGACGTTTCACTGTAACTTGTTCCCAGTACAGTCTAAGTGAATGCTGACTGTGTGACTTGGTTAAAAGTGGCCAAATAGAAGCCCAATCCACATTACATAAGCCCAAAGGCCTTCCTTATGACTAAACTGACACCCACTTTCTTAAAAATATCATGGGTCTAAATAGCCTTTTCAGGCTGAGAAAAGCACTTTGGTGACATTTGGCTGTAACTTGTTCCCAGTACATTCTGAGTGGCTGGTGACTGTGTGTTGTACCTAAAAGTGCCCAACAGGAATCCCAATGCACCATACATGGGCCCAAATGCCTTCCTTATGACAAAACTGACACTCATTTTCTTAAAAAAATCATTGGTCAAAATAGCCTTTTCAGGCTGAGAGAAGCACTTTGGTGACATTTAGCTGTAACTTGTTCCCAGTACAGTCTAAGTGGCTGCTGACTGTGTGACTTGAATAAAAGTGGCCAAATAGAAGCCCAATCCACATTACATGAGCCCAAAGGCCTTCCTTATGACTAAACTGACACCCACTTTTTAAAAAAATTATCATGGGTCTAAATAGCCTTTTCAGGCTGAGAGAAGCACTTTGGTGACGTTTCACTGTAACTTGTTCCCAGTACAGTCTAAGTGAATGCTGACTGTGTGACTTGGTTAAAAGTGGCCAAATAGAAGCCCAATCCACATTACATGAGCCCAAAGGCCTTCCTTATGACTAAACTGACACCCACTTTCTTAAAAATATCATGGGTCTAAATAGCCTTTTCAGGCTGAGAAAAGCACTTTTGTGACATTTGGCTGTAACTTGTTCCCAGTACATTCTGAGTGGCTGGTGACTGTGTGTTGTACCTAAAAGTGCCCAACAGGAATCCCAATGCACCATACATGGGCCCAAATGCCTTCCTTATGACAAAACTGACACTCATTTTTTTTTTTTTAAATTATTGGTCAAAATAGCCTTTTCAGGCTGAGAGAAGCACTTTGGTGACATTTAGCTGTAACTTGTTCCCAGTACAGTCTAAGTGGCTGCTGACTGTGTGACTTGAATAAAAGTGGCCAAATAGAAGCCCAATCCACAATACATGAGCCCAAAGGCCTTCCTTATGACTAAACTGACACCCACTTTCTTAAAAATATCATGGGTCTAAATAGCCTTTTCAGGCTGAGAGAAGCACTTTGGTGACGTTTCACTGTAACTTGTTCCCAGTACAGTCTAAGTGAATGCTGACTGTGTGACTTGGTTAAAAGTGGCCAAATAGAAGCCCAATCCACATTACATGAGCCCAAAGGCCTTCCTTATGACTAAACTGACACCCACTTTCTTAAAAATATCATGGGTCTAAATAGCCTTTTCAGGCTGAGAAAAGCACTTTTGTGACATTTGGCTGTAACTTGTTCCCAGTACATTCTGAGTGGCTGGTGACTGTGTGTTGTACCTAAAAGTGCCCAACAGGAATCCCAATGCACCATACATGGGCCCAAATGCCTTCCTTATGACAAAACTGACACTCATTTTTTTTTTTTTAAATTATTGGTCAAAATAGCCTTTTCAGGCTGAGAGAAGCACTTTGGTGACATTTAGCTGTAACTTGTTCCCAATACAGTCTAAGTAGCTGCTGACTGTGTAACTTGAATAAAAGTGGCCAAATAGAAGCCCAATCCACATTACATGAGCCCAAAGGCCTTCCTTATGACTAAACTGACACCCACTTTCTTAAAAATATCATGGGTCTAAATAGCCTTTTCAGGCTGAGAAAAGCACTTTGGTGACATTTGGCTGTAACTTGTTCCCAGTACATTCTGAGTGGCTGGTGACTGTGTGTTGTACCTAAAAGTGCCCAACAGGAATCCCAATGCACCATACATGGGCCCAAATGCCTTCCTTATGACAAAACTGACACTCATTTTCTTAAAAATATCATTGGTCAAAATAGCCTTTTCAGGCTGAGAAAAGCACTTTGGTGATGTTTCACTGTAACTTGTTCCCAGTACAGTCTAAGTGGCTGCTGACTGTGTGACTTGGCTAAAAGTGGCCAAATAGAAGCCCAATCCACAATACATGAGCCCAAAGGCCTTCCTTATGACTAAACTGGCACCCACTTTCTTAAAAATATCATGGGTCTAAATAGCCTTTTCAGGCTGAGAGAAGCACTTTGGTGACGTTTCACTGTAACTTGTTCCCAGTACAGTCTAAGTGAATGCTGACTGTGTAACTTGAATAAAAGTGGCCAAATAGAAGCCCAATCCACATTACATGAGCCCAAAGGCCTTCCTTATGACTAAACTGACACCCACTTTCTTAAAAATATCATGGGTCTAAATAGCCTTTTCAGGCTGAGAAAAGCACTTTTGTGACATTTGGCTGTAACTTGTTCCCAGTACATTCTGAGTGGCTGGTGACTGTGTGTTGTACCTAAAAGTGCCCAACAGGAATCCCAATGCACTATACATGGGCCCAAATGCCTTCCTTATGACAAAACTGACACTCATTTTCTTAAAAAAATCATTGGTCAAAATAGCCTTTTCAGGCTGAGAGAAGCACTTTGGTGACATTTAGCTGTAACTTGTTCCCAATACAGTCTAAGTGGCTGCTGACTGTGTAACTTGAATAAAAGTGGCCAAATAGAAGCCCAATCCACATTACATGAGCCCAAATGCCTTCCTTATGACAAAACTGACACTCATTTTCTTAAAAAAATCATTGGTCAAAATAGGCTTTTCAGGCTGAGAGAAGCACTTTGGTGACGTTTCACTGTAACTTGTTCCCAGTACAGTCTAAGTGCCTGCTGACTGTGTGACTTGGCTAAAAGTGGCCAAATAGATGCCCAATCCACAATACATGAGCCCAAAGGCCTTCCTTATGACAAAACTGACACTCATTTTCTTAAAAAAATCATTGGTCAAAATAGCCTTTTCAGGCTGAGAGAAGCACTTTGGTGACGTTTCACTGTAACTTGTTCCCAGTACAGTCTAAGTCAGCGGTGTCAAACTCGCGGCCCGCGGGCGTTTTGCGGCCCAGGAAAAGGTTCATGGCGGCCCAGGAAATACTTTTAAAAATAGTAAATTGATACTACATCTAACAGACATAGATTCGGAGTTTACATTGCCTTGCTCGCTGCTACTTGGCTCCAGCAAGTACCTTTGATGGCCCGCTTTGTCTCTCCCCAGCTGTGGAATGTTGTGGCTGATTGGCTCGTTAAGAGTCTATTCAACTACTAGTCGAGTAGTAATGGCTATACTCTTTGATCCTCACACAGGAGTCAGACTCTCTCTCTCTCTCTCTCTCTCTCTCTCTCTCTCTCTGTCTGAAGCAGCAAGTGACTTAGAAGTGTTAAAAATAAATCTATCAAAGCTGCTTCTTTTATTTCTCAGGAGCTTGCCCAGTGAAATCCTCAGTGTTAATTGAACTCGGAGTGGATTTAACATTCTATCTGGGGAAAGCATCTGTGTCATTTTAAGATTTATTTGGCTATTCAAAAATAGCAGATATAAAGTAGATCTGCTATTGTGGATCTGCTTGTAGATCTGCTATTTTTGAAAAATCATGGAAATCTTTACAAATGTCTCCTAAATGCTAACAGTTTTCTGAAACACTTATGTTGCTATAATGTGGTTCTCTAACTTTTTTATGTCTATATTATATATATATATATATATATAATAGGTAGTTAGAAGCATTAATCATATATGTGTTAAAAAATAAATGTATCAAAGCTGCTTCTTTTATTTCTCAGGAGCTTGCCCAGTGAAATCCTCAGTGTTATTTGAACTCAGAGTGTATTTAACATTCTATCTGGGGAAAGCATCTCTGTAATTTTAAGATTTATTTGGCTATTCAAAAATGTATCAAAGCTGCTTCTTTTATTTCTCAGGAGCTTGCCCAGTGAAATATATATATATATGAGACATGAGAACGCTCCCCCCTCCCCACTTGCTGCAGTGAAACTCCTTCTGTAAAGAACAATAGGCAAGCAATTGAAGCCATAGCCATGTAAATTAACATAAGGTGTCCTCTTCTACGTCGTCAAATACCGCATAAAAAGAGCCACAGGTGAACAGCTATTTACCATTACCTGAAAGCTGAGGAGAAGAGAACACACACTGCTGGCTGCTGCTGCAAATTGAATTATTCTACTTAAAATGGTTTATAATAATAATTATAATTATTATTATTGTTACAAATTGCATTGTTTGTTTTCTGAGACAAGTTCAGACAACAGATTGAAAAACAATGCTGTATAACTGAATGCGTGAGCGCGCATGTGTGTCCGCAACTGGTTCCTGCCCACCTCAAGTCACAATTTGACCAATCTTGCCCGGACATCAAATTGAGTTTGACACCCCTGGTCTAAGTGAATGCTGACTGTGTGACTTGGTTAAAAGTGGCCAAATAGAAGCCCAATCCACATTACATAAGCCCAAAGGCCTTCCTTATGACTAAACTGACACCCACTTTCTTAAAAATATCATGGGTCTAAATAGCCTTTTCAGGCTGAGAAAAGCACTTTGGTGACATTTGGCTGTAACTTGTTCCCAGTACATTCTGAGTGGCTGGTGACTGTGTGTTGTACCTAAAAGTTCCCAACAGGAATCCCAATGCACTATACATGGGCCCAAATGCCTTCCTTATGACAAAACTGACACTCATTTTCTTAAAGAAATCATTGGTCAAAATAGCCTTTTCAGGCTGAGAGAAGCACTTTGGTGACGTTTCACTGTAACTTGTTCCCAGTACAGTCTAAGTGGCTGCTGACTGTGTGACTTGGTTAAAAGTGGCCAAATAGAAGCCCAATCCACAATACATGAGCCCAAAGGCCTTCCTTATGACTAAACTGACACCCACTTTCTTAAAAATATCATGGGTCTAAATAGCCTTTTCAGGCTGAGAAAAGCACTTTGGTGACATTTGGCTGTAACTTGTTCCCAGTACATTCTGAGTGGCTGGTGACTATGTGTTGTACCTAAAAGTGCCCAACAGGAATCCCAATGCACCATACATGGGCCCAAATGCCTTCCTTGTGACAAAACTGACACTCATTTTCTTAAAAAAATCATTGGTCAAAATAGCCTTTTCAGGCTGAGAGAAGCACTTTGGTGACGTTTCACTGTAACTTGTTCCCAGTACAGTCTAAGTGGCTGCTGACTGTGTGACTTGGTTAAAAGTGGCCAAATAGAAGCCCAATCCACATTACATAAGCCCAAAGGCCTTCCTTATGACTAAACTGACACCCACTTTCTTAAAAATATCATGGGTCTAAATAGCCTTTTCAGGCTGAGAAAAGCACTTTGGTGACATTTGGCTGTAACTTGTTCCCAGTACATTCTGAGTGGCTGGTGACTGTGTGTTGTACCTGAAAGTGCCCAACAAGAATCCCAATGCACTATACATGGGCCCAAATGCCTTCCTTATGACAAAACTGACACTCATTTTCTTAAAAAAATCATTGGTCAAAATAGCCTTTTCAGGCTGAGAGAAGCACTTTGGTGACGCTTCACTGTAACTTGTTCCCAGTACAGTCTAAGTGAATGCTGACTGTGTGACTTGGTTAAAAGTGGCCAAATAGAAGCCCAATCCACATTACATAAGCCCAAAGGCCTTCCTTATGACTAAACTGACACCCACTTTCTTAAAAATATCATGGGTCTAAATAGCCTTTTCAGGCTGAGAAAAGCACTTTGGTGACATTTGGCTGTAACTTGTTCCCAGTACATTCTGAGTGGCTGGTGACTGTGTGTTGTACCTAAAAGTGCCCAACAGGAATCCCAATGCACTATACATGGGCCCAAATGCCTTCCTTATGACAAAACTGACACTCATTTTCTTAAAAAAATCATTGGTCAAAATAGCCTTTTCAGGCTGAGAGAAGCACTTTGGTGACGTTTCACTGTAACTTGTTCCCAGTACAGTCTAAGTGGCTGCTGACTGTGTGACTTGGCTAAAAGTGGCCTTCCTTATGACAAAACTGACACTCATTTTCTTAAAAAAATCATTGGTCAAAATAGCCTTTTCAGGCTGAGAGAAGCACTTTGGTGACGTTTCACTGTAACTTGTTCCCAGTACAGTCTAAGTGAATGCTGACTGTGTGACTTGGTTAAAAGTGGCCAAATAGAAGCCCAATCCACATTACATGAGCCCAAAGGCCTTCCTTATGACTAAACTGACACCCACTTTCTTAAAAATATCATGGGTCTAAATAGCCTTTTCAGGCTGAGAAAAGCACTTTGGTGACATTTGGCTGTAACTTGTTCCCAGTACATTCTGAGTGGCTGGTGACTGTGTGTTGTACCTAAAAGTGCCCAACAGGAATCCCAATGCACCATACATGGGCCCAAATGCCTTCCTTATGACAAAACTGACACTCATTTTCTTTAAAAAATCATTGGTCAAAATAGCCTTTTCAGGCTGAGAGAAGCACTTTGGTGACGTTTCACTGTAACTTGTTCCCAGTACAGTCTAAGTGGCTGCTGACTGTGTGACTTGGCTAAAAGTGGCCAAATAGAAGCCCAATCCACAATACATGAGCCCAAAGACCTTCCTTATGACTAAACTGACACCCACTTTTTTTTTAAATATCTAGGGTCTAAATAGCCTTTTCAGGCTGAGAGAAGCACTTTGGTGACATTTGGCTGTAACTTGTTCCCTGTACATTCTGAGTGGTTGGTGACTGTGTGTTGTACCTAAAAGTACCCAACAAGAATCCCAATGCACTATACATGGGCCCAAATGCCTTCCTTATGACAAAACTGACACTCATTTTCTTAAAAAAATCATTGGTCAAAATAGCCTTTTCAGGCTGAGAGAAGCACTTTGGTGACGCTTCACTGTAACTTGTTCCCAGTACAGTCTAAGTGAATGCTGACTGTGTGACTTGGTTAAAAGTGGCCAAATAGAAGCCCAATCCACATTACATAAGCCCAAAGGCCTTCCTTATGACTAAACTGACACCCACTTTCTTAAAAATATCATGGGTCTAAATAGCCTTTTCAGGCTGAGAAAAGCACTTTGGTGACATTTGGCTGTAACTTGTTCCCAGTACATTCTGAGTGGCTGGTGACTGTGTGTTGTACCTAAAAGTGCCCAACAGGAATCCCAATGCACTATACATGGGCCCAAATGCCTTCCTTATGACAAAACTGACACTCATTTTCTTAAAAAAATCATTGGTCAAAATAGCCTTTTCAGGCTGAGAGAAGCACTTTGGTGACGTTTCACTGTAACTTGTTCCCAGTACAGTCTAAGTGGCTGCTGACTGTGTGACTTGGCTAAAAGTGGCCAAATAGATGCCCAATCCACAATACATGAGCCCAAAGGCCTTCCTTATGACAAAACTGACACTCATTTTCTTAAAAAAATCATTGGTCAAAATAGCCTTTTCAGGCTGAGAGAAGCACTTTGGTGACATTTCACTGTAACTTGTTCCCAGTACAGTCTAAGTGAATGCTGACTGTGTGACTTGGTTAAAAGTGGCCAAATAGAAGCCCAATCCACATTACATAAGCCCAAAGGCCTTCCTTATGACTAAACTGACACCCACTTTCTTAAAAATATCATGGGTCTAAATAGCCTTTTCAGGCTGAGAAAAGCACTTTGGTGACATTTGGCTGTAACTTGTTCCCAGTACATTCTGAGTGGCTGGTGACTGTGTGTTGTACCTAAAAGTGCCCAACAGGAATCCCAATGCACTATACATGGGCCCAAATGCCTTCCTTATGACAAAACTGACACTCATTTTCTTAAAAAAATCATTGGTCAAAATAGCCTTTTCAGGCTGAGAGAAGCACTTTGGTGACGTTTCACTGTAACTTGTTCCCAGTACAGTCTAAGTGGCTGCTGACTGTGTGACTTGGCTAAAAGTGGCCAAATAGAAGCCCAATCCACAATACATGAGCCCAAAGGCCTTCCTTATGACTAAACTGACACCCACTTTCTTAAAAATATCATGGGTCTAAATAGCCTTTTCAGGCTGAGAAAAGCACTTTGGTGACATTTGGCTGTAACTTGTTCCCAGTACATTCTGAGTGGCCGGTGACTGTGTGTTGTACCTAAAAGTGCCCAACAGGAATCCCAATGCACCATACATGGGCCCAAATGCCTTCCTTATGACAAAACTGACACTCATTTTCTTAAAAAAATCATTGGTCAAAATAGCCTTTTCAGGCTGAGAGAAGCACTTTGGTGACATTTAGCTGTAACTTGTTCCCAGTACAGTCTAAGTGGCTGCTGACTGTGTGACTTGAATAAAAGTGGCCAAATAGAAGCCCAATCCACATTACATGAGCCCAAAGGCCTTCCTTATGACTAAACTGACACCCACTTTTTAAAAAAATTATCATGGGTCTAAATAGCCTTTTCAGGCTGAGAGAAGCACTTTGGTGACATTTGGCTGTAACTTGTTCCCAGTACATTCTGAGTGGTTGGTGACTGTGTGTTGTACCTAAAAGTACCCAACAAGAATCCCAATGCACTATACATGGGCCCAAATGCCTTCCTTATGACAAAACTGACACTCATTTTCTTAAAAAAATCATTGGTCAAAATAGCCTTTTCAGGCTGAGAGAAGCACTTTGGTGACGTTTCACTGTAACTTGTTCCCAGTACAGTCTAAGTGAATGCTGACTGTGTGACTTGGTTAAAAGTGGCCAAATAGAAGCCCAATCCACATTACATGAGCCCAAAGGCCTTCCTTATGACTAAACTGACACCCACTTTCTTAAAAATATCATGGGTCTAAATAGCCTTTTCAGGCTGAGAAAAGCACTTTGGTGACATTTGGCTGTAACTTGTTCCCAGTACATTCTGAGTGGCTGGTGACTGTGTGTTGTACCTAAAAGTGCCCAACAGGAATCCCAATGCACCATACATGGGCCCAAATGCCTTCCTTATGACAAAACTGACACTCATTTTCTTTAAAAAATCATTGGTCAAAATAGCCTTTTCAGGCTGAGAGAAGCACTTTGGTGACGTTTCACTGTAACTTGTTCCCAGTACAGTCTAAGTGGCTGCTGACTGTGTGACTTGGCTAAAAGTGGCCAAATAGAAGCCCAATCCACAATACATGAGCCCAAAGACCTTCCTTATGACTAAACTGACACCCACTTTTTTTTTAAATATCTAGGGTCTAAATAGCCTTTTCAGGCTGAGAGAAGCACTTTGGTGACATTTGGCTGTAACTTGTTCCCTGTACATTCTGAGTGGTTGGTGACTGTGTGTTGTACCTAAAAGTACCCAACAAGAATCCCAATGCACTATACATGGGCCCAAATGCCTTCCTTATGACAAAACTGACACTCATTTTCTTAAAAAAATCATTGGTCAAAATAGCCTTTTCAGGCTGAGAGAAGCACTTTGGTGACGTTTCACTGTAACTTGTTCCCAGTACAGTCTAAGTGGCTGCTGACTGTGTGACTTGGCTAAAAGTGGCCAAATAGATGCCCAATCCACAATACATGAGCCCAAAGGCCTTCCTTATGACAAAACTGACACTCATTTTCTTAAAAAAATCATTGGTCAAAATAGCCTTTTCAGGCTGAGAGAAGCACTTTGGTGACGTTTCACTGTAACTTGTTCCCAGTACAGTCTAAGTGAATGCTGACTGTGTGACTTGGTTAAAAGTGGCCAAATAGAAGCCCAATCCACATTACATAAGCCCAAAGGCCTTCCTTATGACTAAACTGACACCCACTTTCTTAAAAATATCATGGGTCTAAATAGCCTTTTCAGGCTGAGAAAAGCACTTTGGTGACATTTGGCTGTAACTTGTTCCCAGTACATTCTGAGTGGCTGGTGACTGTGTGTTGTACCTAAAAGTGCCCAACAGGAATCCCAATGCACTATACATGGGCCCAAATGCCTTCCTTATGACAAAACTGACACTCATTTTCTTAAAAAAATCATTGGTCAAAATAGCCTTTTCAGGCTGAGAGAAGCACTTTGGTGACGTTTCACTGTAACTTGTTCCCAGTACAGTCTAAGTGGCTGCTGACTGTGTGACTTGGCTAAAAGTGGCCAAATAGAAGCCCAATCCACAATACATGAGCCCAAAGGCCTTCCTTATGACTAAACTGACACCCACTTTCTTAAAAATATCATGGGTCTAAATAGCCTTTTCAGGCTGAGAAAAGCACTTTGGTGACATTTGGCTGTAACTTGTTCCCAGTACATTCTGAGTGGCTGGTGACTGTGTGTTGTACCTGAAAGTGCCCAACAAGAATCCCAATGCACTATACATGGGCCCAAATGCCTTCCTTATGACAAAACTGACACTCATTTTCTTAAAAAAATCATTGGTCAAAATAGCCTTTTCAGGCTGAGAGAAGCACTTTGGTGACGCTTCACTGTAACTTGTTCCCAGTACAGTCTAAGTGAATGCTGACTGTGTGACTTGGTTAAAAGTGGCCAAATAGAAGCCCAATCCACATTACATAAGCCCAAAGGCCTTCCTTATGACTAAACTGACACCCACTTTCTTAAAAATATCATGGGTCTAAATAGCCTTTTCAGGCTGAGAAAAGCACTTTGGTGACATTTGGCTGTAACTTGTTCCCAGTACATTCTGAGTGGCTGGTGACTGTGTGTTGTACCTAAAAGTGCCCAACAGGAATCCCAATGCACTATACATGGGCCCAAATGCCTTCCTTAATACAAAACTGACACTCATTTTCTTAAAAAAATCATTGGTCAAAATAGCCTTTTCAGGCTGAGAGAAGCACTTTGGTGACGTTTCACTGTAACTTGTTCCCAGTACAGTCTAAGTGAATGCTGACTGTGTGACTTGGTTAAAAGTGGCCAAATAGAAGCCCAATCCACATTACATAAGCCCAAAGGCCTTCCTTATGACTAAACTGACACCCACTTTCTTAAAAATATCATGGGTCTAAATAGCCTTTTCAGGCTGAGAAAAGCACTTTGGTGACATTTGGCTGTAACTTGTTCCCAGTACATTCTGAGTGGCTGGTGACTGTGTGTTGTACCTAAAAGTTCCCAACAGGAATCCCAATGCACTATACATGGGCCCAAATGCCTTCCTTATGACAAAACTGACACTCATTTTCTTAAAGAAATCATTGGTCAAAATAGCCTTTTCAGGCTGAGAGAAGCACTTTGGTGACGTTTCACTGTAACTTGTTCCCAGTACAGTCTAAGTGGCTGCTGACTGTGTGACTTGGTTAAAAGTGGCCAAATAGAAGCCCAATCCACAATACATGAGCCCAAAGGCCTTCCTTATGACTAAACTGACACCCACTTTCTTAAAAATATCATGGGTCTAAATAGCCTTTTCAGGCTGAGAAAAGCACTTTGGTGACATTTGGCTGTAACTTGTTCCCAGTACATTCTGAGTGGCTGGTGACTATGTGTTGTACCTAAAAGTGCCCAACAGGAATCCCAATGCACCATACATGGGCCCAAATGCCTTCCTTGTGACAAAACTGACACTCATTTTCTTAAAAAAATCATTGGTCAAAATAGCCTTTTCAGGCTGAGAGAAGCACTTTGGTGACGTTTCACTGTAACTTGTTCCCAGTACAGTCTAAGTGGCTGCTGACTGTGTGACTTGGTTAAAAGTGGCCAAATAGAAGCCCAATCCACATTACATAAGCCCAAAGGCCTTCCTTATGACTAAACTGACACCCACTTTCTTAAAAATATCATGGGTCTAAATAGCCTTTTCAGGCTGAGAAAAGCACTTTGGTGACATTTGGCTGTAACTTGTTCCCAGTACATTCTGAGTGGCTGGTGACTGTGTGTTGTACCTGAAAGTGCCCAACAAGAATCCCAATGCACTATACATGGGCCCAAATGCCTTCCTTATGACAAAACTGACACTCATTTTCTTAAAAAAATCATTGGTCAAAATAGCCTTTTCAGGCTGAGAGAAGCACTTTGGTGACGCTTCACTGTAACTTGTTCCCAGTACAGTCTAAGTGAATGCTGACTGTGTGACTTGGTTAAAAGTGGCCAAATAGAAGCCCAATCCACATTACATAAGCCCAAAGGCCTTCCTTATGACTAAACTGACACCCACTTTCTTAAAAATATCATGGGTCTAAATAGCCTTTTCAGGCTGAGAAAAGCACTTTGGTGACATTTGGCTGTAACTTGTTCCCAGTACATTCTGAGTGGCTGGTGACTGTGTGTTGTACCTAAAAGTGCCCAACAGGAATCCCAATGCACTATACATGGGCCCAAATGCCTTCCTTATGACAAAACTGACACTCATTTTCTTAAAAAAATCATTGGTCAAAATAGCCTTTTCAGGCTGAGAGAAGCACTTTGGTGACGTTTCACTGTAACTTGTTCCCAGTACAGTCTAAGTGGCTGCTGACTGTGTGACTTGGCTAAAAGTGGCCTTCCTTATGACAAAACTGACACTCATTTTCTTAAAAAAATCATTGGTCAAAATAGCCTTTTCAGGCTGAGAGAAGCACTTTGGTGACGTTTCACTGTAACTTGTTCCCAGTACAGTCTAAGTGAATGCTGACTGTGTGACTTGGTTAAAAGTGGCCAAATAGAAGCCCAATCCACATTACATAAGCCCAAAGGCCTTCCTTATGACTAAACTGACACCCACTTTCTTAAAAATATCATGGGTCTAAATAGCCTTTTCAGGCTGAGAAAAGCACTTTGGTGACATTTGGCTGTAACTTGTTCCCAGTACATTCTGAGTGGCTGGTGACTGTGTGTTGTACCTAAAAGTGCCCAACAGGAATCCCAATGCACCATACATGGGCCCAAATGCCTTCCTTATGACAAAACTGACACTCATTTTCTTAAAAAAATCATTGGTCAAAATAGCCTTTTCAGGCTGAGAGAAGCACTTTGGTGACGTTTCACTGTAACTTGTTCCCAGTACAGTCTAAGTGAATGCTGACTGTGTGACTTGGTTTAAAAGTGGCCAAATAGAAGCCCAATCCACATTACATGAGCCCAAAGGCCTTCCTTATGACTAAACTGACACCCACTTTCTTAAAAATATCATGGGTCTAAATAGCCTTTTCAGGCTGAGAAAAGCACTTTGGTGACATTTGGCTGTAACTTGTTCCCAGTACATTCTGAGTGGCTGGTGACTGTGTGTTGTACCTAAAAGTGCCCAACAGGAATCCCAATGCACCATACATGGGCCCAAATGCCTTCCTTATGACAAAACTGACACTCATTTTCTTTAAAAAATCATTGGTCAAAATAGCCTTTTCAGGCTGAGAGAAGCACTTTGGTGACGTTTCACTGTAACTTGTTCCCAGTACAGTCTAAGTGGCTGCTGACTGTGTGACTTGGCTAAAAGTGGCCAAATAGAAGCCCAATCCACAATACATGAGCCCAAAGACCTTCCTTATGACTAAACTGACACCCACTTTTTTTTTAAATATCTAGGGTCTAAATAGCCTTTTCAGGCTGAGAGAAGCACTTTGGTGACATTTGGCTGTAACTTGTTCCCTGTACATTCTGAGTGGTTGGTGACTGTGTGTTGTACCTAAAAGTACCCAACAAGAATCCCAATGCACTATACATGGGCCCAAATGCCTTCCTTATGACAAAACTGACACTCATTTTCTTAAAAAAATCATTGGTCAAAATAGCCTTTTCAGGCTGAGAGAAGCACTTTGGTGACGTTTCACTGTAACTTGTTCCCAGTACAGTCTAAGTGAATGCTGACTGTGTGACTTGGTTAAAAGTGGCCAAATAGAAGCCCAATCCACATTAGATAAGCCCAAAGGCCTTCCTTATGACTAAACTGACACCCACTTTCTTAAAAATATCATGGGTCTAAATAGCCTTTTCAGGCTGAGAAAAGCACTTTGGTGACATTTGGCTGTAACTTGTTCCCAGTACATTCTGAGTGGCTGGTGACTGTGTGTTGTACCTAAAAGTGCCCAACAGGAATCCCAATGCACTATACATGGGCCCAAATGCCTTCCTTATGACAAAACTGACACTCATTTTCTTAAAAAAATCATTGGTCAAAATAGCCTTTTCAGGCTGAGAGAAGCACTTTGGTGACGTTTCACTGTAACTTGTTCCCAGTACAGTCTAAGTGGCTGCTGACTGTGTGACTTGGCTAAAAGTGGCCAAATAGATGCCCAATCCACAATACATGAGCCCAAAGGCCTTCCTTATGACAAAACTGACACTCATTTTCTTAAAAAAATCATTGGTCAAAATAGCCTTTTCAGGCTGAGAGAAGCACTTTGGTGACGTTTCACTGTAACTTGTTCCCAGTACAGTCTAAGTGAATGCTGACTGTGTGACTTGGTTAAAAGTGGCCAAATAGAAGCCCAATCCACATTACATAAGCCCAAAGGCCTTCCTTATGACTAAACTGACACCCTCTTTCTTAAAAATATCATGGGTCTAAATAGCCTTTTCAGGCTGAGAAAAGCACTTTGGTGACATTTGGCTGTAACTTGTTCCCAGTACATTCTGAGTGGCTGGTGACTGTGTGTTGTACCTAAAAGTGCCCAACAGGAATCCCAATGCACTATACATGGGCCCAAATGCCTTCCTTATGACAAAACTGACACTCATTTTCTTAAAAAAATCATTGGTCAAAATAGCCTTTTCAGGCTGAGAGAAGCACTTTGGTGACGTTTCACTGTAACTTGTTCCCAGTACAGTCTAAGTGGCTGCTGACTGTGTGACTTGGCTAAAAGTGGCCAAATAGAAGCCCAATCCACAATACATGAGCCCAAAGGCCTTCCTTATGACTAAACTGACACCCACTTTCTTAAAAATATCATGGGTCTAAATAGCCTTTTCAGGCTGAGAAAAGCACTTTGGTGACATTTGGCTGTAACTTGTTCCCAGTACATTCTGAGTGGCTGGTGACTGTGTGTTGTACCTAAAAGTGCCCAACAAGAATCCCAATGCACTATACATGGGCCCAAATGCCTTCCTTATGACAAAACTGACACTCATTTTCTTAAAGAAATCATTGGTCAAAATAGCCTTTTCAGGCTGAGAGAAGCACTTTGGTGACGTTTCACTGTAACTTGTTCCCAGTACAGTCTAAGTGGCTGCTGACTGTGTGACTTGGTTAAAAGTGGCCAAATAGAAGCCCAATCCACAATACATGAGCCCAAAGGCCTTCCTTATGACTAAACTGACACCCACTTTCTTAAAAATATCATGGGTCTAAATAGCCTTTTCAGGCTGAGAAAAGCACTTTGGTGACATTTGGCTGTAACTTGTTCCCAGTACATTCTGAGTGGCTGGTGACTATGTGTTGTACCTAAAAGTGCCCAACAGGAATCCCAATGCACCATACATGGGCCCAAATGCCTTCCTTGTGACAAAACTGACACTCATTTTCTTTAAAAAATCATTGGTCAAAATAGCCTTTTCAGGCTGAGAGAAGCACTTTGGTGACGTTTCACTGTAACTTGTTCCCAGTACAGTCTAAGTGGCTGCTGACTGTGTGACTTGGTTAAAAGTGGCCAAATAGAAGCCCAATCCACATTACATAAGCCCAAAGGCCTTCCTTATGACTAAACTGACACCCACTTTCTTAAAAATATCATGGGTCTAAATAGCCTTTTCAGGCTGAGAAAAGCACTTTGGTGACATTTGGCTGTAACTTGTTCCCAGTACATTCTGAGTGGCTGGTGACTGTGTGTTGTACCTGAAAGTGCCCAACAAGAATCCCAATGCACTATACATGGGCCCAAATGCCTTCCTTATGACAAAACTGACACTCATTTTCTTAAAAAAATCATTGGTCAAAATAGCCTTTTCAGGCTGAGAGAAGCACTTTGGTGACGCTTCACTGTAACTTGTTCCCAGTACAGTCTAAGTGAATGCTGACTGTGTGACTTGGTTAAAAGTGGCCAAATAGAAGCCCAATCCACATTACATAAGCCCAAAGGCCTTCCTTATGACTAAACTGACACCCACTTTCTTAAAAATATCATGGGTCTAAATAGCCTTTTCAGGCTGAGAAAAGCACTTTGGTGACATTTGGCTGTAACTTGTTCCCAGTACATTCTGAGTGGCTGGTGACTGTGTGTTGTACCTAAAAGTGCCCAACAGGAATCCCAATGCACTATACATGGGCCCAAATGCCTTCCTTATGACAAAACTGACACTCATTTTCTTAAAAAAATCATTGGTCAAAATAGCCTTTTCAGGCTGAGAGAAGCACTTTGGTGACGTTTCACTGTAACTTGTTCCCAGTACAGTCTAAGTGGCTGCTGACTGTGTGACTTGGCTAAAAGTGGCCTTCCTTATGACAAAACTGACACTCATTTTCTTAAAAAAATCATTGGTCAAAATAGCCTTTTCAGGCTGAGAGAAGCACTTTGGTGACGTTTCACTGTAACTTGTTCCCAATACAGTCTAAGTGAATGCTGACTGTGTGACTTGGTTAAAAGTGGCCAAATAGAAGCCCAATCCACATTACATAAGCCCAAAGGCCTTCCTTATGACTAAACTGACACCCACTTTCTTAAAAATATCATGGGTCTAAATAGCCTTTTCAGGCTGAGAAAAGCACTTTGGTGACATTTGGCTGTAACTTGTTCCCAGTACATTCTGAGTGGCTGGTGACTGTGTGTTGTACCTAAAAGTGCCCAACAGGAATCCCAATGCACCATACATGGGCCCAAATGCCTTCCTTATGACAAAACTGACACTCATTTTCTTAAAAAAATCATTGGTCAAAATAGCCTTTTCAGGCTGAGAGAAGCACTTTGGTGACATTTAGCTGTAACTTGTTCCCAGTACAGTCTAAGTGGCGGCTGACTGTGTGACTTGAATAAAAGTGGCCAAATAGAAGCCCAATCCACATTACATGAGCCCAAAGGCCTTCCTTATGACTAAACTGACACCCACTTTTTAAAAAAATTATCATGGGTCTAAATAGCCTTTTCAGGCTGAGAAAAGCACTTTGGTGACATTTGGCTGTAACTTGTTCCCAGTACATTCTGAGTGGCTGGTGACTGTGTGTTGTACCTAAAAGTGCCCAACAGGAATCCCAATGCACTATACATGGGCCCAAATGCCTTCCTTATGACAAAACTGACACTCATTTTCTTAAAAAAATCATTGGTCAAAATAGCCTTTTCAGGCTGAGAGAAGCACTTTGGTGACGTTTCACTGTAACTTGTTCCCAGTACAGTCTAAGTGGCTGCTGACTGTGTGACTTGGCTAAAAGTGGCCTTCCTTATGACAAAACTGACACTCATTTTCTTAAAAAAATCATTGGTCAAAATAGCCTTTTCAGGCTGAGAGAAGCACTTTGGTGACGTTTCACTGTAACTTGTTCCCAGTACAGTCTAAGTGAATGCTGACTGTGTGACTTGGTTAAAAGTGGCCAAATAGAAGCCCAATCCACATTACATAAGCCCAAAGGCCTTCCTTATGACTAAACTGACACCCACTTTCTTAAAAATATCATGGGTCTAAATAGCCTTTTCAGGCTGAGAAAAGCACTTTGGTGACATTTGGCTGTAACTTGTTCCCAGTACATTCTGAGTGGCTGGTGACTGTGTGTTGTACCTAAAAGTGCCCAACAGGAATCCCAATGCACCATACATGGGCCCAAATGCCTTCCTTATGACAAAACTGACACTCATTTTCTTAAAAAAATCATTGGTCAAAATAGCCTTTTCAGGCTGAGAGAAGCACTTTGGTGACATTTAGCTGTAACTTGTTCCCAGTACAGTCTAAGTGGCTGCTGACTGTGTGACTTGAATAAAAGTGGCCAAATAGAAGCCCAATCCACATTACATGAGCCCAAAGGCCTTCCTTATGACTAAACTGACACCCACTTTTTAAAAAAATTATCATGGGTCTAAATAGCCTTTTCAGGCTGAGAGAAGCACTTTGGTGACGTTTCACTGTAACTTGTTCCCAGTACAGTCTAAGTGAATGCTGACTGTGTGACTTGGTTAAAAGTGGCCAAATAGAAGCCCAATCCACATTACATGAGCCCAAAGGCCTTCCTTATGACTAAACTGACACCCACTTTCTTAAAAATATCATGGGTCTAAATAGCCTTTTCAGGCTGAGAAAAGCACTTTTGTGACATTTGGCTGTAACTTGTTCCCAGTACATTCTGAGTGGCTGGTGACTGTGTGTTGTACCTAAAAGTGCCCAACAGGAATCCCAATGCACCATACATGGGCCCAAATGCCTTCCTTATGACAAAACTGACACTCATTTTTTTTTTTTTAAATTATTGGTCAAAATAGCCTTTTCAGGCTGAGAGAAGCACTTTGGTGACATTTAGCTGTAACTTGTTCCCAGTACAGTCTAAGTGGCTGCTGACTGTGTGACTTGAATAAAAGTGGCCAAATAGAAGCCCAATCCACAATACATGAGCCCAAAGGCCTTCCTTATGACTAAACTGACACCCACTTTCTTAAAAATATCATGGGTCTAAATAGCCTTTTCAGGCTGAGAGAAGCACTTTGGTGACGTTTCACTGTAACTTGTTCCCAGTACAGTCTAAGTGAATGCTGACTGTGTGACTTGGTTAAAAGTGGCCAAATAGAAGCCCAATCCACATTACATGAGCCCAAAGGCCTTCCTTATGACTAAACTGACACCCACTTTCTTAAAAATATCATGGGTCTAAATAGCCTTTTCAGGCTGAGAAAAGCACTTTTGTGACATTTGGCTGTAACTTGTTCCCAGTACATTCTGAGTGGCTGGTGACTGTGTGTTGTACCTAAAAGTGCCCAACAGGAATCCCAATGCACCATACATGGGCCCAAATGCCTTCCTTATGACAAAACTGACACTCATTTTTTTTTTTTTTAAATTATTGGTCAAAATAGCCTTTTCAGGCTGAGAGAAGCACTTTGGTGACATTTAGCTGTAACTTGTTCCCAATACAGTCTAAGTAGCTGCTGACTGTGTAACTTGAATAAAAGTGGCCAAATAGAAGCCCAATCCACATTACATGAGCCCAAAGGCCTTCCTTATGACTAAACTGACACCCACTTTCTTAAAAATATCATGGGTCTAAATAGCCTTTTCAGGCTGAGAAAAGCACTTTGGTGACATTTGGCTGTAACTTGTTCCCAGTACATTCTGAGTGGCTGGTGACTGTGTGTTGTACCTAAAAGTGCCCAACAGGAATCCCAATGCACCATACATGGGCCCAAATGCCTTCCTTATGACAAAACTGACACTCATTTTCTTAAAAATATCATTGGTCAAAATAGCCTTTTCAGGCTGAGAAAAGCACTTTGGTGATGTTTCACTGTAACTTGTTCCCAGTACAGTCTAAGTGGCTGCTGACTGTGTGACTTGGCTAAAAGTGGCCAAATAGAAGCCCAATCCACAATACATGAGCCCAAAGGCCTTCCTTATGACTAAACTGGCACCCACTTTCTTAAAAATATCATGGGTCTAAATAGCCTTTTCAGGCTGAGAGAAGCACTTTGGTGACGTTTCACTGTAACTTGTTCCCAGTACAGTCTAAGTGAATGCTGACTGTGTAACTTGAATAAAAGTGGCCAAATAGAAGCCCAATCCACATTACATGAGCCCAAAGGCCTTCCTTATGACTAAACTGACACCCACTTTCTTAAAAATATCATGGGTCTAAATAGCCTTTTCAGGCTGAGAAAAGCACTTTTGTGACATTTGGCTGTAACTTGTTCCCAGTACATTCTGAGTGGCTGGTGACTGTGTGTTGTACCTAAAAGTGCCCAACAGGAATCCCAATGCACTATACATGGGCCCAAATGCCTTCCTTATGACAAAACTGACACTCATTTTCTTAAAAAAATCATTGGTCAAAATAGCCTTTTCAGGCTGAGAGAAGCACTTTGGTGACATTTAGCTGTAACTTGTTCCCAATACAGTCTAAGTGGCTGCTGACTGTGTAACTTGAATAAAAGTGGCCAAATAGAAGCCCAATCCACATTACATGAGCCCAAATGCCTTCCTTATGACAAAACTGACACTCATTTTCTTAAAAAAATCATTGGTCAAAATAGGCTTTTCAGGCTGAGAGAAGCACTTTGGTGACGTTTCACTGTAACTTGTTCCCAGTACAGTCTAAGTGCCTGCTGACTGTGTGACTTGGCTAAAAGTGGCCAAATAGATGCCCAATCCACAATACATGAGCCCAAAGGCCTTCCTTATGACAAAACTGACACTCATTTTCTTAAAAAAATCATTGGTCAAAATAGCCTTTTCAGGCTGAGAGAAGCACTTTGGTGACGTTTCACTGTAACTTGTTCCCAGTACAGTCTAAGTGAATGCTGACTGTGTGACTTGGTTAAAAGTGGCCAAATAGAAGCCCAATCCACATTACATAAGCCCAAAGGCCTTCCTTATGACTAAACTGACACCCACTTTCTTAAAAATATCATGGGTCTAAATAGCCTTTTCAGGCTGAGAAAAGCACTTTGGTGACATTTGGCTGTAACTTGTTCCCAGTACATTCTGAGTGGCTGGTGACTGTGTGTTGTACCTAAAAGTTCCCAACAGGAATCCCAATGCACTATACATGGGCCCAAATGCCTTCCTTATGACAAAACTGACACTCATTTTCTTAAAGAAATCATTGGTCAAAATAGCCTTTTCAGGCTGAGAGAAGCACTTTGGTGACGTTTCACTGTAACTTGTTCCCAGTACAGTCTAAGTGGCTGCTGACTGTGTGACTTGGTTAAAAGTGGCCAAATAGAAGCCCAATCCACAATACATGAGCCCAAAGGCCTTCCTTATGACTAAACTGACACCCACTTTCTTAAAAATATCATGGGTCTAAATAGCCTTTTCAGGCTGAGAAAAGCACTTTGGTGACATTTGGCTGTAACTTGTTCCCAGTACATTCTGAGTGGCTGGTGACTATGTGTTGTACCTAAAAGTGCCCAACAGGAATCCCAATGCACCATACATGGGCCCAAATGCCTTCCTTGTGACAAAACTGACACTCATTTTCTTAAAAAAATCATTGGTCAAAATAGCCTTTTCAGGCTGAGAGAAGCACTTTGGTGACGTTTCACTGTAACTTGTTCCCAGTACAGTCTAAGTGGCTGCTGACTGTGTGACTTGGTTAAAAGTGGCCAAATAGAAGCCCAATCCACATTACATAAGCCCAAAGGCCTTCCTTATGACTAAACTGACACCCACTTTCTTAAAAATATCATGGGTCTAAATAGCCTTTTCAGGCTGAGAAAAGCACTTTGGTGACATTTGGCTGTAACTTGTTCCCAGTACATTCTGAGTGGCTGGTGACTGTGTGTTGTACCTGAAAGTGCCCAACAAGAATCCCAATGCACTATACATGGGCCCAAATGCCTTCCTTATGACAAAACTGACACTCATTTTCTTAAAAAAATCATTGGTCAAAATAGCCTTTTCAGGCTGAGAGAAGCACTTTGGTGACGCTTCACTGTAACTTGTTCCCAGTACAGTCTAAGTGAATGCTGACTGTGTGACTTGGTTAAAAGTGGCCAAATAGAAGCCCAATCCACATTACATAAGCCCAAAGGCCTTCCTTATGACTAAACTGACACCCACTTTCTTAAAAATATCATGGGTCTAAATAGCCTTTTCAGGCTGAGAAAAGCACTTTGGTGACATTTGGCTGTAACTTGTTCCCAGTACATTCTGAGTGGCTGGTGACTGTGTGTTGTACCTAAAAGTGCCCAACAGGAATCCCAATGCACTATACATGGGCCCAAATGCCTTCCTTATGACAAAACTGACACTCATTTTCTTAAAAAAATCATTGGTCAAAATAGCCTTTTCAGGCTGAGAGAAGCACTTTGGTGACGTTTCACTGTAACTTGTTCCCAGTACAGTCTAAGTGGCTGCTGACTGTGTGACTTGGCTAAAAGTGGCCTTCCTTATGACAAAACTGACACTCATTTTCTTAAAAAAATCATTGGTCAAAATAGCCTTTTCAGGCTGAGAGAAGCACTTTGGTGACGTTTCACTGTAACTTGTTCCCAGTACAGTCTAAGTGAATGCTGACTGTGTGACTTGGTTAAAAGTGGCCAAATAGAAGCCCAATCCACATTACATAAGCCCAAAGGCCTTCCTTATGACTAAACTGACACCCACTTTCTTAAAAATATCATGGGTCTAAATAGCCTTTTCAGGCTGAGAAAAGCACTTTGGTGACATTTGGCTGTAACTTGTTCCCAGTACATTCTGAGTGGCTGGTGACTGTGTGTTGTACCTAAAAGTGCCCAACAGGAATCCCAATGCACCATACATGGGCCCAAATGCCTTCCTTATGACAAAACTGACACTCATTTTCTTAAAAAAATCATTGGTCAAAATAGCCTTTTCAGGCTGAGAGAAGCACTTTGGTGACATTTAGCTGTAACTTGTTCCCAGTACAGTCTAAGTGGCTGCTGACTGTGTGACTTGAATAAAAGTGGCCAAATAGAAGCCCAATCCACATTACATGAGCCCAAAGGCCTTCCTTATGACTAAACTGACACCCACTTTTTAAAAAAATTATCATGGGTCTAAATAGCCTTTTCAGGCTGAGAGAAGCACTTTGGTGACATTTGGCTGTAACTTGTTCCCAGTACATTCTGAGTGGTTGGTGACTGTGTGTTGTACCTAAAAGTACCCAACAAGAATCCCAATGCACTATACATGGGCCCAAATGCCTTCCTTATGACAAAACTGACACTCATTTTCTTAAAAAAATCATTGGTCAAAATAGCCTTTTCAGGCTGAGAGAAGCACTTTGGTGACGTTTCACTGTAACTTGTTCCCAGTACAGTCTAAGTGAATGCTGACTGTGTGACTTGGTTAAAAGTGGCCAAATAGAAGCCCAATCCACATTACATGAGCCCAAAGGCCTTCCTTATGACTAAACTGACACCCACTTTCTTAAAAATATCATGGGTCTAAATAGCCTTTTCAGGCTGAGAAAAGCACTTTGGTGACATTTGGCTGTAACTTGTTCCCAGTACATTCTGAGTGGCTGGTGACTGTGTGTTGTACCTAAAAGTGCCCAACAGGAATCCCAATGCACCATACATGGGCCCAAATGCCTTCCTTATGACAAAACTGACACTCATTTTCTTTAAAAAATCATTGGTCAAAATAGCCTTTTCAGGCTGAGAGAAGCACTTTGGTGACGTTTCACTGTAACTTGTTCCCAGTACAGTCTAAGTGGCTGCTGACTGTGTGACTTGGCTAAAAGTGGCCAAATAGAAGCCCAATCCACAATACATGAGCCCAAAGACCTTCCTTATGACTAAACTGACACCCACTTTTTTTTTAAATATCTAGGGTCTAAATAGCCTTTTCAGGCTGAGAGAAGCACTTTGGTGACATTTGGCTGTAACTTGTTCCCTGTACATTCTGAGTGGTTGGTGACTGTGTGTTGTACCTAAAAGTACCCAACAAGAATCCCAATGCACTATACATGGGCCCAAATGCCTTCCTTATGACAAAACTGACACTCATTTTCTTAAAAAAATCATTGGTCAAAATAGCCTTTTCAGGCTGAGAGAAGCACTTTGGTGACGCTTCACTGTAACTTGTTCCCAGTACAGTCTAAGTGAATGCTGACTGTGTGACTTGGTTAAAAGTGGCCAAATAGAAGCCCAATCCACATTACATAAGCCCAAAGGCCTTCCTTATGACTAAACTGACACCCACTTTCTTAAAAATATCATGGGTCTAAATAGCCTTTTCAGGCTGAGAAAAGCACTTTGGTGACATTTGGCTGTAACTTGTTCCCAGTACATTCTGAGTGGCTGGTGACTGTGTGTTGTACCTAAAAGTGCCCAACAGGAATCCCAATGCACTATACATGGGCCCAAATGCCTTCCTTATGACAAAACTGACACTCATTTTCTTAAAAAAATCATTGGTCAAAATAGCCTTTTCAGGCTGAGAGAAGCACTTTGGTGACGTTTCACTGTAACTTGTTCCCAGTACAGTCTAAGTGGCTGCTGACTGTGTGACTTGGCTAAAAGTGGCCAAATAGATGCCCAATCCACAATACATGAGCCCAAAGGCCTTCCTTATGACAAAACTGACACTCATTTTCTTAAAAATATCATGGGTCTAAATAGCCTTTTCAGGCTGAGAAAAGCACTTTGGTGACATTTGGCTGTAACTTGTTCCCAGTACATTCTGAGTGGCTGGTGACTATGTGTTGTACCTAAAAGTGCCCAACAGGAATCCCAATGCACCATACATGGGCCCAAATGCCTTCCTTGTGACAAAACTGACACTCATTTTCTTAAAAAAATCATTGGTCAAAATAGCCTTTTCAGGCTGAGAGAAGCACTTTGGTGACGTTTCACTGTAACTTGTTCCCAGTACAGTCTAAGTGGCTGCTGACTGTGTGACTTGGTTAAAAGTGGCCAAATAGAAGCCCAATCCACATTACATAAGCCCAAAGGCCTTCCTTATGACTAAACTGACACCCACTTTCTTAAAAATATCATGGGTCTAAATAGCCTTTTCAGGCTGAGAAAAGCACTTTGGTGACATTTGGCTGTAACTTGTTCCCAGTACATTCTGAGTGGCTGGTGACTGTGTGTTGTACCTGAAAGTGCCCAACAAGAATCCCAATGCACTATACATGGGCCCAAATGCCTTCCTTATGACAAAACTGACACTCATTTTCTTAAAAAAATCATTGGTCAAAATAGCCTTTTCAGGCTGAGAGAAGCACTTTGGTGACGCTTCACTGTAACTTGTTCCCAGTACAGTCTAAGTGAATGCTGACTGTGTGACTTGGTTAAAAGTGGCCAAATAGAAGCCCAATCCACATTACATAAGCCCAAAGGCCTTCCTTATGACTAAACTGACACCCACTTTCTTAAAAATATCATGGGTCTAAATAGCCTTTTCAGGCTGAGAAAAGCACTTTGGTGACATTTGGCTGTAACTTGTTCCCAGTACATTCTGAGTGGCTGGTGACTGTGTGTTGTACCTAAAAGTGCCCAACAGGAATCCCAATGCACTATACATGGGCCCAAATGCCTTCCTTATGACAAAACTGACACTCATTTTCTTAAAAAAATCATTGGTCAAAATAGCCTTTTCAGGCTGAGAGAAGCACTTTGGTGACGTTTCACTGTAACTTGTTCCCAGTACAGTCTAAGTGGCTGCTGACTGTGTGACTTGGCTAAAAGTGGCCTTCCTTATGACAAAACTGACACTCATTTTCTTAAAAAAATCATTGGTCAAAATAGCCTTTTCAGGCTGAGAGAAGCACTTTGGTGACGTTTCACTGTAACTTGTTCCCAGTACAGTCTAAGTGAATGCTGACTGTGTGACTTGGTTAAAAGTGGCCAAATAGAAGCCCAATCCACATTACATAAGCCCAAAGGCCTTCCTTATGACTAAACTGACACCCACTTTCTTAAAAATATCATGGGTCTAAATAGCCTTTTCAGGCTGAGAAAAGCACTTTGGTGACATTTGGCTGTAACTTGTTCCCAGTACATTCTGAGTGGCTGGTGACTGTGTGTTGTACCTAAAAGTGCCCAACAGGAATCCCAATGCACCATACATGGGCCCAAATGCCTTCCTTATGACAAAACTGACACTCATTTTCTTAAAAAAATCATTGGTCAAAATAGCCTTTTCAGGCTGAGAGAAGCACTTTGGTGACATTTAGCTGTAACTTGTTCCCAGTACAGTCTAAGTGGCTGCTGACTGTGTGACTTGAATAAAAGTGGCCAAATAGAAGCCCAATCCACATTACATGAGCCCAAAGGCCTTCCTTATGACTAAACTGACACCCACTTTTTAAAAAAATTATCATGGGTCTAAATAGCCTTTTCAGGCTGAGAGAAGCACTTTGGTGACATTTGGCTGTAACTTGTTCCCAGTACATTCTGAGTGGTTGGTGACTGTGTGTTGTACCTAAAAGTACCCAACAAGAATCCCAATGCACTATACATGGGCCCAAATGCCTTCCTTATGACAAAACTGACACTCATTTTCTTAAAAAAATCATTGGTCAAAATAGCCTTTTCAGGCTGAGAGAAGCACTTTGGTGACGTTTCACTGTAACTTGTTCCCAGTACAGTCTAAGTGAATGCTGACTGTGTGACTTGGTTAAAAGTGGCCAAATAGAAGCCCAATCCACATTACATGAGCCCAAAGGCCTTCCTTATGACTAAACTGACACCCACTTTCTTAAAAATATCATGGGTCTAAATAGCCTTTTCAGGCTGAGAAAAGCACTTTGGTGACATTTGGCTGTAACTTGTTCCCAGTACATTCTGAGTGGCTGGTGACTGTGTGTTGTACCTAAAAGTGCCCAACAGGAATCCCAATGCACCATACATGGGCCCAAATGCCTTCCTTATGACAAAACTGACACTCATTTTCTTTAAAAAATCATTGGTCAAAATAGCCTTTTCAGGCTGAGAGAAGCACTTTGGTGACGTTTCACTGTAACTTGTTCCCAGTACAGTCTAAGTGGCTGCTGACTGTGTGACTTGGCTAAAAGTGGCCAAATAGAAGCCCAATCCACAATACATGAGCCCAAAGACCTTCCTTATGACTAAACTGACACCCACTTTTTTTTTAAATATCTAGGGTCTAAATAGCCTTTTCAGGCTGAGAGAAGCACTTTGGTGACATTTGGCTGTAACTTGTTCCCTGTACATTCTGAGTGGTTGGTGACTGTGTGTTGTACCTAAAAGTACCCAACAAGAATCCCAATGCACTATACATGGGCCCAAATGCCTTCCTTATGACAAAACTGACACTCATTTTCTTAAAAAAATCATTGGTCAAAATAGCCTTTTCAGGCTGAGAGAAGCACTTTGGTGACGCTTCACTGTAACTTGTTCCCAGTACAGTCTAAGTGAATGCTGACTGTGTGACTTGGTTAAAAGTGGCCAAATAGAAGCCCAATCCACATTACATAAGCCCAAAGGCCTTCCTTATGACTAAACTGACACCCACTTTCTTAAAAATATCATGGGTCTAAATAGCCTTTTCAGGCTGAGAAAAGCACTTTGGTGACATTTGGCTGTAACTTGTTCCCAGTACATTCTGAGTGGCTGGTGACTGTGTGTTGTACCTAAAAGTGCCCAACAGGAATCCCAATGCACTATACATGGGCCCAAATGCCTTCCTTATGACAAAACTGACACTCATTTTCTTAAAAAAATCATTGGTCAAAATAGCCTTTTCAGGCTGAGAGAAGCACTTTGGTGACGTTTCACTGTAACTTGTTCCCAGTACAGTCTAAGTGGCTGCTGACTGTGTGACTTGGCTAAAAGTGGCCAAATAGATGCCCAATCCACAATACATGAGCCCAAAGGCCTTCCTTATGACAAAACTGACACTCATTTTCTTAAAAAAATCATTGGTCAAAATAGCCTTTTCAGGCTGAGAGAAGCACTTTGGTGACATTTCACTGTAACTTGTTCCCAGTACAGTCTAAGTGAATGCTGACTGTGTGACTTGGTTAAAAGTGGCCAAATAGAAGCCCAATCCACATTACATAAGCCCAAAGGCCTTCCTTATGACTAAACTGACACCCACTTTCTTAAAAATATCATGGGTCTAAATAGCCTTTTCAGGCTGAGAAAAGCACTTTGGTGACATTTGGCTGTAACTTGTTCCCAGTACATTCTGAGTGGCTGGTGACTGTGTGTTGTACCTAAAAGTGCCCAACAGGAATCCCAATGCACTATACATGGGCCCAAATGCCTTCCTTATGACAAAACTGACACTCATTTTCTTAAAAAAATCATTGGTCAAAATAGCCTTTTCAGGCTGAGAGAAGCACTTTGGTGACGTTTCACTGTAACTTGTTCCCAGTACAGTCTAAGTGGCTGCTGACTGTGTGACTTGGCTAAAAGTGGCCAAATAGAAGCCCAATCCACAATACATGAGCCCAAAGGCCTTCCTTATGACTAAACTGACACCCACTTTCTTAAAAATATCATGGGTCTAAATAGCCTTTTCAGGCTGAGAAAAGCACTTTGGTGACATTTGGCTGTAACTTGTTCCCAGTACATTCTGAGTGGCCGGTGACTGTGTGTTGTACCTAAAAGTGCCCAACAGGAATCCCAATGCACCATACATGGGCCCAAATGCCTTCCTTATGACAAAACTGACACTCATTTTCTTAAAAAAATCATTGGTCAAAATAGCCTTTTCAGGCTGAGAGAAGCACTTTGGTGACATTTAGCTGTAACTTGTTCCCAGTACAGTCTAAGTGGCTGCTGACTGTGTGACTTGAATAAAAGTGGCCAAATAGAAGCCCAATCCACATTACATGAGCCCAAAGGCCTTCCTTATGACTAAACTGACACCCACTTTTTAAAAAAATTATCATGGGTCTAAATAGCCTTTTCAGGCTGAGAGAAGCACTTTGGTGACATTTGGCTGTAACTTGTTCCCAGTACATTCTGAGTGGTTGGTGACTGTGTGTTGTACCTAAAAGTACCCAACAAGAATCCCAATGCACTATACATGGGCCCAAATGCCTTCCTTATGACAAAACTGACACTCATTTTCTTAAAAAAATCATTGGTCAAAATAGCCTTTTCAGGCTGAGAGAAGCACTTTGGTGACGTTTCACTGTAACTTGTTCCCAGTACAGTCTAAGTGAATGCTGACTGTGTGACTTGGTTAAAAGTGGCCAAATAGAAGCCCAATCCACATTACATGAGCCCAAAGGCCTTCCTTATGACTAAACTGACACCCACTTTCTTAAAAATATCATGGGTCTAAATAGCCTTTTCAGGCTGAGAAAAGCACTTTGGTGACATTTGGCTGTAACTTGTTCCCAGTACATTCTGAGTGGCTGGTGACTGTGTGTTGTACCTAAAAGTGCCCAACAGGAATCCCAATGCACCATACATGGGCCCAAATGCCTTCCTTATGACAAAACTGACACTCATTTTCTTTAAAAAATCATTGGTCAAAATAGCCTTTTCAGGCTGAGAGAAGCACTTTGGTGACGTTTCACTGTAACTTGTTCCCAGTACAGTCTAAGTGGCTGCTGACTGTGTGACTTGGCTAAAAGTGGCCAAATAGAAGCCCAATCCACAATACATGAGCCCAAAGACCTTCCTTATGACTAAACTGACACCCACTTTTTTTTTAAATATCTAGGGTCTAAATAGCCTTTTCAGGCTGAGAGAAGCACTTTGGTGACATTTGGCTGTAACTTGTTCCCTGTACATTCTGAGTGGTTGGTGACTGTGTGTTGTACCTAAAAGTACCCAACAAGAATCCCAATGCACTATACATGGGCCCAAATGCCTTCCTTATGACAAAACTGACACTCATTTTCTTAAAAAAATCATTGGTCAAAATAGCCTTTTCAGGCTGAGAGAAGCACTTTGGTGACGTTTCACTGTAACTTGTTCCCAGTACAGTCTAAGTGGCTGCTGACTGTGTGACTTGGCTAAAAGTGGCCAAATAGATGCCCAATCCACAATACATGAGCCCAAAGGCCTTCCTTATGACAAAACTGACACTCATTTTCTTAAAAAAATCATTGGTCAAAATAGCCTTTTCAGGCTGAGAGAAGCACTTTGGTGACGTTTCACTGTAACTTGTTCCCAGTACAGTCTAAGTGAATGCTGACTGTGTGACTTGGTTAAAAGTGGCCAAATAGAAGCCCAATCCACATTACATAAGCCCAAAGGCCTTCCTTATGACTAAACTGACACCCACTTTCTTAAAAATATCATGGGTCTAAATAGCCTTTTCAGGCTGAGAAAAGCACTTTGGTGACATTTGGCTGTAACTTGTTCCCAGTACATTCTGAGTGGCTGGTGACTGTGTGTTGTACCTAAAAGTGCCCAACAGGAATCCCAATGCACTATACATGGGCCCAAATGCCTTCCTTATGACAAAACTGACACTCATTTTCTTAAAAAAATCATTGGTCAAAATAGCCTTTTCAGGCTGAGAGAAGCACTTTGGTGACGTTTCACTGTAACTTGTTCCCAGTACAGTCTAAGTGGCTGCTGACTGTGTGACTTGGCTAAAAGTGGCCAAATAGAAGCCCAATCCACAATACATGAGCCCAAAGGCCTTCCTTATGACTAAACTGACACCCACTTTCTTAAAAATATCATGGGTCTAAATAGCCTTTTCAGGCTGAGAAAAGCACTTTGGTGACATTTGGCTGTAACTTGTTCCCAGTACATTCTGAGTGGCTGGTGACTGTGTGTTGTACCTGAAAGTGCCCAACAAGAATCCCAATGCACTATACATGGGCCCAAATGCCTTCCTTATGACAAAACTGACACTCATTTTCTTAAAAAAATCATTGGTCAAAATAGCCTTTTCAGGCTGAGAGAAGCACTTTGGTGACGCTTCACTGTAACTTGTTCCCAGTACAGTCTAAGTGAATGCTGACTGTGTGACTTGGTTAAAAGTGGCCAAATAGAAGCCCAATCCACATTACATAAGCCCAAAGGCCTTCCTTATGACTAAACTGACACCCACTTTCTTAAAAATATCATGGGTCTAAATAGCCTTTTCAGGCTGAGAAAAGCACTTTGGTGACATTTGGCTGTAACTTGTTCCCAGTACATTCTGAGTGGCTGGTGACTGTGTGTTGTACCTAAAAGTGCCCAACAGGAATCCCAATGCACTATACATGGGCCCAAATGCCTTCCTTAATACAAAACTGACACTCATTTTCTTAAAAAAATCATTGGTCAAAATAGCCTTTTCAGGCTGAGAGAAGCACTTTGGTGACGTTTCACTGTAACTTGTTCCCAGTACAGTCTAAGTGAATGCTGACTGTGTGACTTGGTTAAAAGTGGCCAAATAGAAGCCCAATCCACATTACATAAGCCCAAAGGCCTTCCTTATGACTAAACTGACACCCACTTTCTTAAAAATATCATGGGTCTAAATAGCCTTTTCAGGCTGAGAAAAGCACTTTGGTGACATTTGGCTGTAACTTGTTCCCAGTACATTCTGAGTGGCTGGTGACTGTGTGTTGTACCTAAAAGTTCCCAACAGGAATCCCAATGCACTATACATGGGCCCAAATGCCTTCCTTATGACAAAACTGACACTCATTTTCTTAAAGAAATCATTGGTCAAAATAGCCTTTTCAGGCTGAGAGAAGCACTTTGGTGACGTTTCACTGTAACTTGTTCCCAGTACAGTCTAAGTGGCTGCTGACTGTGTGACTTGGTTAAAAGTGGCCAAATAGAAGCCCAATCCACAATACATGAGCCCAAAGGCCTTCCTTATGACTAAACTGACACCCACTTTCTTAAAAATATCATGGGTCTAAATAGCCTTTTCAGGCTGAGAAAAGCACTTTGGTGACATTTGGCTGTAACTTGTTCCCAGTACATTCTGAGTGGCTGGTGACTATGTGTTGTACCTAAAAGTGCCCAACAGGAATCCCAATGCACCATACATGGGCCCAAATGCCTTCCTTGTGACAAAACTGACACTCATTTTCTTAAAAAAATCATTGGTCAAAATAGCCTTTTCAGGCTGAGAGAAGCACTTTGGTGACGTTTCACTGTAACTTGTTCCCAGTACAGTCTAAGTGGCTGCTGACTGTGTGACTTGGTTAAAAGTGGCCAAATAGAAGCCCAATCCACATTACATAAGCCCAAAGGCCTTCCTTATGACTAAACTGACACCCACTTTCTTAAAAATATCATGGGTCTAAATAGCCTTTTCAGGCTGAGAAAAGCACTTTGGTGACATTTGGCTGTAACTTGTTCCCAGTACATTCTGAGTGGCTGGTGACTGTGTGTTGTACCTGAAAGTGCCCAACAAGAATCCCAATGCACTATACATGGGCCCAAATGCCTTCCTTATGACAAAACTGACACTCATTTTCTTAAAAAAATCATTGGTCAAAATAGCCTTTTCAGGCTGAGAGAAGCACTTTGGTGACGCTTCACTGTAACTTGTTCCCAGTACAGTCTAAGTGAATGCTGACTGTGTGACTTGGTTAAAAGTGGCCAAATAGAAGCCCAATCCACATTACATAAGCCCAAAGGCCTTCCTTATGACTAAACTGACACCCACTTTCTTAAAAATATCATGGGTCTAAATAGCCTTTTCAGGCTGAGAAAAGCACTTTGGTGACATTTGGCTGTAACTTGTTCCCAGTACATTCTGAGTGGCTGGTGACTGTGTGTTGTACCTAAAAGTGCCCAACAGGAATCCCAATGCACTATACATGGGCCCAAATGCCTTCCTTATGACAAAACTGACACTCATTTTCTTAAAAAAATCATTGGTCAAAATAGCCTTTTCAGGCTGAGAGAAGCACTTTGGTGACGTTTCACTGTAACTTGTTCCCAGTACAGTCTAAGTGGCTGCTGACTGTGTGACTTGGCTAAAAGTGGCCTTCCTTATGACAAAACTGACACTCATTTTCTTAAAAAAATCATTGGTCAAAATAGCCTTTTCAGGCTGAGAGAAGCACTTTGGTGACGTTTCACTGTAACTTGTTCCCAGTACACACTAAAAACTGATGGGTTATTTCTGTAACCCAATTCCTGGGTTTTTTGTGTTGGGTCAAATGTGTGGGTTATTTTTCAGAGCGATAACCATTTCCTGGGTTGTAGGGCTACTATTTTGACCCAATTCCTGGGTTTTTATAGTTAGGTAATATTTTTTCTGACAGTAACCCATTGTTGGGTCAGTGAGTTGTGTATTTACATATTTGTGTCCTAGTCATGTTTATGTTTTCTTGGAGGGGAGTATTTTATTGAGTTATCATATAAATATATTTTATATTATGAACTAATATCACACCTCTTATCTTATATACTTTGCAATCATTGTAGTATCACCACATTACTGTATTCAAGGACCCCAACGGAAACAAGCCCGCAAGGACTTGGACCTTTTAGACAAAAGCATTATAAATGTAACTGTGTTGTTTTACATTCTTTTGCCTAATAAAAAATTAAATCAATCAATCAATCAATCAATCAATCAGTATCACCACTTTACTGTAGTATCACCATTTTAGGAGAAATAAATTAATGTCCTGTGAGTGAAGTGGATATATGAGAATAATATAAATTAATAGTGCAGCAATTAAATTCAATAATATAATCAATCCAGGAATGTTCTCTTCTCTTTTAATCTGTGTTGATCGCGTCGTCCGTTTTCATTCATTATGACCCAGTGTGGTCCGGTTTAGAGCCCGCCCTTCATATCCGGTTATTTTCACATGCATACACACAGACGCACCGTTTCCGTTTCCTCTTAGTACTCAGAACGGATCTTAGCAAATCTGCAAAGCCAATAGATTCCAGTCTAGCCTGTTATAGACACGCCCCCCCCCCCCCCCCCCCACCCTTCCCCCACTCAAACAACAGCGCGAGCATCGGTCGATAAACTTTTTACTCGGTGAGACAACAAGAAGAAAACCACGAAAAGCATAAACTGTTCCTCCTTGTTTTACTCTGCACGTGCATTACATTCAAGGTAAGATTATTTTGTTTGAGAAGTTTGTTTGTATAACATCAGACTTTTGCACAGTATTAACGTCTCAAGTTTTCTTTCATTCTGTACCCATGCCCTCGTCGCCATTTTGGCTCAGTTTGATAAACATCATATGGGATCACATGTTTAGCACTTTGCCTTAAGTGCAATTGGCTTATTGCTATAATATGTAACTTCTATTATAAATATATCCTGTTACCATTCAAGCATGCACACGTTTTAGTCTGCTGAAAGTGACGAACCAGACCATGGTGGCAACATAGCAGGTAGCTGGCTACAACATGGGCCTACTGTAGGTGCTACACGGCTAACTGGTTTGCAGTTTGTAATGAGGCCAGATTAACTGGAGACCGATAGCTGCGTCATCTATCTGTGTCTGATATCTTTATGGATCAAACACACACACACACACACACACACACACACACACACACACACACACACACACACAGGTTGCTGTCCTGCAGCTACATAACTAACTAGCTGGCTACATGCTGTAGTTTTCTGGCTACTAGCCATGTTGTGACCAGTGGTGTGAAGTACATTTACTCAAGCACTGTACTTAAGTACACTAGATTGTTGCTTTAATGGAGTGTTTCCAATTTCCATATTGTTCACTTCTACTCCACTACATCTCAGATGCAGATAATGTACTTTTAATCCACTATTATTAGAAAACGTAGTCACTAGTTACTTTGTAGATTTTTATTATTGTTACAAAATATGTATTAACCACTTCAGCCCTATGCATACTTAAGCTATTAAAAAATAGCTGATCTACAAAGCGGCGCATTGTGAGCTTGTAGATCTGCTATTTTCTGGATGGAAATCATTTGGAAATGTGTGAAATGGGACATTCTGTCTGCTAAATTAGTACTGTTACTTTGAGTATTTATATGTTAATGTGAATACTGTTGTACTTTTATCAGTACACTTTGAATACCAGACTTTTCAGTATTTCTACATTATAGTATTGGTACTTTTACTTAAGTATAAATTGTGAGTACTTTTTCCACCGTTGGTTGTGACTAGCCACAGTATTTGAGTCACACCAAAGTGAACAAATCCAACACAATTTGTTAAAAACATTCACTGTGTTAGTTATATGTAATATAAAAGCCATGCTAATGGCAATCTAAGTTTTGATCGATACACATTGCTTTATGTTTTGTTTCAGGTCATTAATGGACCAGTTTGTTGCTGATAAACTAATTGCTTGGCAGCTGCCAGAGCTCATTGATCATTTTAAAGGTGAGCATTTTTACCTACCTTGACCATGCCATCCAAAATATGTCCATGCCTATAAGCATTTGTGTTTAGTACGTTTTCAGTTTTATATCTGAATAGCTTATAATTGTGCCTTATCCTTAAATCCTTGAATAATTGTCATAATATTTTCTGGAACCGAGTCAAACTAAATGTAATGCCTCAACTCATAGAATAGGCTCTATCCACAGCAGCCAAATTGGAAAGAAATTGGGCTTCTTCCTTACTTCCTTCACATGTGTTAGTGATACTAATGAAGGCTCTGTTCCATAATGGTCAAACATGCTGATATTGTGCATGTTGACTGGAAACACTCTGCTACACCATTGGGTCTCAAAGTATGGTACAGGGACCTTCATGGTTCTTTCATAGGGTTCCTTTAATGGCCCCTAATGGATGTGTAACTGTTGTAATGGGTGTGTCACTTGAGCGTACAATCTAGTTCCATTTGTACACACAGAGTTATTGGTGTCCTTGAAATTCAAAAGTTTGAGAACCACTGTGCTACACTAAATGGAACAGAGCCTTCATCAGTACCATTGGTAAATAGGGCCAAGTTTCAAAAATGGCCAGAACATCCCTTAAAAGCGATTCATTGCTGGTGTAATAATTGTAGATAATTTGGGTCAGTGATGCACAATTGTATCGCCTTATTTTGTACAATACTCATTTAACAATTAGACATTGTATGCTGCCACTGAATGGCAAGTGTTTGAAATGTTATTACTGTAAAAATAGTAAGATCTGTTTTTTCTGTCTTTATGTCTTTCAGATCAAGATATTGATGAAGAGGCCTTTCTACTGCTGGATGCAGAAACGATCCAGAGCCTGATCCCCAAAGTTGGCCCAAGGGTCAAATTTTCTAGGTTCTTTAGAGAACTTGTAAGTAGTTATCACTATTAGAGCTCTAATTTTCGTCAACATCCTCAAGGCAGATGGCGTATGTATGCTTTAAATGCAAAAGGCTAATTCCTGGTGATGTCAAGTGTCTCTTTTCACATTTACGCACAGCACACAATATAAATAGTTCATCCACATATTTTCAATGTTGTGAAAGCGGTTGTAGCAGAACATTTTCATTCATTAGATCATACAGAAGGCACTTACGAAATGAACATGAAGAGAACCAGGCCCTGGCCCAACCAGCTAATGTACCAAATCAGGCTGCTAACATTTTCAATGCTGAAGAGCTAGTACAGCAAGTTGAAGGTGAACAAGAAGTGGAAGATGATGATGATGACTGGGACGAACTAGAGCAAGAGGGAATCACAGACAGAGTAGCCCATTTTATAGCTCATCTTAGATCTAAATCTTCCCAGACATTTTCAAATATCAACTTTGTGGTTCAGCAGACCTCAAGTCTAATTGGAGATTTAGTGGGTAGATTACAAACAAAGACTATGTCGCTGTTTAGTCAGTTTGGGCATGATCAAAGCCCACAGGTAGAGGAGCTCAGGCAAGAGTTTTTAGATGCAGCTGAGCCTTTCAAGGGACTGGAGACAGACTACAAACAGATGAAGTATTTCACTAACTCGGGGAACTTCATTCAGCCAATTGAGGAGGTTTTTCCAGGCAGTCTTACCTTTGTACAGCAGAGGGACTCTGCCACTGGCAATGTTAGACAAGTTGCTGTGACTGATGCTTACCAGCGTATTCCACTCAAGCAACTTCTGGTCAAGATACTGGAACTTCCTGGTATTTTACAGGCCATGATGGAATGGCAACAGAAAGAAAGTGATGCTCTTCAGGATATATTTGATGGAGAGTTTTGTAAAACTCATCCACTCTTTTTGAAAGAGGTGTCTATCCCGTTGGTGTTATATAATGACGATTGTGAAACTGTCAACCCCCTTGGGTCAAAGACAGGGGTTCACAAGTTAGGATTGATATATTTTATCTTGAAGAGTTTGCCACCAGACCTCCTGTCCAATTTGCAGTCACACTTCCTGTTAGCTGTGTATAAGTCTGATGATGCAAAGACCTATGGCATTGATACAGTGTTGCGCCCTATTGTGGAAGAACTAAAGTGTCTTGAGAAGGATGGCATCACTGTTAACACTCGTAACTTTCAAGGTGTTGTGAAATTCTCAGTTGTCCAGGTGGTGGGAGATAATTTGGGCTTGAATGCTATTCTTGGCTACATTGAGAGTTTCACAGGAAACCATATGTGTCGGTTGTGCAGAGTACATCGAGATGTCATGCGGGGGCAGACACGGGAAGATCCTACGCTGTTCCGTGATGTTAATACTCACAAAGCAGATTTGCAGAGAAAAGACTCCTCTCAGACAGGCATTCATAGAGACAGTGCCCTGAACAGCCTGTCTTTCTATCACGTGACAGACAATATAGCACTAGACATAATGCATGACATCTTGGAAGGGATAGGGCCAATAGAATTTAAGCTTGTGTTGAATTCACTCATTCAGCAAAAGCATATCTCACTAGATATGCTAAACTTCCGTATCACAAGCTTTGATTATGGCTTTTGTGATATGGGAAACAAGCCCTCCGTAATAAGTAAGGGTGATCTGAAGAACCCTGACACCTCCCTGCGGCAGTCTGCAGCTCAGACCTGGTGCCTACTGAGGTTACTTCCAATAATGATAGGTGACCTGATCCCTACAGACAACAAGGAATGGGAACTTCTCCTACTGTTATTAAAGTGCATGGAGATCATCTTCTCTCCATCTGTTACTACTGGTGCAACACGTTACCTGAGTGAAATCATTGAAGAGCATCACTGTCTTTTCCTGGAGCTCTTTCCTCTGTATAATTTGCGTCCAAAACACCATTTCATGCTCCATTATCCAAGAGCAATTCGAACACTCGGACCATTGATACATTTGTGGGTAATGCGCTTTGAGGCAAAACATGGTTTCTTTAAACAAGTCAGTCATGTCACTTGCAACTTCCGCAACATTTGCAAAACCATGGCATATAGACACCAGATAATGCAATGCTACAGTTTCATGTATGGGTCTGTGTTAAGCCACAACACAGAAATTGGTCCAGGGTACACTACCTTTCTGGCCAATCTTGATGGCTATAAAGAGATCCAAAGTGGTCTGACAGGAATTCCCCTTTTCACTGAACTGTATGTACCGGCCAGGGTCACAGTTAAGGGTACTACATATAGACCAGGCATGACAGTCTTTATGTCGTATGACCACGATGGAGAGCCTCAATTTGGGCTTATAAAAGCCATTTTGGTTCTGGAGCAAACAGGCGCTTCAACAATAAAGCTAGTTGTGCAGAGGTGGGAAACGACAGGGTTTGAGAAGCATTTGTTTGCTTACAGTGTGAGCCATACCAAAGTTTTGTTGGCTATTGATGTGAACGAGCTGCTTGATCATCACCCACTACATGCAATCCAGTCATTCAGAGACGATGATGCAATCCAGTCATACAGAGATGATGACACTTTGTACATCTCTCTGCGCTATAGACTTTTTTAGACTGCAGTTAGGCATCTGAACTGCCACTGCCACTTGTAAATATATGTATATATAGTCACTGCCTTTAACTAGAAACTCTAGTACATTTGAACACTCTGAACATACTCTGCTACAATGCAAGAGGATCAGGGCACTGGATCAGTATCATCAGTCATTCTTTGATTGAGATACATTTTTGGACTGGAATGGGAAACTACTTGGACTACTGAGATGAGATAAATTGGTGCTGTAAGTAAAAGTTTTGTTTTTATTTTCAATGTTTTAAAACTAATGTTTTCTCCATACATGGGCAAAAAACAGGTTTTGTCCTTAGGTGCCAGCCAGAAAAGGCTGACACGTCATGTGAAGTCCGGCTTAGCCTGGGTCTGGCTGAACCAGGTCTCCTGGTCTTGTTTAATAAGTGGAAAACAACACTTCTGATAATGCACATATTTCTGTCCGTACACAAGTAACAAAATCCTTGAACCTCATATTTCTCTGTAAGCTCAATATGACAACTTTTCTTTGCTACAGAAGGCTTCAAATGTTCTGCCACCTACGGAGCCACCTGCAACAAGCCATGATGTCTCCACAATATCCCCCATGGAGGAATCAGGAGCAGCATCTGGATCTACCATATTCCCCATGGAGGAACCGAGAGCAGCAGATCATGTGTTGGTCCTACAACCGGTTCCAGTATTTGTAAGTTCTTTTTTATTTATTTTTTAAACCTAAGCACTTAAACTAGCCGATGTTTCAGGGGAAATTAAGTCTGGGACTCTGTATGCAGAAGATGGATGGATGGATGGAAGCATTTTGACCCAGTACACATCTTAGAACTTCAATACTACTTAAACTAACTGGTCTATACTCTTGTCAGTACTTGTTCCTTTTTTATTTTGCTAATATTTGACTATGGAAATCTATTTGGATATCACATGTTCACCTTGATTTGTGATATGTCCAACATCTGTATGCCAGAGTTAAATTGGTTTATACATCCTTAACAGCTATTGTCATTTTTTCCCAGGATATCCGACAGGCTCTTTCGGCCGTTCCCAGTGGTGTGGACATTTTGAAGAGCTTGGACGAAACAGGTGTCCTTTCCAGAAAACAGAGAATTACCCTTGTGCAAATATTGGTGTCATTCCTGATGGAAAAGTTTGGAGAGAGGTAAGTCAAGTCTAGAGTTGATCAGGAAGCATAACATAAACAGAGTTAAACCAGAGTGTTTTGTGTTCAGGTTCCCTGTTGATGCTTACAAAAGTATTCAAAGTCTCAGATATTGTAAAAATATCTTAATGTGTCTAGAATTGTTCAAGTGTTGGCTGTGTACTGATGTGTTTCACTTGGTTGTTTGTTTACTGAACTTTCCATCTACAAGTCATTATATTTGTGCTTTAAACATGTTCAGATACCAGGAATGGTGACATGTGCGTTCTATGTTTACAGGCCGACCATGAACATAAAAGAGGCCCTGGCACAATCCTTGGTGCAGACGTTCCCATCACTGCATGACGGATCAAACACTGGTTATGTGAGTTTTCTCCCCCCAGCCTAGTTAATAGAGAAATGGATGCTGATGCAAAATATGCATTTTCTGATCAAAAGCAATATTGTCATTTTGAAATGAAGGGGTCATTCTTCTCACACACGTCAGCATACAGGACACCCGGTGTGAGTAGGTGTGCTGGGGCAGAGAGACTGTGCCTTTCTGATCCAGGGGGAGAGGGAATTGAAACATAACATTGCAAAGGGTGAAAAAGAGTTCTGCCTTGTCTTATATTTTTTTCCAGGAAATATACTTAACCAAAAGCCGGAAGGGGATGAAGAATGGGAAAGCTTGCCACTATCCAGCTACTGGATTCATCGAAGACAGGCTGAGGAATGTCCGGAAGAGGCGGCAGCCTGGCTCCAGTCAGCCATTACCTGGGTCCAGTCAGCAAATGATGCCCGAAGCCAACAAGCCACACCGGGGATACATACCAGGTAATACAACTGGGGTGGTTGAATTCTGTCTCCCTGCTCTTCTATTGAGACGTTTAGATTGTGTCAAAGGTCATGTCTCACCTAGACACAGGATCTGGCACAAATTTTGATCTTATTGCGACCGTAGGTCGCACTTACTACAGAAAGCTGCTCCAGGTGTCCGTCCGTCACTCCGTCACACTTTTGCCCTGCTCATATCTCCGCACCCATTGCCCCGATCCATGCCACATTTTGCACACACACTCCTTACCTGCCAAACTACACCCTCCAAGGACCCCCGGAGCTCCAGGGACCCCCAGCTGCCTCGGGGACCCCCAAGTGTAAAAAATGAGCACATGTGGACAAATTACCAAATGACCACCCCAACGGGGCTGCTCACGGGGCATTCCCGGGGACCACCCACTCCTGGTGCTCCAGAACGGATGCAAAAGTGGTGGCGCCCCCAGTGGAGGACCCCCTGCCACTGCAGCTCACATAAAATGCCGTAACTCGGGGGCTTGCCCCCCACAAACAATCCCTCCTTTCCCCTATAAACACACTCTCTCTCCCACACCACACACACACACACCAACAGCTCTTGCCTGCACACCTTTGCTTTTGGTCTGCCATACGACTGCTGAAACCTTCCCGCAGCTTTTCTTTCTTTCAGGACTTCAGACAAACATTCCTGGTAAGACACTGCCGAACACCACCATGTCACAGCTAACCCCACATTTAGACCACCAAACAAAACTATCCATTGCCCACACAACTAGGAACCAATCGCCGTTACAGCCCTCTTCTGTATACATGTGACCTACGGTCGCTTATCTCCCGATTAGGGAGTCTTACTGGTCTCATTGTTGAAAAATGTGCAGATACCATATCAGTTTAACTGGGGAAAGTCTTGTAAAGGAAGAAAACCCATTATTGTTGTCTTACAATATGTTTTGTATTTTGCTATAGACTCTACCATACCAGAGGAAAGGTCTCAGCAGCAAAGGGAGTGGCTGAAGCACAACATGGAGCCCTTCTCCCAGGTTAAAGACTACATGCGTGACACAGTCCTCTACAGGGCAAACTGGATCCGGGAGAACCACTCCCAAAGTCCACAAAGTGTCCTAATGGAGTACCCTCGCCTCGCCAGTCCAGGCATGGTATGGATGTACTGGAACATATTGCATACACTGAAAATACATGATATACGTCTGCTATTAAAATAGCAGCTGTCACATTGTTTGAAAAAGATTTTTCCTGTTTTTTAGATCGCGCAGGACTTCTTGGTGCTGCATGGGGAGGCTGCACCCAAGCTGTTCGAGTCATGGGTGACCGACTACACAGAGAAGGTCCTTTACCTGGCGAAGCGAGATGGGAAACTGCCATTTTCAATTGATGACATGACACTGGGTAAGTTGGTTTTCTTTTTTTGTTGTATAGCAAGGATCCTGTGATTCCTTTTCTTTTGAGTTAGAAAATAGGAGATGTTTTTTTTTCCAATGCTCGAAAATGTGAGTTATGAGTTTGTAGATATTGCCAATTTCAGTAGATTATTTGTGATAATAGTCTAGTATTTTGTCAATCTCTTTTTCCACAGTGATTGTAATTTTTGTTTTTTGAGGTATTGAAAATGTCTTAAAATGAATTGCATTTGTATTTTAACCAAATTAAGTGCCAGCCACACCATTCTGATCTACTTTATATTGTTGACATACAGATGCCAAAGGGGAACTGGCCCTCAGGCTGCTAACCCGGCTGATGCCACAGACAGTATACAGGGTCAATAAGAAGACTGTCCGGCACTCCGCTGAAGAGTCCCGGTTGGCCTTCATTGACCTCAAGCCTGTACGTACAATTTCACATTCTTTTTTTATTTTTAATGCCTTTATTGAGGACTGTAGGTTGACAGGAAATGGGGAGAGAGAGGGAGTGACATGCAGCAAAGGCCATCGGGATCGGGACTCGAACCCGCAACGTGCTGTCAGGCTACTTTTAAGCCTAGGTGCCCGGACCGCTACGCCCGATTTCACATTCTTGTTGATGTACTTTATTTTTTTAGATGCTGGTTCTTAAACTAGATTTCATATGGCTTCCTTGTATATTTGGTATATCAATATTACCCCAAACTGGTAATCTGTTGATTTGGTTTTAACTCAACATTCACATTTATTTCTCTCTTTCTTTGTGCCTGTCTTAGGTTGGGACAAATATGGTGGAGTACATCCAGCAGTCTGAAGCAAAGAAAACGAAGACCTACCCCTCTGTCCTGGTGCTGGGAGAACCTCAAAGATGCTGCTCGCAGGCGTTTGTTGTATTTGCAGGTCAGGCATTCCCTGAAAGCACACTCCTTGGGGCGGTTGATGTTTGTTTCAAGTCCTTCTATGTGTTTGACATCGACTACCCCAAGGAGTGTGCCAATGCATGGGAGTTCATCCAACAGGTGGTCTACGGTATTGAAGGAACAGAGACCAGGCAGGTCCAGTTCTTCAAGACGGCAATAGCCAATATACTTGAATAATGAATGACAGAATGTTTTAGAAACATACGTAGCCTATACGTTTCCCATGTTGACGTTGAGTTACGAGAAGACGTGGCATCTTTAAAATGTGTTACTAAATTTGGCTGTGTATGAGGTGAAGTAATTGGCAAGCGTCCATTGTAGGCTGTGCCATATGCACGTACATCTAATAACTAGACCTAATACCCCTCCAACCTAAACAGGGGTCACTGTGTATCTGGGCCATCGAAACAAACGTGCGTAAAGGGGCCTTTACGCACGTGATCCTCACATCTTTTAAAATACATAGTTTTTCAGTCAGACACACAAAACTCAATGTTGAGCCCTATAATAATAATAATGTCCTAAATGTGTGTGTTTTGGGAATGGAATTTTAACAATGTAGCCTCAAAATCCTCTTTTGTACCGCAGCCTTTAGTCCTTAAAGAGACATTTGTCTCCTATGGGAGACAAATGAAGAGAACCTTCCCCTTGATAGGTCTAATTTTCGCACCAGGGTTTTTTCAAATATTCTAAAGATTCACAGTAAAAATCCTCAGTGTTCATTTATCCATGTGTAACTCTGAGAATGTACAAATGTAATACACTCTCAGAGTTAATAGCATCACTGAGGATTTGAATGTGAAACCTATTTGGTGTGCTTTATGACGTACATTTTGGGAACTATTTAACCTTGTTCCCTGTTTTATCTCAACAAGATAAAGATAAAGCCTGGAAAATAACAAAAGTTTAACTGGAAGTTTGATGTTGTCCCGCCTAACTGGAACTTCCTGTAGCTCTTCCTGCATAGGCCTACTCCCGGTTAGACACTTTCAGTTCAGTAGATGTCCAGCCTTTGAGAAATATAGATGCTGTTGTGTCGTCATTGGAAGCTGACAGGGTGGACTAAACTTTTCCTTTTTCTTTTTTTAAAAGTTATTTTTGGTGCATTTTAAGCCCTTTTCTCACAGAGGAGAGAGAGAGAGAGATCGGGAAATGTGGAGGGGAGTGACACAGCTAATGGTCCAGCCAGCAATGGTCAATCCGGCCAAGATGTGAAATTGTAGGCTGTACTGTAGTACAGTATAGCAAAGTATAGCAAATACAGTCATGTACAGTAACTGTACATGACTGTATTTGCTTCATAACCTGGAAAGATAAAGCTTTTGAAAATCAACATCATGCTTGTAAAGTTGTGTTACAGCATGTAAATGCACCTTATGTACCGTTGTTAATGTCACGTACATTGGCCAATGTTTGGCAGTTGTGATGTCTCTTTACAAGATGTTTTTGTATTGTTACTGTTCTCAATTGATGTACAGTATATAACCTTTGGCCAATGTTTGGCGGCAGTTTGACAGTTCCATGTCTAAAATAAATACTTGTCAAAAGTACCCTGGTAGTTTATTTTTCATCAATTTCAGCACATTTAGACCTGTGAAGCCTATATATTATACCTTTCAATCCGGGAAAGCATCTGTCATTTTATGTATGTAGGAACCTTAACCAAAGTAACTTTGGTTTTCAGAAAACTTTGATTGGGAAGGTGTTTTAATCGGCCTCAGGTCTAAATGGGTTAATGCAATAAAACATGAAATTATATGTAATTGTAGTGGTAGGAGCACTTCACCTCTCTTCAACCTAGGTCTGTGTTAATATGCTTAATTTTTGAATAGTTGTTTGCATTAATTATATACAAAGGTTTGAAGTGGTGAAATGGTCCTTTAATATAACCTACCAAAGGTTGGGTTATATTGACTACAATGGTTGGTTATTTTTATAAACCAAATTGGGTTATTCTGAACCCAACTCCTGGGTCAAAAAGGGACTAACTAGCACTTGCATTATTTTGACCCACAAAAATTGGTTATTCATTTGACCCATAGTCTTGGGTCAAATTAATAACCAATGTTTGTGGGTCAAAATAACCCAAGTGCTAGTTAGTTAGTTATTTTGACCCACAAAAATTGGTTATTCATTGACCCATAGTCTTGGGTCAAATTAATAACCAATTTTTGTGGGTCAAAATAACGCAAGTGCTAGTTAGTCCCTTTTTGATCCAGGAGTTTGGTTAAAAATGACCCAATTTGGGTTGGTTTTGACCCAGGAGTTTTTAGTGTGTACAGTCTAAGTGAATGCTGACTGTGTGACTTGGTTAAAAGTGGCCAAATAGAAGCCCAATCCACATTACATAAGCCCAAAGGCCTTCCTTATGACTAAACTGACACCCACTTTCTTAAAAATATCATGGGTCTAAATAGCCTTTTCAGGCTGAGAAAAGCACTTTGGTGACATTTGGCTGTAACTTGTTCCCAGTACATTCTGAGTGGCTGGTGACTGTGTGTTGTACCTAAAAGTGCCCAACAGGAATCCCAATGCACCATACATGGGCCCAAATGCCTTCCTTATGACAAAACCGACACTCATTTTCTTAAAAAAATCATTGGTCAAAATAGCCTTTTCAGGCTGAGAGAAGCACTTTGGTGACATTTAGCTGTAACTTGTTCCCAGTACAGTCTAAGTGGCTGCTGACTGTGTGACTTGAATAAAAGTGGCCAAATAGAAGCCCAATCCACATTACATGAGCCCAAAGGCCTTCCTTATGACTAAACTGACACCCACTTTTTAAAAAAATTATCATGGGTCTAAAAAGCCTTTTCAGGCTGAGAGAAGCACTTTGGTGACATTTGGCTGTAACTTGTTCCCAGTACATTCTGAGTGGTTGGTGACTGTGTGTTGTACCTAAAAGTACCCAACAAGAATCCCAATGCACTATACATGGGCCCAAATGCCTTCCTTATGACAAAACTGACACTCATTTTCTTAAAAAAATCATTGGTCAAAATAGCCTTTTCAGGCTGAGAGAAGCACTTTGGTGACGTTTCACTGTAACTTGTTCCCAGTACAGTCTAAGTGAATGCTGACTGTGTGACTTGGTTAAAAGTGGCCAAATAGAAGCCCAATCCACATTACATGAGCCCAAAGGCCTTCCTTATGACTAAACTGACACCCACTTTCTTAAAAATATCATGGGTCTAAATAGCCTTTTCAGGCTGAGAAAAGCACTTTGGTGACATTTGGCTGTAACTTGTTCCCAGTACATTCTGAGTGGCTGGTGACTGTGTGTTGTACCTAAAAGTGCCCAACAGGAATCCCAATGCACCATACATGGGCCCAAATGCCTTCCTTATGACAAAACTGACACTCATTTTCTTAAAGAAATCATTGGTCAAAATAGCCTTTTCAGGCTGAGAGAAGCACTTTGGTGACGTTTCACTGTAACTTGTTCCCAGTACAGTCTAAGTGGCTGCTGACTGTGTGACTTGGTTAAAAGTGGCCAAATAGAAGCCCAATCCACAATACATGAGCCCAAAGGCCTTCCTTATGACTAAACTGACACCCACTTTCTTAAAAATATCATGGGTCTAAATAGCCTTTTCAGGCTGAGAAAAGCACTTTGGTGACATTTGGCTGTAACTTGTTCCCAGTACATTCTGAGTGGCTGGTGACTATGTGTTGTACCTAAAAGTGCCCAACAGGAATCCCAATGCACCATACATGGGCCCAAATGCCTTCCTTGTGACAAAACTGACACTCATTTTCTTAAAAAAATCATTGGTCAAAATAGCCTTTTCAGGCTGAGAGAAGCACTTTGGTGACGTTTCACTGTAACTTGTTCCCAGTACAGTCTAAGTGACTGCTGACTGTGTGACTTGGTTAAAAGTGGCCAAATAGAAGCCCAATCCACATTACATAAGCCCAAAGGCCTTCCTTATGACTAAACTGACACCCACTTTCTTAAAAATATCATGGGTCTAAATAGCCTTTTCAGGCTGAGAAAAGCACTTTGGTGACATTTGGCTGTAACTTGTTCCCAGTACATTCTGAGTGGCTGGTGACTGTGTGTTGTACCTGAAAGTGCCCAACAAGAATCCCAATGCACTATACATGGGCCCAAATGCCTTCCTTATGACAAATCTGACACTCATTTTCTTAAAAAAATCATTGGTCAAAATAGCCTTTTCAGGCTGAGAGAAGCACTTTGGTGACGCTTCACTGTAACTTGTTCCCAGTACAGTCTAAGTGAATGCTGACTGTGTGACTTGGTTAAAAGTGGCCAAATAGAAGCCCAATCCACATTACATAAGCCCAAAGGCCTTCCTTATGACTAAACTGACACCCACTTTCTTAAAAATATCATGGGTCTAAATAGCCTTTTCAGGCTGAGAAAAGCACTTTGGTGACATTTGGCTGTAACTTGTTCCCAGTACATTCTGAGTGGCTGGTGACTGTGTGTTGTACCTAAAAGTGCCCAACAGGAATCCCAATGCACTATACATGGGCCCAAATGCCTTCCTTATGACAAAACTGACACTCATTTTCTTAAAAAAATCATTGGTCAAAATAGCCTTTTCAGGCTGAGAGAAGCACTTTGGTGACGTTTCACTGTAACTTGTTCCCAGTACAGTCTAAGTGGCTGCTGACTGTGTGACTTGGCTAAAAGTGGCCTTCCTTATGACAAAACTGACACTCATTTTCTTAAAAAAATCATTGGTCAAAATAGCCTTTTCAGGCTGAGAGAAGCACTTTGGTGACGTTTCACTGTAACTTGTTCCCAGTACAGTCTAAGTGAATGCTGACTGTGTGACTTGGTTAAAAGTGGCCAAATAGAAGCCCAATCCACATTACATAAGCCCAAAGGCCTTCCTTATGACTAAACTGACACCCACTTTCTTAAAAATATCATGGGTCTAAATAGCCTTTTCAGGCTGAGAAAAGCACTTTGGTGACATTTGGCTGTAACTTGTTCCCAGTACATTCTGAGTGGCTGGTGACTGTGTGTTGTACCTAAAAGTGCCCAACAGGAATCCCAATGCACCATACATGGGCCCAAATGCCTTCCTTATGACAAAACTGACACTCATTTTCTTAAAAAAATCATTGGTCAAAATAGCCTTTTCAGGCTGAGAGAAGCACTTTGGTGACGTTTCACTGTAACTTGTTCCCAGTACAGTCTAAGTGGCTGCTGACTGTGTGACTTGGCTAAAAGTGGCCTTCCTTATGACAAAACTGACACTCATTTTCTTAAAAAAATCATTGGTCAAAATAGCCTTTTCAGGCTGAGAGAAGCACTTTGGTGACGTTTCACTGTAACTTGTTCCCAGTACAGTCTAAGTGAATGCTGACTGTGTGACTTGGTTAAAAGTGGCCAAATAGAAGCCCAATCCACATTACATAAGCCCAAAGGCCTTCCTTATGACTAAACTGACACCCACTTTCTTAAAAATATCATGGGTCTAAATAGCCTTTTCAGGCTGAGAAAAGCACTTTGGTGACATTTGGCTGTAACTTGTTCCCAGTACATTCTGAGTGGCTGGTGACTGTGTGTTGTACCTAAAAGTGCCCAACAGGAATCCCAATGCACCATACATGGGCCCAAATGCCTTCCTTATGACAAAACTGACACTCATTTTCTTAAAAAAATCATTGGTCAAAATAGCCTTTTCAGGCTGAGAGAAGCACTTTGGTGACATTTAGCTGTAACTTGTTCCCAGTACAGTCTAAGTGGCTGCTGACTGTGTGACTTGAATAAAAGTGGCCAAATAGAAGCCCAATCCACATTACATGAGCCCAAAGGCCTTCCTTATGACTAAACTGACACCCACTTTTAAAAAAAATTATCATGGGTCTAAATAGCCTTTTCAGGCTGAGAGAAGCACTTTGGTGACATTTGGCTGTAACTTGTTCCCAGTACATTCTGAGTGGTTGGTGACTGTGTGTTGTACCTAAAAGTACCCAACAAGAATCCCAATGCACTATACATGGGCCCAAATGCCTTCCTTATGACAAAACTGACACTCATTTTCTTAAAAAAATCATTGGTCAAAATAGCCTTTTCAGGCTGAGAGAAGCACTTTGGTGACGTTTCACTGTAACTTGTTCCCAGTACAGTCTAAGTGAATGCTGACTGTGTGACTTGGTTAAAAGTGGCCAAATAGAAGCCCAATCCACATTACATGAGCCCAAAGGCCTTCCTTATGACTAAACTGACACCCACTTTCTTAAAAATATCATGGGTCTAAATAGCCTTTTCAGGCTGAGAAAAGCACTTTGGTGACATTTGGCTGTAACTTGTTCCCAGTACATTCTTAGTGGCTGGTGACTGTGTGTTGTACCTAAAAGTGCCCAACAGGAATCCCAATGCACCATACATGGGCCCAAATGCCTTCCTTATGACAAAACTGACACTCATTTTCTTAAAAAAATCATTGGTCAAAATAGCCTTTTCAGGCTGAGAGAAGCACTTTGGTGACGTTTCACTGTAACTTGTTCCCAGTACAGTCTAAGTGGCTGCTGACTGTGTGACTTGGCTAAAAGTGGCCAAATAGAAGCCCAATCCACAATACATGAGCCCAAAGACCTTCCTTATGACTAAACTGACACCCACTTTTTTTTTAATATCATGGGTCTAAATAGCCTTTTCAGGCTGAGAAAAGCACTTTGGTGACATTTGGCTGTAACTTGTTCCCAGTACATTCTGAGTGGCTGGTGACTGTGTGTTGTACCTGAAAGTGCCCAACAAGAATCCCAATGCACTATACATGGGCCCAAATGCCTTCCTTATGACAAATCTGACACTCATTTTCTTAAAAAAATCATTGGTCAAAATAGCCTTTTCAGGCTGAGAGAAGCACTTTGGTGACGCTTCACTGTAACTTGTTCCCAGTACAGTCTAAGTGAATGCTGACTGTGTGACTTGGTTAAAAGTGGCCAAATAGAAGCCCAATCCACATTACATAAGCCCAAAGGCCTTCCTTATGACTAAACTGACACCCACTTTCTTAAAAATATCATGGGTCTAAATAGCCTTTTCAGGCTGAGAAAAGCACTTTGGTGACATTTGGCTGTAACTTGTTCCCAGTACATTCTGAGTGGCTGGTGACTGTGTGTTGTACCTAAAAGTGCCCAACAGGAATCCCAATGCACTATACATGGGCCCAAATGCCTTCCTTATGACAAAACTGACACTCATTTTCTTAAAAAAATCATTGGTCAAAATAGCCTTTTCAGGCTGAGAGAAGCACTTTGGTGACGTTTCACTGTAACTTGTTCCCAGTACAGTCTAAGTGGCTGCTGACTGTGTGACTTGGCTAAAAGTGGCCTTCCTTATGACAAAACTGACACTCATTTTCTTAAAAAAATCATTGGTCAAAATAGCCTTTTCAGGCTGAGAGAAGCACTTTGGTGACGTTTCACTGTAACTTGTTCCCAGTACAGTCTAAGTGAATGCTGACTGTGTGACTTGGTTAAAAGTGGCCAAATAGAAGCCCAATCCACATTACATAAGCCCAAAGGCCTTCCTTATGACTAAACTGACACCCACTTTCTTAAAAATATCATGGGTCTAAATAGCCTTTTCAGGCTGAGAAAAGCACTTTGGTGACATTTGGCTGTAACTTGTTCCCAGTACATTCTGAGTGGCTGGTGACTGTGTGTTGTACCTAAAAGTGCCCAACAGGAATCCCAATGCACCATACATGGGCCCAAATGCCTTCCTTATGACAAAACTGACACTCATTTTCTTAAAAAAATCATTGGTCAAAATAGCCTTTTCAGGCTGAGAGAAGCACTTTGGTGACGTTTCACTGTAACTTGTTCCCAGTACAGTCTAAGTGGCTGCTGACTGTGTGACTTGGCTAAAAGTGGCCTTCCTTATGACAAAACTGACACTCATTTTCTTAAAAAAATCATTGGTCAAAATAGCCTTTTCAGGCTGAGAGAAGCACTTTGGTGACGTTTCACTGTAACTTGTTCCCAGTACAGTCTAAGTGAATGCTGACTGTGTGACTTGGTTAAAAGTGGCCAAATAGAAGCCCAATCCACATTACATAAGCCCAAAGGCCTTCCTTATGACTAAACTGACACCCACTTTCTTAAAAATATCATGGGTCTAAATAGCCTTTTCAGGCTGAGAAAAGCACTTTGGTGACATTTGGCTGTAACTTGTTCCCAGTACATTCTGAGTGGCTGGTGACTGTGTGTTGTACCTAAAAGTGCCCAACAGGAATCCCAATGCACCATACATGGGCCCAAATGCCTTCCTTATGACAAAACTGACACTCATTTTCTTAAAAAAATCATTGGTCAAAATAGCCTTTTCAGGCTGAGAGAAGCACTTTGGTGACATTTAGCTGTAACTTGTTCCCAGTACAGTCTAAGTGGCTGCTGACTGTGTGACTTGAATAAAAGTGGCCAAATAGAAGCCCAATCCACATTACATGAGCCCAAAGGCCTTCCTTATGACTAAACTGACACCCACTTTTAAAAAAAATTATCATGGGTCTAAATAGCCTTTTCAGGCTGAGAGAAGCACTTTGGTGACATTTGGCTGTAACTTGTTCCCAGTACATTCTGAGTGGTTGGTGACTGTGTGTTGTACCTAAAAGTACCCAACAAGAATCCCAATGCACTATACATGGGCCCAAATGCCTTCCTTATGACAAAACTGACACTCATTTTCTTAAAAAAATCATTGGTCAAAATAGCCTTTTCAGGCTGAGAGAAGCACTTTGGTGACGTTTCACTGTAACTTGTTCCCAGTACAGTCTAAGTGAATGCTGACTGTGTGACTTGGTTAAAAGTGGCCAAATAGAAGCCCAATCCACATTACATGAGCCCAAAGGCCTTCCTTATGACTAAACTGACACCCACTTTCTTAAAAATATCATGGGTCTAAATAGCCTTTTCAGGCTGAGAAAAGCACTTTGGTGACATTTGGCTGTAACTTGTTCCCAGTACATTCTTAGTGGCTGGTGACTGTGTGTTGTACCTAAAAGTGCCCAACAGGAATCCCAATGCACCATACATGGGCCCAAATGCCTTCCTTATGACAAAACTGACACTCATTTTCTTAAAAAAATCATTGGTCAAAATAGCCTTTTCAGGCTGAGAGAAGCACTTTGGTGACGTTTCACTGTAACTTGTTCCCAGTACAGTCTAAGTGGCTGCTGACTGTGTGACTTGGCTAAAAGTGGCCAAATAGAAGCCCAATCCACAATACATGAGCCCAAAGACCTTCCTTATGACTAAACTGACACCCACTTTTTTTTTAATATCTAGGGTCTAAATAGCCTTTTCAGGCTGAGAGAAGCACTTTGGTGACATTTGGCTGTAACTTGTTCCCTGTACATTCTGAGTGGTTGGTGACTGTGTGTTGTACCTAAAAGTACCCAACAAGAATCCCAATGCACTATACATGGGCCCAAATGCCTTCCTTATGACAAAACTGACACTCATTTTCTTAAAAAAATCATTGGTCAAAATAGCCTTTTCAGGCTGAGAGAAGCACTTTGGTGACGCTTCACTGTAACTTGTTCCCAGTACAGTCTAAGTGAATGCTGACTGTGTGACTTGGTTAAAAGTGGCCAAATAGAAGCCCAATCCACATTACATAAGCCCAAAGGCCTTCCTTATGACTAAACTGACACCCACTTTCTTAAAAATATCATGGGTCTAAATAGCCTTTTCAGGCTGAGAAAAGCACTTTGGTGACATTTGGCTGTAACTTGTTCCCAGTACATTCTGAGTGGCTGGTGACTGTGTGTTGTACCTAAAAGTGCCCAACAGGAATCCCAATGCACTATACATGGGCCCAAATGCCTTCCTTATGACAAAACTGACACTCATTTTCTTAAAAAAATCATTGGTCAAAATAGCCTTTTCAGGCTGAGAGAAGCACTTTGGTGACGTTTCACTGTAACTTGTTCCCAGTACAGTCTAAGTGGCTGCTGACTGTGTGACTTGGCTAAAAGTGGCCAAATAGATGCCCAATCCACAATACATGAGCCCAAAGGCCTTCCTTATGACAAAACTGACACTCATTTTCTTAAAAAAATCATTGGTCAAAATAGCCTTTTCAGGCTGAGAGAAGCACTTTGGTGACGTTTCACTGTAACTTGTTCCCAGTACAGTCTAAGTGAATGCTGACTGTGTGACTTGGTTAAAAGTGGCCAAATAGAAGCCCAATCCACATTACATAAGCCCAAAGGCCTTCCTTATGACTAAACTGACACCCACTTTCTTAAAAATATCATGGGTCTAAATAGCCTTTTCAGGCTGAGAAAAGCACTTTGGTGACATTTGGCTGTAACTTGTTCCCAGTACATTCTGAGTGGCTGGTGACTGTGTGTTGTACCTAAAAGTGCCCAACAGGAATCCCAATGCACTATACATGGGCCCAAATGCCTTCCTTATGACAAAACTGACACTCATTTTCTTAAAAAAATCATTGGTCAAAATAGCCTTTTCAGGCTGAGAGAAGCACTTTGGTGACGTTTCACTGTAACTTGTTCCCAGTACAGTCTAAGTGGCTGCTGACTGTGTGACTTGGCTAAAAGTGGCCAAATAGAAGCCCAATCCACAATACATGAGCCCAAAGGCCTTCCTTATGACTAAACTGACACCCACTTTCTTAAAAATATCATGGGTCTAAATAGCCTTTTCAGGCTGAGAAAAGCACTTTGGTGACATTTGGCTGTAACTTGTTCCCAGTACATTCTGAGTGGCTGGTGACTGTGTGTTGTACCTAAAAGTGCCCAACAAGAATCCCAATGCACTATACATGGGCCCAAATGCCTTCCTTATGACAAAACTGACACTCATTTTCTTAAAGAAATCATTGGTCAAAATAGCCTTTTCAGGCTGAGAGAAGCACTTTGGTGACGTTTCACTGTAACTTGTTCCCAGTACAGTCTAAGTGGCTGCTGACTGTGTGACTTGGTTAAAAGTGGCCAAATAGAAGCCCAATCCACAATACATGAGCCCAAAGGCCTTCCTTATGACTAAACTGACACCCACTTTCTTAAAAATATCATGGGTCTAAATAGCCTTTTCAGGCTGAGAAAAGCACTTTGGTGACATTTGGCTGTAACTTGTTCCCAGTACATTCTGAGTGGCTGGTGACTATGTGTTGTACCTAAAAGTGCCCAACAGGAATCCCAATGCACCATACATGGGCCCAAATGCCTTCCTTATGACAAAACTGACACTCATTTTCTTAAAAAAATCATTAGTCAAAATAGCCTTTTCAGGCTGAGAGAAGCACTTTGGTGACGTTTCACTGTAACTTGTTCCCAGTACAGTCTAAGTGGCTGCTGACTGTGTGACTTGGTTAAAAGTGGCCAAATAGAAGCCCAATCCACATTACATAAGCCCAAAGGCCTTCCTTATGACTAAACTGACACCCACTTTCTTAAAAATATCATGGGTCTAAATAGCCTTTTCAGGCTGAGAAAAGCACTTTGGTGACATTTGGCTGTAACTTGTTCCCAGTACATTCTGAGTGGCTGGTGACTGTGTGTTGTACCTGAAAGTGCCCAACAAGAATCCCAATGCACTATACATGGGCCCAAATGCCTTCCTTATGACAAAACTGACACTCATTTTCTTAAAAAAATCATTGGTCAAAATAGCCTTTTCAGGCTGAGAGAAGCACTTTGGTGACGCTTCACTGTAACTTGTTCCCAGTACAGTCTAAGTGAATGCTGACTGTGTGACTTGGTTAAAAGTGGCCAAATAGAAGCCCAATCCACATTACATAAGCCCAAAGGCCTTCCTTATGACTAAACTGACACCCACTTTCTTAAAAATATCATGGGTCTAAATAGCCTTTTCAGGCTGAGAAAAGCACTTTGGTGACATTTGGCTGTAACTTGTTCCCAGTACATTCTGAGTGGCTGGTGACTGTGTGTTGTACCTAAAAGTGCCCAACAGGAATCCCAATGCACTATACATGGGCCCAAATGCTTTCCTTATGACAAAACTGACACTCATTTTCTTAAAAAAATCATTGGTCAAAATAAACTTTTCAGGCTGAGAGAAGCACTTTGGTGACGTTTCACTGTAACTTGTTCCCAGTACAGTCTAAGTGGCTGCTGACTGTGTGACTTGGCTAAAAGTGGCCTTCCTTATGACAAAACTGACACTCATTTTCTTAAAAAAATCATTGGTCAAAATAGCCTTTTCAGGCTGAGAGAAGCACTTTGGTGACGTTTCACTGTAACTTGTTCCCAGTACAGTCTAAGTGGCTGCTGACTGTGTGACTTGGTTAAAAGTGGCCAAATAGAAGCCCAATCCACATTACATAAGCCCAAAGGCCTTCCTTATGACTAAACTGACACCCACTTTCTTAAAAATATCATGGGTTTAAATAGCCTTTTCAGTCTGAGAAAAGCACTTTGGTGACATTTGGCTGTAACTTGTTCCCAGTACATTCTGAGTGGCTGGTGACTGTGTGTTGTACCTAAAAGTGCCCAACAAGTATCCCAATGTACTACACATGGGCCCAAATGCCTTCCTTATGACAAAACTGACACTCATTTTCTTTAAAAAATCATTGGTCAAAATAGCCTTTTCAGGCTGAGAGAAGCACTTTGGTGACGTTTCACTGTAACTTGTTCCCAGTACAGTCTAAGTGGCTGCTGACTGTGTGACTTGGTTAAAAGTGGCCAAATAGAAGCCCAATCCACATTACATAAGCCCAAAGGCCTTCCTTATGACTAAACTGACACCCACTTTCTTAAAAATATCATGGGTCTAAATAGCCTTTTCAGGCTGAGAAAAGCACTTTGGTGACATTTGGCTGTAACTTGTTCCCAGTACATTCTGAGTGGCTGGTGACTGTGTGTTGTACCTGAAAGTGCCCAACAAGAATCCCAATGCACTATACATGGGCCCAAATGCCTTCCTTATGACAAAACTGACACTCATTTTCTTAAAAAAATCATTGGTCAAAATAGCCTTTTCAGGCTGAGAGAAGCACTTTGGTGACGCTTCACTGTAACTTGTTCCCAGTACAGTCTAAGTGAATGCTGACTGTGTGACTTGGTTAAAAGTGGCCAAATAGAAGCCCAATCCACATTACATAAGCCCAAAGGCCTTCCTTATGACTAAACTGACACCCACTTTCTTAAAAATATCATGGGTCTAAATAGCCTTTTCAGGCTGAGAAAAGCACTTTGGTGACATTTGGCTGTAACTTGTTCCCAGTACATTCTGAGTGGCTGGTGACTGTGTGTTGTACCTAAAAGTGCCCAACAGGAATCCCAATGCACTATACATGGGCCCAAATGCCTTCCTTATGACAAAACTGACACTCATTTTCTTAAAAAAATCATTGGTCAAAATAGCCTTTTCAGGCTGAGAGAAGCACTTTGGTGACGTTTCACTGTAACTTGTTCCCAGTACAGTCTAAGTGGCTGCTGACTGTGTGACTTGGCTAAAAGTGGCCTTCCTTATGACAAAACTGACACTCATTTTCTTAAAAAAATCATTGGTCAAAATAGCCTTTTCAGGCTGAGAGAAGCACTTTGGTGACGTTTCACTGTAACTTGTTCCCAGTACAGTCTAAGTGAATGCTGACTGTGTGACTTGGTTAAAAGTGGCCAAATAGAAGCCCAATCCACATTACATAAGCCCAAAGGCCTTCCTTATGACTAAACTGACACCCACTTTCTTAAAAATATCATGGGTCTAAATAGCCTTTTCAGGCTGAGAAAAGCACTTTGGTGACATTTGGCTGTAACTTGTTCCCAGTACATTCTGAGTGGCTGGTGACTGTGTGTTGTACCTAAAAGTGCCCAACAGGAATCCCAATGCACCATACATGGGCCCAAATGCCTTCCTTATGACAAAACTGACACTCATTTTCTTAAAAAAATCATTGGTCAAAATAGCCTTTTCAGGCTGAGAGAAGCACTTTGGTGACATTTAGCTGTAACTTGTTCCCAGTACAGTCTAAGTGGCTGCTGACTGTGTGACTTGAATAAAAGTGGCCAAATAGAAGCCCAATCCACATTACATGAGCCCAAAGGCCTTCCTTATGACTAAACTGACACCCACTTTTTAAAAAAATTATCATGGGTCTAAATAGCCTTTTCAGGCTGAGAGAAGCACTTTGGTGACATTTGGCTGTAACTTGTTCCCAGTACATTCTGAGTGGTTGGTGACTGTGTGTTGTACCTAAAAGTACCCAACAAGAATCCCAATGCACTATACATGGGCCCAAATGCCTTCCTTATGACAAAACTGACACTCATTTTCTTAAAAAAATCATTGGTCAAAATAGCCTTTTCAGGCTGAGAGAAGCACTTTGGTGACGTTTCACTGTAACTTGTTCCCAGTACAGTCTAAGTGAATGCTGACTGTGTGACTTGGTTAAAAGTGGCCAAATAGAAGCCCAATCCACATTACATGAGCCCAAAGGCCTTCCTTATGACTAAACTGACACCCACTTTCTTAAAAATATCATGGGTCTAAATAGCCTTTTCAGGCTGAGAAAAGCACTTTGGTGACATTTGGCTGTAACTTGTTCCCAGTACATTCTGAGTGGCTGGTGACTGTGTGTTGTACCTAAAAGTGCCCAACAGGAATCCCAATGCACCATACATGGGCCCAAATGCCTTCCTTATGACAAAACTGACACTCATTTTCTTAAAAAAATCATTGGTCAAAATAGCCTTTTCAGGCTGAGAGAAGCACTTTGGTGACGTTTCACTGTAACTTGTTCCCAGTACAGTCTAAGTGGCTGCTGACTGTGTGACTTGGCTAAAAGTGGCCAAATAGAAGCCCAATCCACAATACATGAGCCCAAAGACCTTCCTTATGACTAAACTGACACCCACTTTTTTTTTTAATATCTAGGGTCTAAATAGCCTTTTCAGGCTGAGAGAAGCACTTTGGTGACATTTGGCTGTAACTTGTTCCCTGTACATTCTGAGTGGTTGGTGACTGTGTGTTGTACCTAAAAGTGCCCAACAAGAATCCCAATGCACTATACATGGGCCCAAATGCCTTCCTTATGACAAAACTGACACTCATTTTCTTAAAAAAATCATTGGTCAAAATAGCCTTTTCAGGCTGAGAGAAGCACTTTGGTGACGCTTCACTGTAACTTGTTCCCAGTACAGTCTAAGTGAATGCTGACTGTGTGACTTGGTTAAAAGTGGCCAAATAGAAGCCCAATCCACATTACATAAGCCCAAAGGCCTTCCTTATGACTAAACTGACACCCACTTTCTTAAAAATATCATGGGTCTAAATAGCCTTTTCAGGCTGAGAAAAGCACTTTGGTGACATTTGGCTGTAACTTGTTCCCAGTACATTCTGAGTGGCTGGTGACTGTGTGTTGTACCTAAAAGTGCCCAACAGGAATCCCAATGCACTATACATGGGCCCAAATGCCTTCCTTATGACAAAACTGACACTCATTTTCTTAAAAAAATCATTGGTCAAAATAGCCTTTTCAGGCTGAGAGAAGCACTTTGGTGACGTTTCACTGTAACTTGTTCCCAGTACAGTCTAAGTGGCTGCTGACTGTGTGACTTGGCTAAAAGTGGCCAAATAGATGCCCAATCCACAATACATGAGCCCAAAGGCCTTCCTTATGACAAAACTGACACTCATTTTCTTAAAAAAATCATTGGTCAAAATAGCCTTTTCAGGCTGAGAGAAGCACTTTGGTGACGTTTCACTGTAACTTGTTCCCAGTACAGTCTAAGTGAATGCTGACTGTGTGACTTGGTTAAAAGTGGCCAAATAGAAGCCCAATCCACATTACATAAGCCCAAAGGCCTTCCTTATGACTAAACTGACACCCACTTTCTTAAAAATATCATGGGTCTAAATAGCCTTTTCAGGCTGAGAAAAGCACTTTGGTGACATTTGGCTGTAACTTGTTCCCAGTACATTCTGAGTGGCTGGTGACTGTGTGTTGTACCTAAAAGTGCCCAACAGGAATCCCAATGCACCATACATGGGCCCAAATGCCTTCCTTATGACAAAACTGACACTCATTTTCTTAAAAAAATCATTGGTCAAAATAGCCTTTTCAGGCTGAGAGAAGCACTTTGGTGACATTTAGCTGTAACTTGTTCCCAGTACAGTCTAAGTGGCTGCTGACTGTGTGACTTGAATAAAAGTGGCCAAATAGAAGCCCAATCCACATTACATGAGCCCAAAGGCCTTCCTTATGACTAAACTGACACCCACTTTTTAAAAAAATTATCATGGGTCTAAATAGCCTTTTCAGGCTGAGAGAAGCACTTTGGTGACATTTGGCTGTAACTTGTTCCCAGTACATTCTGAGTGGTTGGTGACTGTGTGTTGTACCTAAAAGTACCCAACAAGAATCCCAATGCACTATACATGGGCCCAAATGCCTTCCTTATGACAAAACTGACACTCATTTTCTTAAAAAAATCATTGGTCAAAATAGCCTTTTCAGGCTGAGAGAAGCACTTTGGTGACGTTTCACTGTAACTTGTTCCCAGTACAGTCTAAGTGAATGCTGACTGTGTGACTTGGTTAAAAGTGGCCAAATAGAAGCCCAATCCACATTATATGAGCCCAAAGGCCTTCCTTATGACTAAACTGACACCCACTTTCTTAAAAATATCATGGGTCTAAATAGCCTTTTCAGGCTGAGAAAAGCACTTTGGTGACATTTGGCTGTAACTTGTTCCCAGTACATTCTGAGTGGCTGGTGACTGTGTGTTGTACCTAAAAGTGCCCAACAGGAATCCCAATGCACCATACATGGGCCCAAATGCCTTCCTTATGACAAAACTGACACTCATTTTCTTAAAAAAATCATTGGTCAAAATAGCCTTTTCAGGCTGAGAGAAGCACTTTGGTGACGTTTCACTGTAACTTGTTCCCAGTACAGTCTAAGTGGCTGCTGACTGTGTGACTTGGCTAAAAGTGGCCAAATAGAAGCCCAATCCACAATACATGAGCCCAAAGACCTTCCTTATGACTAAACTGACACCCACTTTTTTTTTTAATATCTAGGGTCTAAATAGCCTTTTCAGGCTGAGAGAAGCACTTTGGTGACATTTGGCTGTAACTTGTTCCCTGTACATTCTGAGTGGTTGGTGACTGTGTGTTGTACCTAAAAGTACCCAACAAGAATCCCAATGCACTATACATGGGCCCAAATGCCTTCCTTATGACAAAACTGACACTCATTTTCTTAAAAAAATCATTGGTCAAAATAGCCTTTTCAGGCTGAGAGAAGCACTTTGGTGACGCTTCACTGTAACTTGTTCCCAGTACAGTCTAAGTGAATGCTGACTGTGTGACTTGGTTAAAAGTGGCCAAATAGAAGCCCAATCCACATTACATAAGCCCAAAGGCCTTCCTTATGACTAAACTGACACCCACTTTCTTAAAAATATCATGGGTCTAAATAGCCTTTTCAGGCTGAGAAAAGCACTTTGGTGACATTTGGCTGTAACTTGTTCCCAGTACATTCTGAGTGGCTGGTGACTGTGTGTTGTACCTAAAAGTGCCCAACAGGAATCCCAATGCACTATACATGGGCCCAAATGCCTTCCTTATGACAAAACTGACACTCATTTTCTTAAAAAAATCATTGGTCAAAATAGCCTTTTCAGGCTGAGAGAAGCACTTTGGTGACGTTTCACTGTAACTTGTTCCCAGTACAGTCTAAGTGGCTGCTGACTGTGTGACTTGGCTAAAAGTGGCCAAATAGATGCCCAATCCACAATACATGAGCCCAAAGGCCTTCCTTATGACAAAACTGACACTCATTTTCTTAAAAAAATCATTGGTCAAAATAGCCTTTTCAGGCTGAGAGAAGCACTTTGGTGACGTTTCACTGTAACTTGTTCCCAGTACAGTCTAAGTGAATGCTGACTGTGTGACTTGGTTAAAAGTGGCCAAATAGAAGCCCAATCCACATTACATAAGCCCAAAGGCCTTCCTTATGACTAAACTGACACCCACTTTCTTAAAAATATCATGGGTCTAAATAGCCTTTTCAGGCTGAGAAAAGCACTTTGGTGACATTTGGCTGTAACTTGTTCCCAGTACATTCTGAGTGGCTGGTGACTGTGTGTTGTACCTAAAAGTGCCCAACAGGAATCCCAATGCACTATACATGGGCCCAAATGCCTTCCTTATGACAAAACTGACACTCATTTTCTTAAAAAAATCATTGGTCAAAATAGCCTTTTCAGGCTGAGAGAAGCACTTTGGTGACGTTTCACTGTAACTTGTTCCCAGTACAGTCTAAGTGGCTGCTGACTGTGTGACTTGGCTAAAAGTGGCCAAATAGAAGCCCAATCCACAATACATGAGCCCAAAGGCCTTCCTTATGACTAAACTGACACCCACTTTCTTAAAAATATCATGGGTCTAAATAGCCTTTTCAGGCTGAGAAAAGCACTTTGGTGACATTTGGCTGTAACTTGTTCCCAGTACATTCTGAGTGGCTGGTGACTGTGTGTTGTACCTAAAAGTGCCCAACAAGAATCCCAATGCACTATACATGGGCCCAAATGCCTTCCTTATGACAAAACTGACACTCATTTTCTTAAAGAAATCATTGGTCAAAATAGCCTTTTCAGGCTGAGAGAAGCACTTTGGTGACGTTTCACTGTAACTTGTTCCCAGTACAGTCTAAGTGGCTGCTGACTGTGTGACTTGGTTAAAAGTGGCCAAATAGAAGCCCAATCCACAATACATGAGCCCAAAGGCCTTCCTTATGACTAAACTGACACCCACTTTCTTAAAAATATCATGGGTCTAAATAGCCTTTTCAGGCTGAGAAAAGCACTTTGGTGACATTTGGCTGTAACTTGTTCCCAGTACATTCTGAGTGGCTGGTGACTATGTGTTGTACCTAAAAGTGCCCAACAGGAATCCCAATGCACCATACATGGGCCCAAATGCCTTCCTTATGACAAAACTGACACTCATTTTCTTAAAAAAATCATTAGTCAAAATAGCCTTTTCAGGCTGAGAGAAGCACTTTGGTGACGTTTCACTGTAACTTGTTCCCAGTACAGTCTAAGTGGCTGCTGACTGTGTGACTTGGTTAAAAGTGGCCAAATAGAAGCCCAATCCACATTACATAAGCCCAAAGGCCTTCCTTATGACTAAACTGACACCCACTTTCTTAAAAATATCATGGGTCTAAATAGCCTTTTCAGGCTGAGAAAAGCACTTTGGTGACATTTGGCTGTAACTTGTTCCCAGTACATTCTGAGTGGCTGGTGACTGTGTGTTGTACCTGAAAGTGCCCAACAAGAATCCCAATGCACTATACATGGGCCCAAATGCCTTCCTTATGACAAAACTGACACTCATTTTCTTAAAAAAATCATTGGTCAAAATAGCCTTTTCAGGCTGAGAGAAGCACTTTGGTGACGCTTCACTGTAACTTGTTCCCAGTACAGTCTAAGTGAATGCTGACTGTGTGACTTGGTTAAAAGTGGCCAAATAGAAGCCCAATCCACATTACATAAGCCCAAAGGCCTTCCTTATGACTAAACTGACACCCACTTTCTTAAAAATATCATGGGTCTAAATAGCCTTTTCAGGCTGAGAAAAGCACTTTGGTGACATTTGGCTGTAACTTGTTCCCAGTACATTCTGAGTGGCTGGTGACTGTGTGTTGTACCTAAAAGTGCCCAACAGGAATCCCAATGCACTATACATGGGCCCAAATGCTTTCCTTATGACAAAACTGACACTCATTTTCTTAAAAAAATCATTGGTCAAAATAAACTTTTCAGGCTGAGAGAAGCACTTTGGTGACGTTTCACTGTAACTTGTTCCCAGTACAGTCTAAGTGGCTGCTGACTGTGTGACTTGGCTAAAAGTGGCCTTCCTTATGACAAAACTGACACTCATTTTCTTAAAAAAATCATTGGTCAAAATAGCCTTTTCAGGCTGAGAGAAGCACTTTGGTGACGTTTCACTGTAACTTGTTCCCAGTACAGTCTAAGTGGCTGCTGACTGTGTGACTTGGTTAAAAGTGGCCAAATAGAAGCCCAATCCACATTACATAAGCCCAAAGGCCTTCCTTATGACTAAACTGACACCCACTTTCTTAAAAATATCATGGGTCTAAATAGCCTTTTCAGGCTGAGAAAAGCACTTTGGTGACATTTGGCTGTAACTTGTTCCCAGTACATTCTGAGTGGCTGGTGACTGTGTGTTGTACCTAAAAGTGCCCAACAAGTATCCCAATGTACTACACATGGGCCCAAATGCCTTCCTTATGACAAAACTGACACTCATTTTCTTAAAAAAATCATTGGTCAAAATAGCCTTTTCAGGCTGAGAGAAGCACTTTGGTGACGTTTCACTGTAACTTGTTCCCAGTACAGTCTAAGTGGCTGCTGACTGTGTGACTTGGTTAAAAGTGGCCAAATAGAAGCCCAATCCACATTACATAAGCCCAAAGGCCTTCCTTATGACTAAACTGACACCCACTTTCTTAAAAATATCATGGGTCTAAATAGCCTTTTCAGGCTGAGAAAAGCACTTTGGTGACATTTGGCTGTAACTTGTTCCCAGTACATTCTGAGTGGCTGGTGACTGTGTGTTGTACCTAAAAGTGCCCAACAGGAATCCCAATGCACCATACATGGGCCCAAATGCCTTCCTTATGACAAAACTGACACTAATTTTCTTAAAAAAATCATTGGTCAAAATAGCCTTTTCAGGCTGAGAGAAGCATTTTGGTGACATTTAGCTGTAACTTGTTCCCAGTACAGTCTAAGTGGCTGCTGACTGTGTGACTTGAATAAAAGTGGCCAAATATAAGCCCAATCCACATTACATGAGCCCAAAGGCCTTCCTTATGACTAAACTGACACCCACTTTCTTAAAAATATCATGGGTCTAAATAGCCTTTTCAGGCTGAGAAAAGCACTTTGGTGACATTTGGCTGTAACTTGTTCCCAGTACATTCTGAGTGGCTGGTGACTCTGTGTTGTACCTAAAAGTGCCCAACAGGAATCCCAATGCACCATACATGGGCCCAAATGCCTTCCTTATGACAAAACTGACACTCATTTTCTTAAAAAAATCATTGGTCAAAATAGCCTTTTCAGGCTGAGAGAAGCACTTTGGTGACGTTTCACTGTAACTTGTTCCCAGTACAGTCTAAGTGGCTGCTGACTGTGTGACTTGGTTAAAAGTGGCCAAATAGAAGCCCAATCCACAATACATGAGCCCAAAGGCCTTCCTTATGACTAAACTGACACCCACTTTCTTAAAAATATCATGGGTCTAAATAGCCTTTTCAGGCTGAGAAAAGCACTTTGGTGACATTTGGCTGTAACTTGTTCCCAGTACATTCTGAGTGGCTGGTGACTGTGTGTTGTACCTAAAAGTGCCCAACAGGAATCCCAATGCACCATACATGGGCCCAAATGCCTTCCTTATGACAAAACTGACACTCATTTTCTTAAAAAAATCATTGGTCAAAATAGCCTTTTCAGGCTGAGAGAAGCACTTTGGTGACGTTTCACTGTAACTTGTTCCCAGTACAGTCTAAGTGGCTGCTGACTGTGTGACTTGGTTAAAAGTGGCCAAATAGAAGCCCAATCCACATTACATGAGCCCAAAGGCCTTCCTTATGACTAAACTGACACCCACTTTCTTAAAAATATCATGGGTCTAAATAGCCTTTTCAGGCTGAGAAAAGCACTTTGGTGACATTTGGCTGTAACTTGTTCCCAGTACATTCTGAGTGGCTGGTGACTGTGTGTTGTACCTAAAAGTGCCCAACAGGAATCCCAATGCACTATACATGGGCCCAAATGCCTTCCTTATGACAAAACTGACACTCATTTTCTTAAAAAAATCATTGGTCAAAATAGCCTTTTCAGGCTGAGAGAAGCACTTTGGTGACGTTTCACTGTAACTTGTTCCCAGTACAGTCTAAGTGGCTGCTGACTGTGTGACTTGGCTAAAAGTGGCCAAATAGATGCCCAATCCACAATACATGAGCCCAAAGGCCTTCCTTATGACAAAACTGACACTCATTTTCTTAAAAAAATCATTGGTCAAAATAGCCTTTTCAGGCTGAGAGAAGCACTTTGGTGACGTTTCACTGTAACTTGTTCCCAGTACAGTCTAAGTGAATGCTGACTGTGTGACTTGGTTAAAAGTGGCCAAATAGAAGCCCAATCCACATTACATAAGCCCAAAGGCCTTCCTTATGACTAAACTGACACCCACTTTCTTAAAAATATCATGGGTCTAAATAGCCTTTTCAGGCTGAGAAAAGCACTTTGGTGACATTTGGCTGTAACTTGTTCCCAGTACATTCTGAGTGGCTGGTGACTGTGTGTTGTACCTAAAAGTGCCCAACAGGAATCCCAATGCACCATACATGGGCCCAAATGCCTTCCTTATGACAAAACTGACACTCATTTTCTTAAAAAAATCATTGGTCAAAATAGCCTTTTCAGGCTGAGAGAAGCACTTTGGTGACATTTAGCTGTAACTTGTTCCCAGTACAGTCTAAGTGGCTGCTGACTGTGTGACTTGAATAAAAGTGGCCAAATAGAAGCCCAATCCACATTACATGAGCCCAAAGGCCTTCCTTATGACTAAACTGACACCCACTTTTTAAAAAAATTATCATGGGTCTAAATAGCCTTTTCAGGCTGAGAGAAGCACTTTGGTGACATTTGGCTGTAACTTGTTCCCAGTACATTCTGAGTGGTTGGTGACTGTGTGTTGTACCTAAAAGTACCCAACAAGAATCCCAATGCACTATACATGGGCCCAAATGCCTTCCTTATGACAAAACTGACACTCATTTTCTTAAAAAAATCATTGGTCAAAATAGCCTTTTCAGGCTGAGAGAAGCACTTTGGTGACGTTTCACTGTAACTTGTTCCCAGTACAGTCTAAGTGAATGCTGACTGTGTGACTTGGTTAAAAGTGGCCAAATAGAAGCCCAATCCACATTATATGAGCCCAAAGGCCTTCCTTATGACTAAACTGACACCCACTTTCTTAAAAATATCATGGGTCTAAATAGCCTTTTCAGGCTGAGAAAAGCACTTTGGTGACATTTGGCTGTAACTTGTTCCCAGTACATTCTGAGTGGCTGGTGACTGTGTGTTGTACCTAAAAGTGCCCAACAGGAATCCCAATGCACCATACATGGGCCCAAATGCCTTCCTTATGACAAAACTGACACTCATTTTCTTAAAAAAATCATTGGTCAAAATAGCCTTTTCAGGCTGAGAGAAGCACTTTGGTGACGTTTCACTGTAACTTGTTCCCAGTACAGTCTAAGTGGCTGCTGACTGTGTGACTTGGCTAAAAGTGGCCAAATAGAAGCCCAATCCACAATACATGAGCCCAAAGACCTTCCTTATGACTAAACTGACACCCACTTTTTTTTTTAATATCTAGGGTCTAAATAGCCTTTTCAGGCTGAGAGAAGCACTTTGGTGACATTTGGCTGTAACTTGTTCCCTGTACATTCTGAGTGGTTGGTGACTGTGTGTTGTACCTAAAAGTACCCAACAAGAATCCCAATGCACTATACATGGGCCCAAATGCCTTCCTTATGACAAAACTGACACTCATTTTCTTAAAAAAATCATTGGTCAAAATAGCCTTTTCAGGCTGAGAGAAGCACTTTGGTGACGCTTCACTGTAACTTGTTCCCAGTACAGTCTAAGTGAATGCTGACTGTGTGACTTGGTTAAAAGTGGCCAAATAGAAGCCCAATCCACATTACATAAGCCCAAAGGCCTTCCTTATGACTAAACTGACACCCACTTTCTTAAAAATATCATGGGTCTAAATAGCCTTTTCAGGCTGAGAAAAGCACTTTGGTGACATTTGGCTGTAACTTGTTCCCAGTACATTCTGAGTGGCTGGTGACTGTGTGTTGTACCTAAAAGTGCCCAACAGGAATCCCAATGCACTATACATGGGCCCAAATGCCTTCCTTATGACAAAACTGACACTCATTTTCTTAAAAAAATCATTGGTCAAAATAGCCTTTTCAGGCTGAGAGAAGCACTTTGGTGACGTTTCACTGTAACTTGTTCCCAGTACAGTCTAAGTGGCTGCTGACTGTGTGACTTGGCTAAAAGTGGCCAAATAGATGCCCAATCCACAATACATGAGCCCAAAGGCCTTCCTTATGACAAAACTGACACTCATTTTCTTAAAAAAATCATTGGTCAAAATAGCCTTTTCAGGCTGAGAGAAGCACTTTGGTGACGTTTCACTGTAACTTGTTCCCAGTACAGTCTAAGTGAATGCTGACTGTGTGACTTGGTTAAAAGTGGCCAAATAGAAGCCCAATCCACATTACATAAGCCCAAAGGCCTTCCTTATGACTAAACTGACACCCACTTTCTTAAAAATATCATGGGTCTAAATAGCCTTTTCAGGCTGAGAAAAGCACTTTGGTGACATTTGGCTGTAACTTGTTCCCAGTACATTCTGAGTGGCTGGTGACTGTGTGTTGTACCTAAAAGTGCCCAACAGGAATCCCAATGCACTATACATGGGCCCAAATGCCTTCCTTATGACAAAACTGACACTCATTTTCTTAAAAAAATCATTGGTCAAAATAGCCTTTTCAGGCTGAGAGAAGCACTTTGGTGACGTTTCACTGTAACTTGTTCCCAGTACAGTCTAAGTGGCTGCTGACTGTGTGACTTGGCTAAAAGTGGCCAAATAGAAGCCCAATCCACAATACATGAGCCCAAAGGCCTTCCTTATGACTAAACTGACACCCACTTTCTTAAAAATATCATGGGTCTAAATAGCCTTTTCAGGCTGAGAAAAGCACTTTGGTGACATTTGGCTGTAACTTGTTCCCAGTACATTCTGAGTGGCTGGTGACTGTGTGTTGTACCTAAAAGTGCCCAACAAGAATCCCAATGCACTATACATGGGCCCAAATGCCTTCCTTATGACAAAACTGACACTCATTTTCTTAAAGAAATCATTGGTCAAAATAGCCTTTTCAGGCTGAGAGAAGCACTTTGGTGACGTTTCACTGTAACTTGTTCCCAGTACAGTCTAAGTGGCTGCTGACTGTGTGACTTGGTTAAAAGTGGCCAAATAGAAGCCCAATCCACAATACATGAGCCCAAAGGCCTTCCTTATGACTAAACTGACACCCACTTTCTTAAAAATATCATGGGTCTAAATAGCCTTTTCAGGCTGAGAAAAGCACTTTGGTGACATTTGGCTGTAACTTGTTCCCAGTACATTCTGAGTGGCTGGTGACTATGTGTTGTACCTAAAAGTGCCCAACAGGAATCCCAATGCACCATACATGGGCCCAAATGCCTTCCTTATGACAAAACTGACACTCATTTTCTTAAAAAAATCATTAGTCAAAATAGCCTTTTCAGGCTGAGAGAAGCACTTTGGTGACGTTTCACTGTAACTTGTTCCCAGTACAGTCTAAGTGGCTGCTGACTGTGTGACTTGGTTAAAAGTGGCCAAATAGAAGCCCAATCCACATTACATAAGCCCAAAGGCCTTCCTTATGACTAAACTGACACCCACTTTCTTAAAAATATCATGGGTCTAAATAGCCTTTTCAGGCTGAGAAAAGCACTTTGGTGACATTTGGCTGTAACTTGTTCCCAGTACATTCTGAGTGGCTGGTGACTGTGTGTTGTACCTGAAAGTGCCCAACAAGAATCCCAATGCACTATACATGGGCCCAAATGCCTTCCTTATGACAAAACTGACACTCATTTTCTTAAAAAAATCATTGGTCAAAATAGCCTTTTCAGGCTGAGAGAAGCACTTTGGTGACGCTTCACTGTAACTTGTTCCCAGTACAGTCTAAGTGAATGCTGACTGTGTGACTTGGTTAAAAGTGGCCAAATAGAAGCCCAATCCACATTACATAAGCCCAAAGGCCTTCCTTATGACTAAACTGACACCCACTTTCTTAAAAATATCATGGGTCTAAATAGCCTTTTCAGGCTGAGAAAAGCACTTTGGTGACATTTGGCTGTAACTTGTTCCCAGTACATTCTGAGTGGCTGGTGACTGTGTGTTGTACCTAAAAGTGCCCAACAGGAATCCCAATGCACTATACATGGGCCCAAATGCTTTCCTTATGACAAAACTGACACTCATTTTCTTAAAAAAATCATTGGTCAAAATAAACTTTTCAGGCTGAGAGAAGCACTTTGGTGACGTTTCACTGTAACTTGTTCCCAGTACAGTCTAAGTGGCTGCTGACTGTGTGACTTGGCTAAAAGTGGCCTTCCTTATGACAAAACTGACACTCATTTTCTTAAAAAAATCATTGGTCAAAATAGCCTTTTCAGGCTGAGAGAAGCACTTTGGTGACGTTTCACTGTAACTTGTTCCCAGTACAGTCTAAGTGGCTGCTGACTGTGTGACTTGGTTAAAAGTGGCCAAATAGAAGCCCAATCCACATTACATAAGCCCAAAGGCCTTCCTTATGACTAAACTGACACCCACTTTCTTAAAAATATCATGGGTCTAAATAGCCTTTTCAGGCTGAGAAAAGCACTTTGGTGACATTTGGCTGTAACTTGTTCCCAGTACATTCTGAGTGGCTGGTGACTGTGTGTTGTACCTAAAAGTGCCCAACAAGTATCCCAATGTACTACACATGGGCCCAAATGCCTTCCTTATGACAAAACTGACACTCATTTTCTTAAAAAAATCATTGGTCAAAATAGCCTTTTCAGGCTGAGAGAAGCACTTTGGTGACGTTTCACTGTAACTTGTTCCCAGTACAGTCTAAGTGGCTGCTGACTGTGTGACTTGGTTAAAAGTGGCCAAATAGAAGCCCAATCCACATTACATAAGCCCAAAGGCCTTCCTTATGACTAAACTGACACCCACTTTCTTAAAAATATCATGGGTCTAAATAGCCTTTTCAGGCTGAGAAAAGCACTTTGGTGACATTTGGCTGTAACTTGTTCCCAGTACATTCTGAGTGGCTGGTGACTGTGTGTTGTACCTAAAAGTGCCCAACAGGAATCCCAATGCACCATACATGGGCCCAAATGCCTTCCTTATGACAAAACTGACACTAATTTTCTTAAAAAAATCATTGGTCAAAATAGCCTTTTCAGGCTGAGAGAAGCATTTTGGTGACATTTAGCTGTAACTTGTTCCCAGTACAGTCTAAGTGGCTGCTGACTGTGTGACTTGAATAAAAGTGGCCAAATATAAGCCCAATCCACATTACATGAGCCCAAAGGCCTTCCTTATGACTAAACTGACACCCACTTTCTTAAAAATATCATGGGTCTAAATAGCCTTTTCAGGCTGAGAAAAGCACTTTGGTGACATTTGGCTGTAACTTGTTCCCAGTACATTCTGAGTGGCTGGTGACTCTGTGTTGTACCTAAAAGTGCCCAACAGGAATCCCAATGCACCATACATGGGCCCAAATGCCTTCCTTATGACAAAACTGACACTCATTTTCTTAAAAAAATCATTGGTCAAAATAGCCTTTTCAGGCTGAGAGAAGCACTTTGGTGACGTTTCACTGTAACTTGTTCCCAGTACAGTCTAAGTGGCTGCTGACTGTGTGACTTGGTTAAAAGTGGCCAAATAGAAGCCCAATCCACAATACATGAGCCCAAAGGCCTTCCTTATGACTAAACTGACACCCACTTTCTTAAAAATATCATGGGTCTAAATAGCCTTTTCAGGCTGAGAAAAGCACTTTGGTGACATTTGGCTGTAACTTGTTCCCAGTACATTCTGAGTGGCTGGTGACTGTGTGTTGTACCTAAAAGTGCCCAACAGGAATCCCAATGCACCATACATGGGCCCAAATGCCTTCCTTATGACAAAACTGACACTCATTTTCTTAAAAAAATCATTGGTCAAAATAGCCTTTTCAGGCTGAGAGAAGCACTTTGGTGACGTTTCACTGTAACTTGTTCCCAGTACAGTCTAAGTGGCTGCTGACTGTGTGACTTGGTTAAAAGTGGCCAAATAGAAGCCCAATCCACATTACATGAGCCCAAAGGCCTTCCTTATGACTAAACTGACACCCACTTTCTTAAAAATATCATGGGTCTAAATAGCCTTTTCAGGCTGAGAAAAGCACTTTGGTGACATTTGGCTGTAACTTGTTCCCAGTACATTCTGAGTGGCTGGTGACTGTGTGTTGTACCTAAAAGTGCCCAACAGGAATCCCAATGCACTATACATGGGCCCAAATGCCTTCCTTATGACAAAACTGACACTCATTTTCTTAAAAAAATCATTGGTCAAAATAGCCTTTTCAGGCTGAGAGAAGCACTTTGGTGACGTTTCACTGTAACTTGTTCCCAGTACAGTCTAAGTGGCTGCTGACTGTGTGACTTGGCTAAAAGTGGCCAAATAGATGCCCAATCCACAATACATGAGCCCAAAGGCCTTCCTTATGACAAAACTGACACTCATTTTCTTAAAAAAATCATTGGTCAAAATAGCCTTTTCAGGCTGAGAGAAGCACTTTGGTGACGTTTCACTGTAACTTGTTCCCAGTACAGTCTAAGTGAATGCTGACTGTGTGACTTGGTTAAAAGTGGCCAAATAGAAGCCCAATCCACATTACATAAGCCCAAAGGCCTTCCTTATGACTAAACTGACACCCACTTTCTTAAAAATATCATGGGTCTAAATAGCCTTTTCAGGCTGAGAAAAGCACTTTGGTGACATTTGGCTGTAACTTGTTCCCAGTACATTCTGAGTGGCTGGTGACTGTGTGTTGTACCTAAAAGTGCCCAACAGGAATCCCAATGCACCATACATGGGCCCAAATGCCTTCCTTATGACAAAACTGACACTCATTTTCTTAAAAAAATCATTGGTCAAAATAGCCTTTTCAGGCTGAGAGAAGCACTTTGGTGACATTTAGCTGTAACTTGTTCCCAGTACAGTCTAAGTGGCTGCTGACTGTGTGACTTGAATAAAAGTGGCCAAATAGAAGCCCAATCCACATTACATGAGCCCAAAGGCCTTCCTTATGACTAAACTGACACCCACTTTTTAAAAAAATTATCATGGGTCTAAATAGCCTTTTCAGGCTGAGAGAAGCACTTTGGTGACATTTGGCTGTAACTTGTTCCCAGTACATTCTGAGTGGTTGGTGACTGTGTGTTGTACCTAAAAGTACCCAACAAGAATCCCAATGCACTATACATGGGCCCAAATGCCTTCCTTATGACAAAACTGACACTCATTTTCTTAAAAAAATCATTGGTCAAAATAGCCTTTTCAGGCTGAGAGAAGCACTTTGGTGACGTTTCACTGTAACTTGTTCCCAGTACAGTCTAAGTGAATGCTGACTGTGTGACTTGGTTAAAAGTGGCCAAATAGAAGCCCAATCCACATTATATGAGCCCAAAGGCCTTCCTTATGACTAAACTGACACCCACTTTCTTAAAAATATCATGGGTCTAAATAGCCTTTTCAGGCTGAGAAAAGCACTTTGGTGACATTTGGCTGTAACTTGTTCCCAGTACATTCTGAGTGGCTGGTGACTGTGTGTTGTACCTAAAAGTGCCCAACAGGAATCCCAATGCACCATACATGGGCCCAAATGCCTTCCTTATGACAAAACTGACACTCATTTTCTTAAAAAAATCATTGGTCAAAATAGCCTTTTCAGGCTGAGAGAAGCACTTTGGTGACGTTTCACTGTAACTTGTTCCCAGTACAGTCTAAGTGGCTGCTGACTGTGTGACTTGGCTAAAAGTGGCCAAATAGAAGCCCAATCCACAATACATGAGCCCAAAGACCTTCCTTATGACTAAACTGACACCCACTTTTTTTTTTAATATCTAGGGTCTAAATAGCCTTTTCAGGCTGAGAGAAGCACTTTGGTGACATTTGGCTGTAACTTGTTCCCTGTACATTCTGAGTGGTTGGTGACTGTGTGTTGTACCTAAAAGTACCCAACAAGAATCCCAATGCACTATACATGGGCCCAAATGCCTTCCTTATGACAAAACTGACACTCATTTTCTTAAAAAAATCATTGGTCAAAATAGCCTTTTCAGGCTGAGAGAAGCACTTTGGTGACGCTTCACTGTAACTTGTTCCCAGTACAGTCTAAGTGAATGCTGACTGTGTGACTTGGTTAAAAGTGGCCAAATAGAAGCCCAATCCACATTACATAAGCCCAAAGGCCTTCCTTATGACTAAACTGACACCCACTTTCTTAAAAATATCATGGGTCTAAATAGCCTTTTCAGGCTGAGAAAAGCACTTTGGTGACATTTGGCTGTAACTTGTTCCCAGTACATTCTGAGTGGCTGGTGACTGTGTGTTGTACCTAAAAGTGCCCAACAGGAATCCCAATGCACTATACATGGGCCCAAATGCCTTCCTTATGACAAAACTGACACTCATTTTCTTAAAAAAATCATTGGTCAAAATAGCCTTTTCAGGCTGAGAGAAGCACTTTGGTGACGTTTCACTGTAACTTGTTCCCAGTACAGTCTAAGTGGCTGCTGACTGTGTGACTTGGCTAAAAGTGGCCAAATAGATGCCCAATCCACAATACATGAGCCCAAAGGCCTTCCTTATGACAAAACTGACACTCATTTTCTTAAAAAAATCATTGGTCAAAATAGCCTTTTCAGGCTGAGAGAAGCACTTTGGTGACGTTTCACTGTAACTTGTTCCCAGTACAGTCTAAGTGGCTGCTGACTGTGTGACTTGGTTAAAAGTGGCCAAATAGAAGCCCAATCCACATTACATAAGCCCAAAGGCCTTCCTTATGACTAAACTGACACCCACTTTCTTAAAAATATCATGGGTCTAAATAGCCTTTTCAGGCTGAGAAAAGCACTTTGGTGACATTTGGCTGTAACTTGTTCCCAGTACATTCTGAGTGGCTGGTGACTGTGTGTTGTACCTAAAAGTGCCCAACAGGAATCCCAATGCACTATACATGGGCCCAAATGCCTTCCTTATGACAAAACTGACACTCATTTTCTTAAAAAAATCATTGGTCAAAATAGCCTTTTCAGGCTGAGAGAAGCACTTTGGTGACGTTTCACTGTAACTTGTTCCCAGTACAGTCTAAGTGGCTGCTGACTGTGTGACTTGGCTAAAAGTGGCCAAATAGAAGCCCAATCCACAATACATGAGCCCAAAGGCCTTCCTTATGACTAAACTGACACCCACTTTCTTAAAAATATCATGGGTCTAAATAGCCTTTTCAGGCTGAGAAAAGCACTTTGGTGACATTTGGCTGTAACTTGTTCCCAGTACATTCTGAGTGGCTGGTGACTGTGTGTTGTACCTAAAAGTGCCCAACAAGAATCCCAATGCACTATACATGGGCCCAAATGCCTTCCTTATGACAAAACTGACACTCATTTTCTTAAAGAAATCATTGGTCAAAATAGCCTTTTCAGGCTGAGAGAAGCACTTTGGTGACGTTTCACTGTAACTTGTTCCCAGTACAGTCTAAGTGGCTGCTGACTGTGTGACTTGGTTAAAAGTGGCCAAATAGAAGCCCAATCCACAATACATGAGCCCAAAGGCCTTCCTTATGACTAAACTGACACCCACTTTCTTAAAAATATCATGGGTCTAAATAGCCTTTTCAGGCTGAGAAAAGCACTTTGGTGACATTTGGCTGTAACTTGTTCCCAGTACATTCTGAGTGGCTGGTGACTATGTGTTGTACCTAAAAGTGCCCAACAGGAATCCCAATGCACCATACATGGGCCCAAATGCCTTCCTTATGACAAAACTGACACTCATTTTCTTAAAAAAATCATTAGTCAAAATAGCCTTTTCAGGCTGAGAGAAGCACTTTGGTGACGTTTCACTGTAACTTGTTCCCAGTACAGTCTAAGTGGCTGCTGACTGTGTGACTTGGTTAAAAGTGGCCAAATAGAAGCCCAATCCACATTACATAAGCCCAAAGGCCTTCCTTATGACTAAACTGACACCCACTTTCTTAAAAATATCATGGGTCTAAATAGCCTTTTCAGGCTGAGAAAAGCACTTTGGTGACATTTGGCTGTAACTTGTTCCCAGTACATTCTGAGTGGCTGGTGACTGTGTGTTGTACCTGAAAGTGCCCAACAAGAATCCCAATGCACTATACATGGGCCCAAATGCCTTCCTTATGACAAAACTGACACTCATTTTCTTAAAAAAATCATTGGTCAAAATAGCCTTTTCAGGCTGAGAGAAGCACTTTGGTGACGCTTCACTGTAACTTGTTCCCAGTACAGTCTAAGTGAATGCTGACTGTGTGACTTGGTTAAAAGTGGCCAAATAGAAGCCCAATCCACATTACATAAGCCCAAAGGCCTTCCTTATGACTAAACTGACACCCACTTTCTTAAAAATATCATGGGTCTAAATAGCCTTTTCAGGCTGAGAAAAGCACTTTGGTGACATTTGGCTGTAACTTGTTCCCAGTACATTCTGAGTGGCTGGTGACTGTGTGTTGTACCTAAAAGTGCCCAACAGGAATCCCAATGCACTATACATGGGCCCAAATGCTTTCCTTATGACAAAACTGACACTCATTTTCTTAAAAAAATCATTGGTCAAAATAAACTTTTCAGGCTGAGAGAAGCACTTTGGTGACGTTTCACTGTAACTTGTTCCCAGTACAGTCTAAGTGGCTGCTGACTGTGTGACTTGGCTAAAAGTGGCCTTCCTTATGACAAAACTGACACTCATTTTCTTAAAAAAATCATTGGTCAAAATAGCCTTTTCAGGCTGAGAGAAGCACTTTGGTGACGTTTCACTGTAACTTGTTCCCAGTACAGTCTAAGTGGCTGCTGACTGTGTGACTTGGTTAAAAGTGGCCAAATAGAAGCCCAATCCACATTACATAAGCCCAAAGGCCTTCCTTATGACTAAACTGACACCCACTTTCTTAAAAATATCATGGGTCTAAATAGCCTTTTCAGGCTGAGAAAAGCACTTTGGTGACATTTGGCTGTAACTTGTTCCCAGTACATTCTGAGTGGCTGGTGACTGTGTGTTGTACCTAAAAGTGCCCAACAAGTATCCCAATGTACTACACATGGGCCCAAATGCCTTCCTTATGACAAAACTGACACTCATTTTCTTAAAAAAATCATTGGTCAAAATAGCCTTTTCAGGCTGAGAGAAGCACTTTGGTGACGTTTCACTGTAACTTGTTCCCAGTACAGTCTAAGTGGCTGCTGACTGTGTGACTTGGTTAAAAGTGGCCAAATAGAAGCCCAATCCACATTACATAAGCCCAAAGGCCTTCCTTATGACTAAACTGACACCCACTTTCTTAAAAATATCATGGGTCTAAATAGCCTTTTCAGGCTGAGAAAAGCACTTTGGTGACATTTGGCTGTAACTTGTTCCCAGTACATTCTGAGTGGCTGGTGACTGTGTGTTGTACCTAAAAGTGCCCAACAGGAATCCCAATGCACCATACATGGGCCCAAATGCCTTCCTTATGACAAAACTGACACTAATTTTCTTAAAAAAATCATTGGTCAAAATAGCCTTTTCAGGCTGAGAGAAGCATTTTGGTGACATTTAGCTGTAACTTGTTCCCAGTACAGTCTAAGTGGCTGCTGACTGTGTGACTTGAATAAAAGTGGCCAAATATAAGCCCAATCCACATTACATGAGCCCAAAGGCCTTCCTTATGACTAAACTGACACCCACTTTCTTAAAAATATCATGGGTCTAAATAGCCTTTTCAGGCTGAGAAAAGCACTTTGGTGACATTTGGCTGTAACTTGTTCCCAGTACATTCTGAGTGGCTGGTGACTCTGTGTTGTACCTAAAAGTGCCCAACAGGAATCCCAATGCACCATACATGGGCCCAAATGCCTTCCTTATGACAAAACTGACACTCATTTTCTTAAAAAAATCATTGGTCAAAATAGCCTTTTCAAGCTGAGAGAAGCACTTTGGTGACGTTTCACTGTAACTTGTTCCCAGTACAGTCTAAGTGGCTGCTGACTGTGTGACTTGGTTAAAAGTGGCCAAATAGAAGCCCAATCCACAATACATGAGCCCAAAGGCCTTCCTTATGACTAAACTGACACCCACTTTCTTAAAAATATCATGGGTCTAAATAGCCTTTTCAGGCTGAGAAAAGCACTTTGGTGACATTTGGCTGTAACTTGTTCCCAGTACATTCTGAGTGGCTGGTGACTGTGTGTTGTACCTAAAAGTGCCCAACAGGAATCCCAATGCACCATACATGGGCCCAAATGCCTTCCTTATGACAAAACTGACACTCATTTTCTTAAAAAAATCATTGGTCAAAATAGCCTTTTCAGGCTGAGAGAAGCACTTTGGTGACGTTTCACTGTAACTTGTTCCCAGTACAGTCTAAGTGGCTGCTGACTGTGTGACTTGGTTAAAAGTGGCCAAATAGAAGCCCAATCCACATTACATGAGCCCAAAGGCCTTCCTTATGACTAAACTGACACCCACTTTCTTAAAAATATCATGGGTCTAAATAGCCTTTTCAGGCTGAGAAAAGCACTTTGGTGACATTTGGCTGTAAACTTGTTCCCAGTACATTCTGAGTGGCTGGTGACTGTGTGTTGTACCTAAAAGTGCCCAACAAGAATCCCAATGCACTATACATGGGCCCAAATGCCTTCCTTATGACAAAACTGACACTCATTTTCTTAAAAAAATCATTGGTCAAAATAGCCTTTTCAGGCTGAGAGAAGCACTTTGGTGACGTTTCACTGTAACTTGTTCCCAGTACAGTCTAAGTGGCTGCTGACTGTGTGACTTGGTTAAAAGTGGCCAAATAGAAGCCCAATCCACATTACATAAGCCCAAAGGCCTTCCTTATGACTAAACTGACACCCACTTTCTTAAAAATATCATGGGTCTAAATAGCCTTTTCAGGCTGAGAAAAGCACTTTGGTGACATTTGGCTGTAACTTGTTCCCAGTACATTCTGAGTGGCTGGTGACTGTGTGTTGTACCTAAAAGTGCCCAACAAGTATCCCAATGTACTACACATGGGCCCAAATGCCTTCCTTATGACAAAACTGACACTCATTTTCTTAAAAAAATCATTGGTCAAAATAGCCTTTTCAGGCTGAGAGAAGCACTTTGGTGACGTTTCACTGTAACTTGTTCCCAGTACAGTCTAAGTGGCTGCTGACTGTGTGACTTGGTTAAAAGTGGCCAAATAGAAGCCCAATCCACATTACATAAGCCCAAAGGCCTTCCTTATGACTAAACTGACACCCACTTTCTTAAAAATATCATGGGTCTAAATAGCCTTTTCAGGCTGAGAAAAGCACTTTGGTGACATTTGGCTGTAACTTGTTCCCAGTACATTCTGAGTGGCTGGTGACTGTGTGTTGTACCTAAAAGTGCCCAACAGGAATCCCAATGCACCATACATGGGCCCAAATGCCTTCCTTATGACAAAACTGACACTCATTTTCTTAAAAAAATCATTGGTCAAAATAGCCTTTTCAGGCTGAGAGAAGCACTTTGGTGACGTTTCACTGTAACTTGTTCCCAGTACAGTCTAAGTGGCTGCTGACTGTGTGACTTGGTTAAAAGTGGCCAAATAGAAGCCCAATCCACATTACATAAGCCCAAAGGCCTTCCTTATGACTAAACTGACACCCACTTTCTTAAAAATATCATGGGTCTAAATAGCCTTTTCAGGCTGAGAAAAGCACTTTGGTGACATTTGGCTGTAACTTGTTCCCAGTACATTCTGAGTGGCTGGTGACTGTGTGTTGTACCTAAAAGTGCCCAACAAGTATCCCAATGCACTATACATGGGCCCAAATGCCTTCCTTATGACAAAACTGACACTCATTTTCTTAAAAAAATCATTGGTCAAAATAGCCTTTTCAGGCTGAGAGAAGCACTTTGGTGACGTTTCACTGTAACTTGTTCCCAGTACAGTCTAAGTGGCTGCTGACTGTGTGACTTGGCTAAAAGTGGCCTTCCTTATGACAAAACTGACACTCATTTTCTTAAAAAAATCATTGGTCAAAATAGCCTTTTCAGGCTGAGAGAAGCACTTTGGTGACGTTTCACTGTAACTTGTTCCCAGTACAGTCTAAGTGGCTGCTGACTGTGTGACTTGGTTAAAAGTGGCCAAATAGAAGCCCAATCCACATTACATAAGCCCAAAGGCCTTCCTTATGACTAAACTGACACCCACTTTCTTAAAAATATCATGGGTCTAAATAGCCTTTTCAGGCTGAGAAAAGCACTTTGGTGACATTTGGCTGTAACTTGTTCCCAGTACATTCTGAGTGGCTGGTGACTGTGTGTTGTACCTAAAAGTGCCCAACAGGAATCCCAATGCACCATACATGGGCCCAAATGCCTTCCTTATGACAAAACTGACACTAATTTTCTTAAAAAAATCATTGGTCAAAATAGCCTTTTCAGGCTGAGAGAAGCATTTTGGTGACATTTAGCTGTAACTTGTTCCCAGTACAGTCTAAGTGGCTGCTGACTGTGTGACTTGAATAAAAGTGGCCAAATATAAGCCCAATCCACATTACATGAGCCCAAAGGCCTTCCTTATGACTAAACTGACACCCACTTTCTTAAAAATATCATGGGTCTAAATAGCCTTTTCAGGCTGAGAAAAGCACTTTGGTGACATTTGGCTGTAACTTGTTCCCAGTACATTCTGAGTGGCTGGTGACTCTGTGTTGTACCTAAAAGTGCCCAACAGGAATCCCAATGCACCATACATGGGCCCAAATGCCTTCCTTATGACAAAACTGACACTCATTTTCTTAAAAAAATCATTGGTCAAAATAGCCTTTTCAGGCTGAGAGAAGCACTTTGGTGACGTTTCACTGTAACTTGTTCCCAGTACAGTCTAAGTGGCTGCTGACTGTGTGACTTGGTTAAAAGTGGCCAAATAGAAGCCCAATCCACAATACATGAGCCCAAAGGCCTTCCTTATGACTAAACTGACACCCACTTTCTTAAAAATATCATGGGTCTAAATAGCCTTTTCAGGCTGAGAAAAGCACTTTGGTGACATTTGGCTGTAACTTGTTCCCAGTACATTCTGAGTGGCTGGTGACTGTGTGTTGTACCTAAAAGTGCCCAACAGGAATCCCAATGCACCATACATGGGCCCAAATGCCTTCCTTATGACAAAACTGACACTCATTTTCTTAAAAAAATCATTGGTCAAAATAGCCTTTTCAGGCTGAGAGAAGCACTTTGGTGACGTTTCACTGTAACTTGTTCCCAGTACAGTCTAAGTGGCTGCTGACTGTGTGACTTGGTTAAAAGTGGCCAAATAGAAGCCCAATCCACATTACATGAGCCCAAAGGCCTTCCTTATGACTAAACTGACACCCACTTTCTTAAAAATATCATGGGTCTAAATAGCCTTTTCAGGCTGAGAAAAGCACTTTGGTGACATTTGGCTGTAAACTTGTTCCCAGTACATTCTGAGTGGCTGGTGACTGTGTGTTGTACCTAAAAGTGCCCAACAAGAATCCCAATGCACTATACATGGGCCCAAATGCCTTCCTTATGACAAAACTGACACTCATTTTCTTAAAAAAATCATTGGTCAAAATAGCCTTTTCAGGCTGAGAGAAGCACTTTGGTGACGTTTCACTGTAACTTGTTCCCAGTACAGTCTAAGTGGCTGCTGACTGTGTGACTTGGTTAAAAGTGGCCAAATAGAAGCCCAATCCACATTACATAAGCCCAAAGGCCTTCCTTATGACTAAACTGACACCCACTTTCTTAAAAATATCATGGGTCTAAATAGCCTTTTCAGTCTGAGAAAAGCACTTTGGTGACATTTGGCTGTAACTTGTTCCCAGTACATTCTGAGTGGCTGGTGACTGTGTGTTGTACCTAAAAGTGCCCAACACGTATCCCAATGTACTACACATGGGCCCAAATGCCTTCCTTATGACAAAACTGACACTCATTTTCTTAAAAAAATCATTGGTCAAAATAGCCTTTTCAGGCTGAGAGAAGCACTTTGGTGACGTTTCACTGTAACTTGTTCCCAGTACAGTCTAAGTGGCTGCTGACTGTGTGACTTGGTTAAAAGTGGCCAAATAGAAGCCCAATCCACATTACATAAGCCCAAAGGCCTTCCTTATGACTAAACTGACACCCACTTTCTTAAAAATATCATGGGTCTAAATAGCCTTTTCAGGCTGAGAAAAGCACTTTGGTGACATTTGGCTGTAACTTGTTCCCAGTACATTCTGAGTGGCTGGTGACTGTGTGTTGTACCTAAAAGTGCCCAACAGGAATCCCAATGCACCATACATGGGCCCAAACGCCTTCCTTATGACAAAACTGACACTAATTTTCTTAAAAAAATCATTGGTCAAAATAGCCTTTTCAGGCTGAGAGAAGCATTTTGGTGACATTTAGCTGTAACTTGTTCCCAGTACAGTCTAAGTGGCTGCTGACTGTGTGACTTGAATAAAAGTGGCCAAATAGAAGCCCAATCCACAATACATGAGCCCAAAGGCCTTCCTTATGACTAAACTGACACCCACTTTCTTAAAAATATCATGGGTCTAAATAGCCTTTTCAGGCTGAGAAAAGCACTTTGGTGACATTTGGCTGTAACTTGTTCCCAGTACATTCTGAGTGGCTGGTGACTGTGTGTTGTACCTAAAAGTGCCCAACAGGAATCCCAATGCACCATACATGGGCCCAAATGCCTTCCTTATGACAAAACTGACACTCATTTTCTTAAAAAAATCATTGGTCAAAATAGCCTTTTCAGGCTGAGAGAAGCACTTTGGTGACGTTTCACTGTAACTTGTTCCCAGTACAGTCTAAGTGGCTGCTGACTGTGTGACTTGGTTAAAAGTGGCCAAATAGAAGCCCAATCCACATTACATGAGCCCAAAGGCCTTCCTTATGACTAAACTGACACCCACTTTCTTAAAAATATCATGGGTCTAAATAGCCTTTTCAGGCTGAGAAAAGCACTTTGGTGACATTTGGCTGTAAACTTGTTCCCAGTACATTCTGAGTGGCTGGTGACTGTGTGTTGTACCTAAAAGTGCCCAACAAGAATCCCAATGCACTATACATGGGCCCAAATGCCTTCCTTATGACAAAACTGACACTCATTTTCTTAAAAAAATCATTGGTCAAAATAGCCTTTTCAGGCTGAGAGAAGCACTTTGGTGACGTTTCACTGTAACTTGTTCCCAGTACAGTCTAAGTGGCTGCTGACTGTGTGACTTGGTTAAAAGTGGCCAAATAGAAGCCCAATCCACATTACATAAGCCCAAAGGCCTTCCTTATGACTAAACTGACACCCACTTTCTTAAAAATATCATGGGTCTAAATAGCCTTTTCAGGCTGAGAAAAGCACTTTGGTGACATTTGGCTGTAACTTGTTCCCAGTACATTCTGAGTGGCTGGTGACTGTGTGTTGTACCTAAAAGTGCCCAACAAGTATCCCAATGTACTACACATGGGCCCAAATGCCTTCCTTATGACAAAACTGACACTCATTTTCTTAAAAAAATCATTGGTCAAAATAGCCTTTTCAGGCTGAGAGAAGCACTTTGGTGACGTTTCACTGTAACTTGTTCCCAGTACAGTCTAAGTGGCTGCTGACTGTGTGACTTGGTTAAAAGTGGCCAAATAGAAGCCCAATCCACATTACATAAGCCCAAAGGCCTTCCTTATGACTAAACTGACACCCACTTTCTTAAAAATATCATGGGTCTAAATAGCCTTTTCAGGCTGAGAAAAGCACTTTGGTGACATTTGGCTGTAACTTGTTCCCAGTACATTCTGAGTGGCTGGTGACTGTGTGTTGTACCTAAAAGTGCCCAACAGGAATCCCAATGCACCATACATGGGCCCAAATGCCTTCCTTATGACAAAACTGACACTAATTTTCTTTAAAAAATCATTGGTCAAAATAGCCTTTTCAGGCTGAGAGAAGCATTTTGGTGACATTTAGCTGTAACTTGTTCCCAGTACAGTCTAAGTGGCTGCTGACTGTGTGACTTGAATAAAAGTGGCCAAATATAAGCCCAATCCACATTACATGAGCCCAAAGGCCTTCCTTATGACTAAACTGACACCCACTTTCTTAAAAATATCATGGGTCTAAATAGCCTTTTCAGGCTGAGAAAAGCACTTTGGTGACATTTGGCTGTAACTTGTTCCCAGTACATTCTGAGTGGCTGGTGACTGTGTGTTGTACCTAAAAGTGCCCAACAGGAATCCCAATGCACCATACATGGGCCCAAATGCCTTCCTTATGACAAAACTGACACTCATTTTCTTAAAAAAATCATTGGTCAAAATAGCCTTTTCAGGCTGAGAGAAGCACTTTGGTGACGTTTCACTGTAACTTGTTCCCAGTACAGTCTAAGTGGCTGCTGACTGTGTGACTTGGTTAAAAGTGGCCAAATAGAAGCCCAATCCACATTACATGAGCCCAAAGGCCTTCCTTATGACTAAACTGACACCCACTTTCTTAAAAATATCATGGGTCTAAATAGCCTTTTCAGGCTGAGAAAAGCACTTTGGTGACATTTGGCTGTAAACTTGTTCCCAGTACATTCTGAGTGGCTGGTGACTGTGTGTTGTACCTAAAAGTGCCCAACAAGAATCCCAATGCACTATACATGGGCCCAAATGCCTTCCTTATGACAAAACTGACACTCATTTTCTTAAAAAAATCATTGGTCAAAATAGCCTTTTCAGGCTGAGAGAAGCACTTTGGTGACGTTTCACTGTAACTTGTTCCCAGTACAGTCTAAGTGGCTGCTGACTGTGTGACTTGGTTAAAAGTGGCCAAATAGAAGCCCAATCCACATTACATAAGCCCAAAGGCCTTCCTTATGACTAAACTGACACCCACTTTCTTAAAAATATCATGGGTCTAAATAGCCTTTTCAGGCTGAGAAAAGCACTTTGGTGACATTTGGCTGTAACTTGTTCCCAGTACATTCTGAGTGGCTGGTGACTGTGTGTTGTACCTAAAAGTGCCCAACAAGTATCCCAATGTACTACACATGGGCCCAAATGCCTTCCTTATGACAAAACTGACACTCATTTTCTTAAAAAAATCATTGGTCAAAATAGCCTTTTCAGGCTGAGAGAAGCACTTTGGTGACGTTTCACTGTAACTTGTTCCCAGTACAGTCTAAGTGGCTGCTGACTGTGTGACTTGGTTAAAAGTGGCCAAATAGAAGCCCAATCCACATTACATAAGCCCAAAGGCCTTCCTTATGACTAAACTGACACCCACTTTCTTAAAAATATCATGGGTCTAAATAGCCTTTTCAGGCTGAGAAAAGCACTTTGGTGACATTTGGCTGTAACTTGTTCCCAGTACATTCTGAGTGGCTGGTGACTGTGTGTTGTACCTAAAAGTGCCCAACAGGAATCCCAATGCACCATACATGGGCCCAAATGCCTTCCTTATGACAAAACTGACACTCATTTTCTTAAAAAAATCATTGGTCAAAATAGCCTTTTCAGGCTGAGAGAAGCACTTTGGTGACGTTTCACTGTAACTTGTTCCCAGTACAGTCTAAGTGGCTGCTGACTGTGTGACTTGGTTAAAAGTGGCCAAATAGAAGCCCAATCCACAATACATGAGCCCAAAGGCCTTCCTTATGACTAAACTGACACCCACTTTCTTAAAAATATCATGGGTCTAAATAGCCTTTTCAGGCTGAGAGAAGCACTTTGGTGACATTTGGCTGTAACTTGTTCCCAGTACATTCTGAGTGGCTGGTGACTGTGTGTTGTACCTAAAAGTGCCCAACAGGAATCCCAATGCACCATACATGGGCCCAAATGCCTTCCTTATGACAAAACTGACACTCATTTTCTTAAAAAAATCATTGGTCAAAATAGCCTTTTCAGGCTGAGAGAAGCACTTTGGTGACGTTTCACTGTAACTTGTTCCCAGTACAGTCTAAGTGGCTGCTGACTGTGTGACTTGGTTAAAAGTGGCCAAATAGAAGCCCAATCCACAATACATGAGCCCAAAGGCCTTCCTTATGACTAAACTGACACCCACTTTCTTAAAAATATCATGGGTCTAAATAGCCTTTTCAGGCTGAGAGAAGCACTTTGGTGACATTTGGCTGTAACTTGTTCCCTGTACATTCTGAGTGGTTGGTGACTGTGTGTTGTACCTAAAAGTACCCAACAAGAATCCCAATGCACTATACATGGGCCCAAATGCCTTCCTTATGACAAAACTGACACTCATTTTCTTAAAGAAATCATTGGTCAAAATAGCCTTTTCAGGCTGAGAGAAGCATTTTGGTGACATTTAGCTGTAACTTGTTCCCAGTACAGTCTAAGTGGCTGCTGACTGTGTGACTTGAATAAAAGTGGCCAAATATAAGCCCAATCCACATTACATGAGCCCAAAGGCCTTCCTTATGACTAAACTGACACCCACTTTCTTAAAAATATCATGGGTCTAAATAGCCTTTTCAGGCTGAGAAAAGCACTTTGGTGACATTTGGCTGTAACTTGTTCCCAGTACATTCTGAGTGGCTGGTGACTGTGTGTTGTACCTAAAAGTGCCCAACAGGAATCCCAATGCACCATACATGGGCCCAAATGCCTTCCTTATGACAAAACTGACACTCATTTTCTTAAAAAAATCATTGGTCAAAATAGCCTTTTCAGGCTGAGAGAAGCACTTTGGTGACGTTTCACTGTAACTTGTTCCCAGTACAGTCTAAGTGGCTGCTGACTGTGTGACTTGGTTAAAAGTGGCCAAATAGAAGCCCAATCCACAATACATGAGCCCAAAGGCCTTCCTTATGACTAAACTGACACCCACTTTCTTAAAAATATCATGGGTCTAAATAGCCTTTTCAGGCTGAGAGAAGCACTTTGGTGACATTTGGCTGTAACTTGTTCCCTGTACATTCTGAGTGGTTGGTGACTGTGTGTTGTACCTAAAAGTACCCAACAAGAATCCCAATGCACTATACATGGGCCCAAATGCCTTCCTTATGACAAAACTGACACTCATTTTCTTAAAGAAATCATTGGTCAAAATAGCCTTTTCAGGCTGAGAGAAGCACTTTGGTGACGTTTCACTGTAACTTGTTCCCAGTACAGTCTAAGTGGCTGCTGACTGTGTGACTTGGCTAAAAGTGGCCAAATAGAAGCCCAATCCACAATACATGAGCCCAAAGGCCTTCCTTATGACTAAACTGACACCCACTTTCTTAAAAATATCATGGGTCTAAATAGCCTTTTCAGGCTGAGAGAAGCACTTTGGTGACGTTTCACTGTAACTTGTTCCCAGTACAGTCTAAGTGGCTGCTGACTGTGTGACTTGGCTAAAAGTGGCCAAATAGAAGCCCAATCCACAATACATGAGCCCAAAGGCCTTCCTTATGACTAAACTGACACCCACTTTCTTAAAAATATCATGGGTCTAAATAGCCTTTTCAGGCTGAGAAAAGCACTTTGGTGACATTTGGCTGTAACTTGTTCCCAGTACATTCTGAGTGGCTGGTGACTGTGTGTTGTACCTAAAAGTGCCCAACAGGAATCCCAATGCACCATACATGGGCCCAAATGCCTTCCTTATGACAAAACTGACACTAATTTTCTTAAATAAATCATTGGTCAAAATAGCCTTTTCAGGCTGAGAGAAGCATTTTGGTGACATTTAGCTGTAACTTGTTCCCAGTACAGTCTAAGTGGCTGCTGACTGTGTGACTTGAATAAAAGTGGCCAAATATAAGCCCAATCCACATTACATGAGCCCAAAGGCCTTCCTTATGACTAAACTGACACCCACTTTCTTAAAAATATCATGGGTCTAAATAGCCTTTTCAGGCTGAGAAAAGCACTTTGGTGACATTTGGCTGTAACTTGTTCCCAGTACATTCTGAGTGGCTGGTGACTGTGTGTTGTACCTAAAAGTGCCCAACAGGAATCCCAATGCACCATACATGGGCCCAAATGCCTTCCTTATGACAAAACTGACACTCATTTTCTTAAAAAAATCATTGGTCAAAATAGCCTTTTCAGGCTGAGAGAAGCACTTTGGTGACGTTTCACTGTAACTTGTTCCCAGTACAGTCTAAGTGGCTGCTGACTGTGTGACTTGGTTAAAAGTGGCCAAATAGAAGCCCAATCCACAATACATGAGCCCAAAGGCCTTCCTTATGACTAAACTGACACCCACTTTCTTAAAAATATCATGGGTCTAAATAGCCTTTTCAGGCTGAGAGAAGCACTTTGGTGACATTTGGCTGTAACTTGTTCCCTGTACATTCTGAGTGGTTGGTGACTGTGTGTTGTACCTAAAAGTACCCAACAAGAATCCCAATGCACTATACATGGGCCCAAATGCCTTCCTTATGACAAAACTGACACTCATTTTCTTAAAGAAATCATTGGTCAAAATAGCCTTTTCAGGCTGAGAGAAGCACTTTGGTGACGTTTCACTGTAACTTGTTCCCAGTACAGTCTAAGTGGCTGCTGACTGTGTGACTTGGCTAAAAGTGGCCAAATAGAAGCCCAATCCACAATACATGAGCCCAAAGGCCTTCCTTATGACTAAACTGACACCCACTTTCTTAAAAATATCATGAGTCTAAATAGCCTTTTCAGGCTGAGAAAAGCACTTTGGTGACATTTGGCTGTAACTTGTTCCCAGTACATTCTGAGTGGCTGGTGACTGTGTGTTGTACCTAAAAGTGCCCAACAAGAATCCCAATGCACTATACATGGGCCCAAATGCCTTCCTTATGACAAAACTGACACTCATTTTCTTTAAAAAATCATTGGTCAAAATAGCCTTTTCAGGCTGAGAGAAGCACTTTGGTGACGTTTCACTGTAACTTGTTCCCAGTACAGTCTAAGTGAATGCTGACTGTGTGACTTGGTTAAAAGTGGCCAAATAGAAGCCCAATCCACATTACATGAGCCCAAAGGCCTTCCTTATGACTAAACTGACACCCACTTTCTTAAAAATATCATGGGTCTAAATAGCCTTTTCAGGCTGAGAAAAGCACTTTTGTGACATTTGGCTGTAACTTGTTCCCAGTACATTCTGAGTGGCTGGTGACTGTGTGTTGTACCTAAAAGTGCCCAACAGGAATCCCAATGCACCATACATGGGCCCAAATGCCTTCCTTATGACAAAACTGACACTCATTTTCTTAAAAAAATCATTGGTCAAAATAGCCTTTTCAGGCTGAGAGAAGCACTTTGGTGACATTTAGCTGTAACTTGTTCCCAATACAGTCTAAGTAGCTGCTGACTGTGTAACTTGAATAAAAGTGGCCAAATAGAAGCCCAATCCACATTACATGAGCCCAAAGGCCTTCCTTATGACTAAACTGACACCCACTTTCTTAAAAATATCATGGGTCTAAATAGCCTTTTCAGGCTGAGAAAAGCACTTTGGTGACATTTGGCTGTAAACTTGTTCCCAGTACATTCTGAGTGGCTGGTGACTGTGTGTTGTACCTAAAAGTGCCCAACAAGAATCCCAATGCACTATACATGGGCCCAAATGCCTTCCTTATGACAAAACTGACACTCATTTTCTTAAAAAAATCATTGGTCAAAATAGCCTTTTCAGGCTGAGAGAAGCACTTTGGTGACGTTTCACTGTAACTTGTTCCCAGTACAGTCTAAGTGGCTGCTGACTGTGTGACTTGGTTAAAAGTGGCCAAATAGAAGCCCAATCCACATTACATAAGCCCAAAGGCCTTCCTTATGACTAAACTGACACCCACTTTCTTAAAAATATCATGGGTCTAAATAGCCTTTTCAGGCTGAGAAAAGCACTTTGGTGACATTTGGCTGTAACTTGTTCCCAGTACATTCTGAGTGGCTGGTGACTGTGTGTTGTACCTAAAAGTGCCCAACAGGAATCCCAATGCACCATACATGGGCCCAAATGCCTTCCTTATGACAAAACTGACACTAATTTTCTTAAAAAAATCATTGGTCAAAATAGCCTTTTCAGGCTGAGAGAAGCATTTTGGTGACATTTAGCTGTAACTTGTTCCCAGTACAGTCTAAGTGGCTGCTGACTGTGTGACTTGAATAAAAGTGGCCAAATATAAGCCCAATCCACATTACATGAGCCCAAAGGCCTTCCTTATGACTAAACTGACACCCACTTTCTTAAAAATATCATGGGTCTAAATAGCCTTTTCAGGCTGAGAAAAGCACTTTGGTGACATTTGGCTGTAACTTGTTCCCAGTACATTCTGAGTGGCTGGTGACTGTGTGTTGTACCTAAAAGTGCCCAACAGGAATCCCAATGCACCATACATGGGCCCAAATGCCTTCCTTATGACAAAACTGACACTCATTTTCTTAAAAAAATCATTGGTCAAAATAGCCTTTTCAGGCTGAGAGAAGCACTTTGGTGACGTTTCACTGTAACTTGTTCCCAGTACAGTCTAAGTGGCTGCTGACTGTGTGACTTGGTTAAAAGTGGCCAAATAGAAGCCCAATCCACAATACATGAGCCCAAAGGCCTTCCTTATGACTAAACTGACACCCACTTTCTTAAAAATATCATGGGTCTAAATAGCCTTTTCAGGCTGAGAGAAGCACTTTGGTGACATTTGGCTGTAACTTGTTCCCTGTACATTCTGAGTGGTTGGTGACTGTGTGTTGTACCTAAAAGTACCCAACAAGAATCCCAATGCACTATACATGGGCCCAAATGCCTTCCTTATGACAAAACTGACACTCATTTTCTTAAAGAAATCATTGGTCAAAATAGCCTTTTCAGGCTGAGAAAAGCACTTTGGTGACGTTTCACTGTAACTTGTTCCCAGTACAGTCTAAGTGGCTGCTGACTGTGTGACTTGGCTAAAAGTGGCCAAATAGAAGCCCAATCCACAATACATGAGCCCAAAGGCCTTCCTTATGACTAAACTGACACCCACTTTCTTAAAAATATCATGGGTCTAAATAGCCTTTTCAGGCTGAGAAAAGCACTTTGGTGACATTTGGCTGTAACTTGTTCCCAGTACATTCTGAGTGGCTGGTGACTGTGTGTTGTACCTAAAAGTGCCCAACAAGAATCCCAATGCACTATACATGGGCCCAAATGCCTTCCTTATGACAAAACTGACACTCATTTTCTTTAAAAAATCATTGGTCAAAATAGCCTTTTCAGGCTGAGAGAAGCACTTTGGTGACTTTTCACTGTAACTTGTTCCCAGTACAGTCTAAGTGGCTGCTGACTGTGTGACTTGGTTAAAAGTGGCCAAATAGAAGCCCAATCCACATTACATAAGCCCAAAGGCCTTCCTTATGACTAAACTGACACCCACTTTCTTAAAAATATCATGGGTCTAAATAGCCTTTTCAGGCTGAGAAAAGCACTTTGGTGACATTTGGCTGTAACTTGTTCCCAGTACATTCTGAGTGGCTGGTGACTGTGTGTTGTACCTAAAAGTGCCCAACAGGAATCCCAATGCACCATACATGGGCCCAAATGCCTTCCTTATGACAAAACTGACACTAATTTTCTTAAAAAAATCATTGGTCAAAATAGCCTTTTCAGGCTGAGAGAAGCATTTTGGTGACATTTAGCTGTAACTTGTTCCCAGTACAGTCTAAGTGGCTGCTGACTGTGTGACTTGAATAAAAGTGGCCAAATATAAGCCCAATCCACATTACGTGAGCCCAAAGGCCTTCCTTATGACTAAACTGACACCCACTTTCTTAAAAATATCATGGGTCTAAATAGCCTTTTCAGGCTGAGAAAAGCACTTTGGTGACATTTGGCTGTAACTTGTTCCCAGTACATTCTGAGTGGCTGGTGACTGTGTGTTGTACCTAAAAGTGCCCAACAGGAATCCCAATGCACCATACATGGGCCCAAATGCCTTCCTTATGACAAAACTGACACTCATTTTCTTAAAGAAATCATTGGTCAAAATAGCCTTTTCAGGCTGAGAGAAGCACTTTGGTGACGTTTCACTGTAACTTGTTCCCAGTACAGTCTAAGTGGCTGCTGACTGTGTGACTTGGCTAAAAGTGGCCAAATAGAAGCCCAATCCACAATACATGAGCCCAAAGGCCTTCCTTATGACTAAACTGACACCCACTTTCTTAAAAATATCATGGGTCTAAATAGCCTTTTCAGGCTGAGAAAAGCACTTTGGTGACATTTGGTTGTAACTTGTTCCCAGTACATTCTGAGTGGCTGGTGACTGTGTGTTGTACCTAAAAGTGCCCAACAAGAATCCCAATGCACTATACATGGGCCCAAATGCCTTCCTTATGACAAAACTGACACTCATTTTCTTTAAAAAATCATTGGTCAAAATAGCCTTTTCAGGCTGAGAGAAGCACTTTGGTGACGTTTCACTGTAACTTGTTCCCAGTACAGTCTAAGTGGCTGCTGACTGTGTGACTTGGCTAAAAGTGGCCAAATAGAAGCCCAATCCACAATACATGAGCCCAAAGGCCTTCCTTATGACTAAACTGACACCCACTTTCTTAAAAATATCATGGGTCTAAATAGCCTTTTCAGGCTGAGAGAAGCACTTTGGTGACATTTGGCTGTAACTTGTTCCCTGTACATTCTGAGTGGTTGGTGACTGTGTGTTGTACCTAAAAGTACCCAACAAGAATCCCAATGCACTATACATGGGCCCAAATGCCTTCCTTATGACAAAACTGACACTCATTTTCTTAAAGAAATCATTGGTCAAAATAGCCTTTTCAGGCTGAGAGAAGCACTTTGGTGACGTTTCACTGTAACTTGTTCCCAGTACAGTCTAAGTGGCTGCTGACTGTGTGACTTGGCTAAAAGTGGCCAAATAGAAGCCCAATCCACAATACATGAGCCCAAAGGCCTTCCTTATGACTAAACTGACACCCACTTTCTTAAAAATATCATGGGTCTAAATAGCCTTTTCAGGCTGAGAAAAGCACTTTGGTGACATTTGGCTGTAACTTGTTCCCAGTACATTCTGAGTGGCTGGTGACTGTGTGTTGTACCTAATAGTGCCCAACAAGAATCCCAATGCACTATACATGGGCCCAAATGCCTTCCTTATGACAAAACTGACACTCATTTTCTTTAAAAAATCATTGGTCAAAATAGCCTTTTCAGGCTGAGAGAAGCACTTTGGTGACGTTTCACTGTAACTTGTTCCCAGTACAGTCTAAGTGGCTGCTGACTGTGTGACTTGGCTAAAAGTGGCCAAATAGAAGCCCAATCCACAATACATGAGCCCAAAGGCCTTCCTTATGACTAAACTGACACCCACTTTCTTAAAAATATCATGGGTCTAAATAGCCTTTTCAGGCTGAGAGAAGCACTTTGGTGACATTTCACTGTAACTTGTTCCCAGTACAGTCTAAGTGAATGCTGACTGTGTGACTTGGTTAAAATTGGCCAAATAGAAGCCCAATCCACATTACATGAGCCCAAAGGCCTTCCTTATGACTAAACTGACACCCACTTTCTTAAAAATATCATGGGTCTAAATAGCCTTTTCAGGCTGAGAAAAGCACTTTTGTGACATTTGGCTGTAACTTGTTCCCAGTACATTCTGAGTGGCTGGTGACTGTGTGTTGTACCTAAAAGTGCCCAACAGGAATCCCAATGCACCATATATGGGCCCAAATGCCTTCCTTATGACAAAACTGACACTCATTTTCTTAAAAAAATCATTGGTCAAAATAGCCTTTTCAGGCTGAGAGAAGCACTTTGGTGACATTTAGCTGTAACTTGTTCCCAATACAGTCTAAGTAGCTGCTGACTGTGTAACTTGAATAAAAGTGGCCAAATAGAAGCCCAATCCACATTACATGAGCCCAAAGGCCTTCCTTATGACTAAACTGACACCCACTTTCTTAAAAATATCATGGGTCTAAATAGCCTTTTCAGGCTGAGAAAAGCACTTTGGTGACATTTGGCTGTAAACTTGTTCCCAGTACATTCTGAGTGGCTGGTGACTGTGTGTTGTACCTAAAAGTGCCCAACAAGAATCCCAATGCACTATACATGGGCCCAAATGCCTTCCTTATGACAAAACTGACACTCATTTTCTTAAAAAAATCATTGGTCAAAATAGCCTTTTCAGGCTGAGAGAAGCACTTTGGTGACGTTTCACTGTAACTTGTTCCCAGTACAGTCTAAGTGGCTGCTGACTGTGTGACTTGGTTAAAAGTGGCCAAATAGAAGCCCAATCCACATTACATAAGCCCAAAGGCCTTCCTTATGACTAAACTGACACCCACTTTCTTAAAAATATCATGGGTCTAAATAGCCTTTTCAGGCTGAGAAAAGCACTTTGGTGACATTTGGCTGTAACTTGTTCCCAGTACATTCTGAGTGGCTGGTGACTGTGTGTTGTACCTAAAAGTGCCCAACAAGTATCCCAATGTACTACACATGGGCCCAAATGCCTTCCTTATGACAAAACTGACACTCATTTTCTTAAAAAAATCATTGGTCAAAATAGCCTTTTCAGGCTGAGAGAAGCACTTTGGTGACGTTTCACTGTAACTTGTTCCCAGTACAGTCTAAGTGGCTGCTGACTGTGTGACTTGGTTAAAAGTGGCCAAATAGAAGCCCAATCCACATTACATAAGCCCAAAGGCCTTCCTTATGACTAAACTGACACCCACTTTCTTAAAAATATCATGGGTCTAAATAGCCTTTTCAGGCTGAGAAAAGCACTTTGGTGACATTTGGCTGTAACTTGTTCCCAGTACATTCTGAGTGGCTGGTGACTGTGTGTTGTACCTAAAAGTGCCCAACAGGAATCCCAATGCACCATACATGGGCCCAAATGCCTTCCTTATGACAAAACTGACACTAATTTTCTTTAAAAAATCATTGGTCAAAATAGCCTTTTCAGGCTGAGAGAAGCATTTTGGTGACATTTAGCTGTAACTTGTTCCCAGTACAGTCTAAGTGGCTGCTGACTGTGTGACTTGAATAAAAGTGGCCAAATATAAGCCCAATCCACATTACATGAGCCCAAAGGCCTTCCTTATGACTAAACTGACACCCACTTTCTTAAAAATATCATGGGTCTAAATAGCCTTTTCAGGCTGAGAAAAGCACTTTGGTGACATTTGGCTGTAACTTGTTCCCAGTACATTCTGAGTGGCTGGTGACTGTGTGTTGTACCTAAAAGTGCCCAACAGGAATCCCAATGCACCATACATGGGCCCAAATGCCTTCCTTATGACAAAACTGACACTCATTTTCTTAAAAAAATCATTGGTCAAAATAGCCTTTTCAGGCTGAGAGAAGCACTTTGGTGACGTTTCACTGTAACTTGTTCCCAGTATAGTCTAAGTGGCTGCTGACTGTGTGACTTGGTTAAAAGTGGCCAAATAGAAGCCCAATCCACAATACATGAGCCCAAAGGCCTTCCTTATGACTAAACTGACACCCACTTTCTTAAAAATATCATGGGTCTAAATAGCCTTTTCAGGCTGAGAGAAGCACTTTGGTGACATTTGGCTGTAACTTGTTCCCTGTACATTCTGAGTGGTTGGTGACTGTGTGTTGTACCTAAAAGTACCCAACAAGAATCCCAATGCACTATACATGGGCCCAAATGCCTTCCTTATGACAAAACTGACACTCATTTTCTTAAAGAAATCATTGGTCAAAATAGCCTTTTCAGGCTGAGAGAAGCACTTTGGTGACGTTTCACTGTAACTTGTTCCCAGTACAGTCTAAGTGGCTGCTGACTGTGTGACTTGGCTAAAAGTGGCCAAATAGAAGCCCAATCCACAATACATGAGCCCAAAGGCCTTCCTTATGACTAAACTGACACCCACTTTCTTAAAAATATCATGGGTCTAAATAGCCTTTTCAGGCTGAGAAAAGCACTTTGGTGACATTTGGCTGTAACTTGTTCCCAGTACATTCTGAGTGGCTGGTGACTGTGTGTTGTACCTAAAAGTGCCCAACAAGAATCCCAATGCACTATACATGGGCCCAAATGCCTTCCTTATGACAAAACTGACACTCATTTTCTTTAAAAAATCATTGGTCAAAATAGCCTTTTCAGGCTGAGAGAAGCACTTTGGTGACGTTTCACTGTAACTTGTTCCCAGTACAGTCTAAGTGAATGCTGACTGTGTGACTTGGTTAAAAGTGGCCAAATAGAAGCCCAATCCACATTACATGAGCCCAAAGGCCTTCCTTATGACTAAACTGACACCCACTTTCTTAAAAATATCATGGGTCTAAATAGCCTTTTCAGGCTGAGAAAAGCACTTTTGTGACATTTGGCTGTAACTTGTTCCCAGTACATTCTGAGTGGCTGGTGACTGTGTGTTGTACCTAAAAGTGCCCAACAGGAATCCCAATGCACCATACATGGGCCCAAATGCCTTCCTTATGACAAAACTGACACTCATTTTCTTAAAAAAATCATTGGTCAAAATAGCCTTTTCAGGCTGAGAGAAGCACTTTGGTGACATTTAGCTGTAACTTGTTCCCAATACAGTCTAAGTAGCTGCTGACTGTGTAACTTGAATAAAAGTGGCCAAATAGAAGCCCAATCCACATTACATGAGCCCAAAGGCCTTCCTTATGACTAAACTGACACCCACTTTCTTAAAAATATCATGGGTCTAAATAGCCTTTTCAGGCTGAGAAAAGCACTTTGGTGACATTTGGCTGTAAACTTGTTCCCAGTACATTCTGAGTGGCTGGTGACTGTGTGTTGTACCTAAAAGTGCCCAACAAGAATCCCAATGCACTATACATGGGCCCAAATGCCTTCCTTATGACAAAACTGACACTCATTTTCTTAAAAAAATCATTGGTCAAAATAGCCTTTTCAGGCTGAGAGAAGCACTTTGGTGACGTTTCACTGTAACTTGTTCCCAGTACAGTCTAAGTGGCTGCTGACTGTGTGACTTGGTTAAAAGTGGCCAAATAGAAGCCCAATCCACATTACATAAGCCCAAAGGCCTTCCTTATGACTAAACTGACACCCACTTTCTTAAAAATATCATGGGTCTAAATAGCCTTTTCAGGCTGAGAAAAGCACTTTGGTGACATTTGGCTGTAACTTGTTCCCAGTACATTCTGAGTGGCTGGTGACTGTGTGTTGTACCTAAAAGTGCCCAACAAGTATCCCAATGTACTACACATGGGCCCAAATGCCTTCCTTATGACAAAACTGACACTCATTTTCTTAAAAAAATCATTGGTCAAAATAGCCTTTTCAGGCTGAGAGAAGCACTTTGGTGACGTTTCACTGTAACTTGTTCCCAGTACAGTCTAAGTGGCTGCTGACTGTGTGACTTGGTTAAAAGTGGCCAAATAGAAGCCCAATCCACATTACATAAGCCCAAAGGCCTTCCTTATGACTAAACTGACACCCACTTTCTTAAAAATATCATGGGTCTAAATAGCCTTTTCAGGCTGAGAAAAGCACTTTGGTGACATTTGGCTGTAACTTGTTCCCAGTACATTCTGAGTGGCTGGTGACTGTGTGTTGTACCTAAAAGTGCCCAACAGGAATCCCAATGCACCATACATGGGCCCAAATGCCTTCCTTATGACAAAACTGACACTAATTTTCTTAAAAAAATCATTGGTCAAAATAGCCTTTTCAGGCTGAGAGAAGCATTTTGGTGACATTTAGCTGTAACTTGTTCCCAGTACAGTCTAAGTGGCTGCTGACTGTGTGACTTGAATAAAAGTGGCCAAATATAAGCCCAATCCACATTACATGAGCCCAAAGGCCTTCCTTATGACTAAACTGACACCCACTTTCTTAAAAATATCATGGGTCTAAATAGCCTTTTCAGGCTGAGAAAAGCACTTTGGTGACATTTGGCTGTAACTTGTTCCCAGTACATTCTGAGTGGCTGGTGACTGTGTGTTGTACCTAAAAGTGCCCAACAGGAATCCCAATGCACCATACATGGGCCCAAATGCCTTCCTTATGACAAAACTGACACTCATTTTCTTAAAAAAATCATTGGTCAAAATAGCCTTTTCAGGCTGAGAGAAGCACTTTGGTGACGTTTCACTGTAACTTGTTCCCAGTACAGTCTAAGTGGCTGCTGACTGTGTGACTTGGTTAAAAGTGGCCAAATAGAAGCCCAATCCACAATACATGAGCCCAAAGGCCTTCCTTATGACTAAACTGACACCCACTTTCTTAAAAATATCATGGGTCTAAATAGCCTTTTCAGGCTGAGAGAAGCACTTTGGTGACATTTGGCTGTAACTTGTTCCCTGTACATTCTGAGTGGTTGGTGACTGTGTGTTGTACCTAAAAGTACCCAACAAGAATCCCAATGCACTATACATGGGCCCAAATGCCTTCCTTATGACAAAACTGACACTCATTTTCTTAAAGAAATCATTGGTCAAAATAGCCTTTTCAGGCTGAGAAAAGCACTTTGGTGACGTTTCACTGTAACTTGTTCCCAGTACAGTCTAAGTGGCTGCTGACTGTGTGACTTGGCTAAAAGTGGCCAAATAGAAGCCCAATCCACAATACATGAGCCCAAAGGCCTTCCTTATGACTAAACTGACACCCACTTTCTTAAAAATATCATGGGTCTAAATAGCCTTTTCAGGCTGAGAAAAGCACTTTGGTGACATTTGGCTGTAACTTGTTCCCAGTACATTCTGAGTGGCTGGTGACTGTGTGTTGTACCTAAAAGTGCCCAACAAGAATCCCAATGCACTATACATGGGCCCAAATGCCTTCCTTATGACAAAACTGACACTCATTTTCTTTAAAAAATCATTGGTCAAAATAGCCTTTTCAGGCTGAGAGAAGCACTTTGGTGACTTTTCACTGTAACTTGTTCCCAGTACAGTCTAAGTGGCTGCTGACTGTGTGACTTGGTTAAAAGTGGCCAAATAGAAGCCCAATCCACATTACATAAGCCCAAAGGCCTTCCTTATGACTAAACTGACACCCACTTTCTTAAAAATATCATGGGTCTAAATAGCCTTTTCAGGCTGAGAAAAGCACTTTGGTGACATTTGGCTGTAACTTGTTCCCAGTACATTCTGAGTGGCTGGTGACTGTGTGTTGTACCTAAAAGTGCCCAACAGGAATCCCAATGCACCATACATGGGCCCAAATGCCTTCCTTATGACAAAACTGACACTCATTTTCTTAAAAAAATCATTGGTCAAAATAGCCTTTTCAGGCTGAGAGAAGCATTTTGGTGACATTTAGCTGTAACTTGTTCCCAGTACAGTCTAAGTGGCTGCTGACTGTGTGACTTGAATAAAAGTGGCCAAATATAAGCCCAATCCACATTACGTGAGCCCAAAGGCCTTCCTTATGACTAAACTGACACCCACTTTCTTAAAAATATCATGGGTCTAAATAGCCTTTTCAGGCTGAGAAAAGCACTTTGGTGACATTTGGCTGTAACTTGTTCCCAGTACATTCTGAGTGGCTGGTGACTGTGTGTTGTACCTAAAAGTGCCCATGAGGAATCCCAATGCACCATACATGGGCCCAAATGCCTTCCTTATGACAAAACTGACACTCATTTTCTTAAAGAAATCATTGGTCAAAATAGCCTTTTCAGGCTGAGAGAAGCACTTTGGTGACGTTTCACTGTAACTTGTTCCCAGTACAGTCTAAGTGGCTGCTGACTGTGTGACTTGGTTAAAAGTGGCCAAATAGAAGCCCAATCCACAATACATGAGCCCAAAGGCCTTCCTTATGACTAAACTGACACCCACTTTCTTAAAAATATCATGGGTCTAAATAGCCTTTTCAGGCTGAGAGAAGCACTTTGGTGACATTTGGCTGTAACTTGTTCCCTGTACATTCTGAGTGGTTGGTGACTGTGTGTTGTACCTAAAAGTACCCAACAAGAATCCCAATGCACTATACATGGGCCCAAATGCCTTCCTTATGACAAAACTGACACTCATTTTCTTAAAGAAATCATTGGTCAAAATAGCCTTTTCAGGCTGAGAGAAGCACTTTGGTGACGTTTCACTGTAACTTGTTCCCAGTACAGTCTAAGTGGCTGCTGACTGTGTGACTTGGCTAAAAGTGGCCAAATAGAAGCCCAATCCACAATACATGAGCCCAAAGGCCTTCCTTATGACTAAACTGACACCCACTTTCTTAAAAATATCATGGGTCTAAATAGCCTTTTCAGGCTGAGAAAAGCACTTTGGTGACATTTGGCTGTAACTTGTTCCCAGTACATTCTGAGTGGCTGGTGACTGTGTGTTGTACCTAAAAGTGCCCAACAAGAATCCCAATGCACTATACATGGGCCCAAATGCCTTCCTTATGACAAAACTGACACTCATTTTCTTTAAAAAATCATTGGTCAAAATAGCCTTTTCAGGCTGAGAGAAGCACTTTGGTGACGTTTCACTGTAACTTGTTCCCAGTACAGTCTAAGTGGCTGCTGACTGTGTGACTTGGCTAAAAGTGGCCGAATAGAAGCCCAATCCACAATACATGAGCCCAAAGGCCTTCCTTATGACTAAACTGACACCCACTTTCTTAAAAATATCATGGGTCTAAATAGCCTTTTCAGGCTGAGAAAAGCACTTTGGTGACATTTGGCTGTAACTTGTTCCCAGTACATTCTGAGTGGCTGGTGACTGTGTGTTGTACCTAAAAGTGCCCAACAAGAATCCCAATGCACTATACATGGGCCCAAATGCCTTCCTTATGACAAAACTGACACTCATTTTCTTTAAAAAATCATTGGTCAAAATAGCCTTTTCAGGCTGAGAGAAGCACTTTGGTGACGTTTCACTGTAACTTGTTCCCAGTACAGTCTAAGTGGCTGCTGACTGTGTGACTTGGCTAAAAGTGGCCAAATAGAAGCCCAATCCACAATACATGAGCCCAAAGGCCTTCCTTATGACTAAACTGACACCCACTTTCTTAAAAATATCATGGGTCTAAATAGCCTTTTCAGGCTGAGAGAAGCACTTTGGTGACGTTTCACTGTAACTTGTTCCCAGTACAGTCTAAGTGAATGCTGACTGTGTGACTTGGTTAAAAGTGGCCAAATAGAAGCCCAATCCACATTACATGAGCCCAAAGGCCTTCCTTATGACTAAACTGACACCCACTTTCTTAAAAATATCATGGGTCTAAATAGCCTTTTCAGGCTGAGAAAAGCACTTTTGTGACATTTGGCTGTAACTTGTTCCCAGTACATTCTGAGTGGCTGGTGACTGTGTGTTGTACCTAAAAGTGCCCAACAGGAATCCCAATGCACCATACATGGGCCCAAATGCCTTCCTTATGACAAAACTGACACTCATTTTCTTAAAAAAATCATTGGTCAAAATAGCCTTTTCAGGCTGAGAGAAGCACTTTGGTGACATTTAGCTGTAACTTGTTCCCAATACAGTCTAAGTAGCTGCTGACTGTGTAACTTGAATAAAAGTGGCCAAATAGAAGCCCAATCCACATTACATGAGCCCAAAGGCCTTCCTTATGACTAAACTGACACCCACTTTCTTAAAAATATCATGGGTCTAAATAGCCTTTTCAGGCTGAGAAAAGCACTTTGGTGACATTTGGCTGTAAACTTGTTCCCAGTACATTCTGAGTGGCTGGTGACTGTGTGTTGTACCTAAAAGTGCCCAACAAGAATCCCAATGCACTATACATGGGCCCAAATGCCTTCCTTATGACAAAACTGACACTCATTTTCTTAAAAAAATCATTGGTCAAAATAGCCTTTTCAGGCTGAGAGAAGCACTTTGGTGACGTTTCACTGTAACTTGTTCCCAGTACAGTCTAAGTGGCTGCTGACTGTGTGACTTGGTTAAAAGTGGCCAAATAGAAGCCCAATCCACATTACATAAGCCCAAAGGCCTTCCTTATGACTAAACTGACACCCACTTTCTTAAAAATATCATGGGTCTAAATAGCCTTTTCAGGCTGAGAAAAGCACTTTGGTGACATTTGGCTGTAACTTGTTACCAGTACATTCTGAGTGGCTGGTGACTGTGTGTTGTACCTAAAAGTGCCCAACAAGTATCCCAATGTACTACACATGGGCCCAAATGCCTTCCTTATGACAAAACTGACACTCATTTTCTTAAAAAAATCATTGGTCAAAATAGCCTTTTCAGGCTGAGAGAAGCACTTTGGTGACGTTTCACTGTAACTTGTTCCCAGTACAGTCTAAGTGGCTGCTGACTGTGTGACTTGGTTAAAAGTGGCCAAATAGAAGCCCAATCCACATTACATAAGCCCAAAGGCCTTCCTTATGACTAAACTGACACCCACTTTCTTAAAAATATCATGGGTCTAAATAGCCTTTTCAGGCTGAGAAAAGCACTTTGGTGACATTTGGCTGTAACTTGTTCCCAGTACATTCTGAGTGGCTGGTGACTGTGTGTTGTACCTAAAAGTGCCCAACAAGAATCCCAATGCACTATACATGGGCCCAAATGCCTTCCTTATGACAAAACTGACACTCATTTTCTTTAAAAAATCATTGGTCAAAATAGCCTTTTCAGGCTGAGAGAAGCACTTTGGTGACTTTTCACTGTAACTTGTTCCCAGTACAGTCTAAGTGGCTGCTGACTGTGTGACTTGGTTAAAAGTGGCCAAATAGAAGCCCAATCCACATTACATAAGCCGAAAGGCCTTCCTTATGACTAAACTGACACCCACTTTCTTAAAAATATCATGGGTCTAAATAGCCTTTTCAGGCTGAGAAAAGCACTTTGGTGACATTTGGCTGTAACTTGTTCCCAGTACATTCTGAGTGGCTGGTGACTGTGTGTTGTACCTAAAAGTGCCCAACAGGAATCCCAATGCACCATACATGGGCCCAAATGCCTTCCTTATGACAAAACTGACACTAATTTTCTTAAAAAAATCATTGGTCAAAATAGCCTTTTCAGGCTGAGAGAAGCATTTTGGTGACATTTAGCTGTAACTTGTTCCCAGTACAGTCTAAGTGGCTGCTGACTGTGTGACTTGAATAAAAGTGGCCAAATATAAGCCCAATCCACATTACATGAGCCCAAAGGCCTTCCTTATGACTAAACTGACACCCACTTTCTTAAAAATATCATGGGTCTAAATAGCCTTTTCAGGCTGAGAAAAGCACTTTGGTGACATTTGGCTGTAACTTGTTCCCAGTACATTCTGAGTGGCTGGTGACTGTGTGTTGTACCTAAAAGTGCCCAACAGGAATCCCAATGCACCATACATGGGCCCAAATGCCTTCCTTATGACAAAACTGACACTAATTTTCTTAAAAAAATCATTGGTCAAAATAGCCTTTTCAGGCTGAGAGAAGCACTTTGGTGACGTTTCACTGTAACTTGTTCCCAGTATAGTCTAAGTGGCTGCTGACTGTGTGACTTGGTTAAAAGTGGCCAAATAGAAGCCCAATCCACAATACATGAGCCCAAAGGCCTTCCTTATGACTAAACTGACACCCACTTTCTTAAAAATATCATGGGTCTAAATAGCCTTTTCAGGCTGAGAGAAGCACTTTGGTGACATTTGGCTGTAACTTGTTCCCTGTACATTCTGAGTGGTTGGTGACTGTGTGTTGTACCTAAAAGTACCCAACAAGAATCCCAATGCACTATACATGGGCCCAAATGCCTTCCTTATGACAAAACTGACACTCATTTTCTTAAAAAAATCATTGGTCAAAATAGCCTTTTCAGGCTGAGAGAAGCACTTTGGTGACGTTTCACTGTAACTTGTTCCCAGTACAGTCTAAGTGGCTGCTGACTGTGTGACTTGGCTAAAAGTGGCCAAATAGAAGCCCAATCCACAATACATGAGCCCAAAGGCCTTCCTTATGACTAAACTGACACCCACTTTCTTAAAAATATCATGGGTCTAAATAGCCTTTTCAGGCTGAGAAAAGCACTTTGGTGACATTTGGCTGTAACTTGTTCCCAGTACATTCTGAGTGGCTGGTGACTGTGTGTTGTACCTAAAAGTGCCCAACAAGAATCCCAATGCACTATACATGGGCCCAAATGCCTTCCTTATGACAAAACTGACACTCATTTTCTTTAAAAAATCATTGGTCAAAATAGCCTTTTCAGGCTGAGAGAAGCACTTTGGTGACGTTTCACTGTAACTTGTTCCCAGTACAGTCTAAGTGGCTGCTGACTGTGTGACTTGGCTAAAAGTGGCCAAATAGAAGCCCAATCCACAATACATGAGCCCAAAGGCCTTCCTTATGACTAAACTGACACCCACTTTCTTAAAAATATCATGGGTCTAAATAGCCTTTTCAGGCTGAGAGAAGCACTTTGGTGACGTTTCACTGTAACTTGTTCCCAGTACAGTCTAAGTGAATGCTGACTGTGTGACTTGGTTAAAAGTGGCCAAATAGAAGCCCAATCCACATTACATGAGCCCAAAGGCCTTCCTTATGACTAAACTGACACCCACTTTCTTAAAAATATCATGGGTCTAAATAGCCTTTTCAGGCTGAGAAAAGCACTTTTGTGACATTTGGCTGTAACTTGTTCCCAGTACATTCTGAGTGGCTGGTGACTGTGTGTTGTACCTAAAAGTGCCCAACAGGAATCCCAATGCACCATACATGGGCCCAAATGCCTTCCTTATGACAAAACTGACACTCATTTTCTTAAAAAAATCATTGGTCAAAATAGCCTTTTCAGGCTGAGAGAAGCACTTTGGTGACATTTAGCTGTAACTTGTTCCCAATACAGTCTAAGTAGCTGCTGACTGTGTAACTTGAATAAAAGTGGCCAAATAGAAGCCCAATCCACATTACATGAGCCCAAAGGCCTTCCTTATGACTAAACTGACACCCACTTTCTTAAAAATATCATGGGTCTAAATAGCCTTTTCAGGCTGAGAAAAGCACTTTGGTGACATTTGGCTGTAAACTTGTTCCCAGTACATTCTGAGTGGCTGGTGACTGTGTGTTGTACCTAAAAGTGCCCAACAAGAATCCCAATGCACTATACATGGGCCCAAATGCCTTCCTTATGACAAAACTGACACTCATTTTCTTAAAAAAATCATTGGTCAAAATAGCCTTTTCAGGCTGAGAGAAGCACTTTGGTGACGTTTCACTGTAACTTGTTCCCAGTACAGTCTAAGTGGCTGCTGACTGTGTGACTTGGTTAAAAGTGGCCAAATAGAAGCCCAATCCACATTACATAAGCCCAAAGGCCTTCCTTATGACTAAACTGACACCCACTTTCTTAAAAATATCATGGGTCTAAATAGCCTTTTCAGGCTGAGAAAAGCACTTTGGTGACATTTGGCTGTAACTTGTTACCAGTACATTCTGAGTGGCTGGTGACTGTGTGTTGTACCTAAAAGTGCCCAACAGGAATCCCAATGCACCATACATGGGCCCAAATGCCTTCCTTATGACAAAACTGACACTAATTTTCTTAAAAAAATCATTGGTCAAAATAGCCTTTTCAGGCTGAGAGAAGCATTTTGGTGACATTTAGCTGTAACTTGTTCCCAGTACAGTCTAAGTGGCTGCTGACTGTGTGACTTGAATAAAAGTGGCCAAATATAAGCCCAATCCACATTACGTGAGCCCAAAGGCCTTCCTTATGACTAAACTGACACCCACTTTCTTAAAAATATCATGGGTCTAAATAGCCTTTTCAGGCTGAGAAAAGCACTTTGGTGACATTTGGCTGTAACTTGTTCCCAGTACATTCTGAGTGGCTGGTGACTGTGTGTTGTACCTAAAAGTGCCCAACAGGAATCCCAATGCACCATACATGGGCCCAAATGCCTTCCTTATGACAAAACTGACACTCATTTTCTTAAAAAAATCATTGGTCAAAATAGCCTTTTCAGGCTGAGAGAAGCACTTTGGTGACGTTTCACTGTAACTTGTTCCCAGTATAGTCTAAGTGGCTGCTGACTGTGTGACTTGGTTAAAAGTGGCCAAATAGAAGCCCAATCCACAATACATGAGCCCAAAGGCCTTCCTTATGACTAAACTGACACCCACTTTCTTAAAAATATCATGGGTCTAAATAGCCTTTTCAGGCTGAGAGAAGCACTTTGGTGACATTTGGCTGTAACTTGTTCCCTGTACATTCTGAGTGGTTGGTGACTGTGTGTTGTACCTAAAAGTACCCAACAAGAATCCCAATGCACTATACATGGGCCCAAATGCCTTCCTTATGACAAAACTGACACTCATTTTCTTAAAGAAATCATTGGTCAAAATAGCCTTTTCAGGCTGAGAGAAGCACTTTGGTGACGTTTCACTGTAACTTGTTCCCAGTACAGTCTAAGTGGCTGCTGACTGTGTGACTTGGCTAAAAGTGGCCAAATAGAAGCCCAATCCACAATACATGAGCCCAAAGGCCTTCCTTATGACTAAACTGACACCCACTTTCTTAAAAATATCATGGGTCTAAATAGCCTTTTCAGGCTGAGAAAAGCACTTTGGTGACATTTGGCTGTAACTTGTTCCCAGTACATTCTGAGTGGCTGGTGACTGTGTGTTGTACCTAAAAGTGCCCAACAAGAATCCCAATGCACTATACATGGGCCCAAATGCCTTCCTTATGACAAAACTGACACTCATTTTCTTTAAAAAATCATTGGTCAAAATAGCCTTTTCAGGCTGAGAGAAGCACTTTGGTGACGTTTCACTGTAACTTGTTCCCAGTACAGTCTAAGTGGCTGCTGACTGTGTGACTTGGCTAAAAGTGGCCAAATAGAAGCCCAATCCACAATACATGAGCCCAAAGGCCTTCCTTATGACTAAACTGACACCCACTTTCTTAAAAATATCATGGGTCTAAATAGCCTTTTCAGGCTGAGAGAAGCACTTTGGTGACGTTTCACTGTAACTTGTTCCCAGTACAGTCTAAGTGAATGCTGACTGTTTGACTTGGTTAAAAGTGGCCAAATAGAAGCCCAATCCACATTACATGAGCCCAAAGGCCTTCCTTATGACTAAACTGACACCCACTTTCTTAAAAATATCATGGGTCTAAATAGCCTTTTCAGGCTGAGAAAAGCACTTTTGTGACATTTGGCTGTAACTTGTTCCCAGTACATTCTGAGTGGCTGGTGACTGTGTGTTGTACCTAAAAGTGCCCAACAGGAATCCCAATGCACCATACATGGGCCCAAATGCCTTCCTTATGACAAAACTGACACTCATTTTCTTAAAAAAATCATTGGTCAAAATAGCCTTTTCAGGCTGAGAGAAGCACTTTGGTGACATTTAGCTGTAACTTGTTCCCAATACAGTCTAAGTAGCTGCTGACTGTGTAACTTGAATAAAAGTGGCCAAATAGAAGCCCAATCCACATTACATGAGCCCAAAGGCCTTCCTTATGACTAAACTGACACCCACTTTCTTAAAAATATCATGGGTCTAAATAGCCTTTTCAGGCTGAGAAAAGCACTTTGGTGACATTTGGCTGTAAACTTGTTCCCAGTACATTCTGAGTGGCTGGTGACTGTGTGTTGTACCTAAAAGTGCCCAACAAGAATCCCAATGCACTATACATGGGCCCAAATGCCTTCCTTATGACAAAACTGACACTCATTTTCTTAAAAAAATCATTGGTCAAAATAGCCTTTTCAGGCTGAGAGAAGCACTTTGGTGACGTTTCACTGTAACTTGTTCCCAGTACAGTCTAAGTGGCTGCTGACTGTGTGACTTGGTTAAAAGTGGCCAAATAGAAGCCCAATCCACATTACATAAGCCCAAAGGCCTTCCTTATGACTAAACTGACACCCACTTTCTTAAAAATATCATGGGTCTAAATAGCCTTTTCAGGCTGAGAAAAGCACTTTGGTGACATTTGGCTGTAACTTGTTACCAGTACATTCTGAGTGGCTGGTGACTGTGTGTTGTACCTAAAAGTGCCCAACAAGTATCCCAATGTACTACACATGGGCCCAAATGCCTTCCTTATGACAAAACTGACACTCATTTTCTTAAAAAAATCATTGGTCAAAATAGCCTTTTCAGGCTGAGAGAAGCACTTTGGTGACGTTTCACTGTAACTTGTTCCCAGTACAGTCTAAGTGGCTGCTGACTGTGTGACTTGGTTAAAAGTGGCCAAATAGAAGCCCAATCCACATTACATAAGCCCAAAGGCCTTCCTTATGACTAAACTGACACCCACTTTCTTAAAAATATCATGGGTCTAAATAGCCTTTTCAGGCTGAGAAAAGCACTTTGGTGACATTTGGCTGTAACTTGTTCCCAGTACATTCTGAGTGGCTGGTGACTGTGTGTTGTACCTAAAAGTGCCCAACAAGAATCCCAATGCACTATACATGGGCCCAAATGCCTTCCTTATGACAAAACTGACACTCATTTTCTTTAAAAAATCATTGGTCAAAATAGCCTTTTCAGGCTGAGAGAAGCACTTTGGTGACTTTTCACTGTAACTTGTTCCCAGTACAGTCTAAGTGGCTGCTGACTGTGTGACTTGGTTAAAAGTGGCCAAATAGAAGCCCAATCCACATTACATAAGCCCAAAGGCCTTCCTTATGACTAAACTGACACCCACTTTCTTAAAAATATCATGGGTCTAAATAGCCTTTTCAGGCTGAGAAAAGCACTTTGGTGACATTTGGCTGTAACTTGTTCCCAGTACATTCTGAGTGGCTGGTGACTGTGTGTTGTACCTAAAAGTGCCCAACAGGAATCCCAATGCACCATACATGGGCCCAAATGCCTTCCTTATGACAAAACTGACACTCATTTTCTTAAAAAAATCATTGGTCAAAATAGCCTTTTCAGGCTGAGAGAAGCATTTTGGTGACATTTAGCTGTAACTTGTTCCCAGTACAGTCTAAGTGGCTGCTGACTGTGTGACTTGAATAAAAGTGGCCAAATATAAGCCCAATCCACATTACATGAGCCCAAAGGCCTTCCTTATGACTAAACTGACACCCACTTTCTTAAAAATATCATGGGTCTAAATAGCCTTTTCAGGCTGAGAAAAGCACTTTGGTGACATTTGGCTGTAACTTGTTCCCAGTACATTCTGAGTGGCTGGTGACTGTGTGTTGTACCTAAAAGTGCCCAACAGGAATCCCAATGCACCATACATGGGCCCAAATGCCTTCCTTATGACAAAACTGACACTAATTTTCTTAAAAAAATCATTGGTCAAAATAGCCTTTTCAGGCTGAGAGAAGCACTTTGGTGACGTTTCACTGTAACTTGTTCCCAGTATAGTCTAAGTGGCTGCTGACTGTGTGACTTGGTTAAAAGTGGCCAAATAGAAGCCCAATCCACAATACATGAGCCCAAAGGCCTTCCTTATGACTAAACTGACACCCACTTTCTTAAAAATATCATGGGTCTAAATAGCCTTTTCAGGCTGAGAGAAGCACTTTGGTGACATTTGGCTGTAACTTGTTCCCTGTACATTCTGAGTGGTTGGTGACTGTGTGTTGTACCTAAAAGTACCCAACAAGAATCCCAATGCACTATACATGGGCCCAAATGCCTTCCTTATGACAAAACTGACACTCATTTTCTTAAAGAAATCATTGGTCAAAATAGCCTTTTCAGGCTGAGAGAAGCACTTTGGTGACGTTTCACTGTAACTTGTTCCCAGTACAGTCTAAGTGGCTGCTGACTGTGTGACTTGGCTAAAAGTGGCCAAATAGAAGCCCAATCCACAATACATGAGCCCAAAGGCCTTCCTTATGACTAAACTGACACCCACTTTCTTAAAAATATCATGGGTCTAAATAGCCTTTTCAGGCTGAGAAAAGCACTTTGGTGACATTTGGCTGTAACTTGTTCCCAGTACATTCTGAGTGGCTGGTGACTGTGTGTTGTACCTAAAAGTGCCCAACAAGAATCCCAATGCACTATACATGGGCCCAAATGCCTTCCTTATGACAAAACTGACACTCATTTTCTTTAAAAAATCATTGGTCAAAATAGCCTTTTCAGGCTGAGAGAAGCACTTTGGTGACGTTTCACTGTAACTTGTTCCCAGTACAGTCTAAGTGGCTGCTGACTGTGTGACTTGGCTAAAAGTGGCCAAATAGAAGCCCAATCCACAATATATGAGCCCAAAGGCCTTCCTTATGACTAAACTGACACCCACTTTCTTAAAAATATCATGGGTCTAAATAGCCTTTTCAGGCTGAGAGAAGCACTTTGGTGACGTTTCACTGTAACTTGTTCCCAGTACAGTCTAAGTGAATGCTGACTGTGTGACTTGGTTAAAAGTGGCCAAATAGAAGCCCAATCCACATTACATGAGCCCAAAGGCCTTCCTTATGACTAAACTGACACCCACTTTCTTAAAAATATCATGGGTCTAAATAGCCTTTTCAGGCTGAGAAAAGCACTTTTGTGACATTTGGCTGTAACTTGTTCCCAGTACATTCTGAGTGGCTGGTGACTGTGTGTTGTACCTAAAAGTGCCCAACAGGAATCCCAATGCACCATACATGGGCCCAAATGCCTTCCTTATGACAAAACTGACACTCATTTTCTTAAAAAAATCATTGGTCAAAATAGCCTTTTCAGGCTGAGATAAGCACTTTGGTGACATTTAGCTGTAACTTGTTCCCAATACAGTCTAAGTAGCTGCTGACTGTGTAACTTGAATAAAAGTGGCCAAATAGAAGCCCAATCCACATTACATGAGCCCAAAGGCCTTCCTTATGACTAAACTGACACCCACTTTCTTAAAAATATCATGGGTCTAAATAGCCTTTTCAGGCTGAGAAAAGCACTTTGGTGACATTTGGCTGTAAACTTGTTCCCAGTACATTCTGAGTGGCTGGTGACTGTGTGTTGTACCTAAAAGTGCCCAACAAGAATCCCAATGCACTATACATGGGCCCAAATGCCTTCCTTATGACAAAACTGACACTCATTTTCTTAAAAAAATCATTGGTCAAAATAGCCTTTTCAGGCTGAGAGAAGCACTTTGGTGACGTTTCACTGTAACTTGTTCCCAGTACAGTCTAAGTGGCTGCTGACTGTGTGACTTGGTTAAAAGTGGCCAAATAGAAGCCCAATCCACATTACATAAGCCCAAAGGCCTTCCTTATGACTAAACTGACACCCACTTTCTTAAAAATATCATGGGTCTAAATAGCCTTTTCAGGCTGAGAAAAGCACTTTGGTGACATTTGGCTGTAACTTGTTACCAGTACATTCTGAGTGGCTGGTGACTGTGTGTTGTACCTAAAAGTGCCCAACAAGTATCCCAATGTACTACACATGGGCCCAAATGCCTTCCTTATGACAAAACTGACACTCATTTTCTTAAAAAAATCATTGGTCAAAATAGCCTTTTCAGGCTGAGAGAAGCACTTTGGTGACGTTTCACTGTAACTTGTTCCCAGTACAGTCTAAGTGGCTGCTGACTGTGTGACTTGGTTAAAAGTGGCCAAATAGAAGCCCAATCCACATTACATAAGCCCAAAGGCCTTCCTTATGACTAAACTGACACCCACTTTCTTAAAAATATCATGGGTCTAAATAGCCTTTTCAGGCTGAGAAAAGCACTTTGGTGACATTTGGCTGTAACTTGTTCCCAGTACATTCTGAGTGGCTGGTGACTGTGTGTTGTACCTAAAAGTGCCCAACAGGAATCCCAATGCACCATACATGGGCCCAAATGCCTTCCTTATGACAAAACTGACACTAATTTTCTTTAAAAAATCATTGGTCAAAATAACCTTTTCAGGCTGAGAGAAGCATTTTGGTGACATTTAGCTGTAACTTGTTCCCAGTACAGTCTAAGTGGCTGCTGACTGTGTGACTTGAATAAAAGTGGCCAAATATAAGCCCAATCCACATTACATGAGCCCAAAGGCCTTCCTTATGACTAAACTGACACCCACTTTCTTAAAAATATCATGGGTCTAAATAGCCTTTTCAGGCTGAGAAAAGCACTTTGGTGACATTTGGCTGTAACTTGTTCCCAGTACATTCTGAGTGGCTGGTGACTGTGTGTTGTACCTAAAAGTGCCCAACAGGAATCCCAATGCACCATACATGGGCCCAAATGCCTTCCTTATGACAAAACTGACACTCATTTTCTTAAAAAAAATCATTGGTCAAAATAGCCTTTTCAGGCTGAGAGAAGCACTTTGGTGACGTTTCACTGTAACTTGTTCCCAGTACAGTCTAAGTGGCTGCTGACTGTGTGACTTGGTTAAAAGTGGCCAAATAGAAGCCCAATCCACATTACATAAGCCCAAAGGCCTTCCTTATGACTAAACTGACACCCACTTTCTTAAAAATATCATGGGTCTAAATAGCCTTTTCAGGCTGAGAAAAGCACTTTGGTGACATTTGGCTGTAACTTGTTACCAGTACATTCTGAGTGGCTGGTGACTGTGTGTTGTACCTAAAAGTGCCCAACAAGTATCCCAATGTACTACACATGGGCCCAAATGCCTTCCTTATGACAAAACTGACACTCATTTTCTTAAAAAAATCATTGGTCAAAATAGCCTTTTCAGGCTGAGAGAAGCACTTTGGTGACGTTTCACTGTAACTTGTTCCCAGTACAGTCTAAGTGGCTGCTGACTGTGTGACTTGGTTAAAAGTGGCCAAATAGAAGCCCAATCCACATTACATAAGCCCAAAGGCCTTCCTTATGACTAAACTGACACCCACTTTCTTAAAAATATCATGGGTCTAAATAGCCTTTTCAGGCTGAGAAAAGCACTTTGGTGACATTTGGCTGTAACTTGTTACCAGTACATTCTGAGTGGCTGGTGACTGTGTGTTGTACCTAAAAGTGCCCAACAAGTATCCCAATGTACTACACATGGGCCCAAATGCCTTCCTTATGACAAAACTGACACTCATTTTCTTAAAAAAATCATTGGTCAAAATAGCCTTTTCAGGCTGAGAGAAGCACTTTGGTGACGTTTCACTGTAACTTGTTCCCAGTACAGTCTAAGTGGCTGCTGACTGTGTGACTTGGTTAAAAGTGGCCAAATAGAAGCCCAATCCACATTACATAAGCCCAAAGGCCTTCCTTATGACTAAACTGACACCCACTTTCTTAAAAATATCATGTGTCTAAATAGCCTTTTCAGGCTGAGAAAAGCACTTTGGTGACATTTGGCTGTAACTTGTTCCCAGTACATTCTGAGTGGCTGGTGACTGTGTGTTGTACCTAAAAGTGCCCAACAGGAATCCCAATGCACCATACATGGGCCCAAATGCCTTCCTTATGACAAAACTGACACTAATTTTCTTTAAAAAATCATTGGTCAAAATAACCTTTTCAGGCTGAGAGAAGCATTTTGGTGACATTTAGCTGTAACTTGTTCCCAGTACAGTCTAAGTGGCTGCTGACTGTGTGACTTGAATAAAAGTGGCCAAATATAAGCCCAATCCACATTACATGAGCCCAAAGGCCTTCCTTATGACTAAACTGACACCCACTTTCTTAAAAATATCATGGGTCTAAATAGCCTTTTCAGGCTGAGAAAAGCACTTTGGTGACATTTGGCTGTAACTTGTTCCCAGTACATTCTGAGTGGCTGGTGACTGTGTGTTGTACCTAAAAGTGCCCAACAGGAATCCCAATGCACCATACATGGGCCCAAATGCCTTCCTTATGACAAAACTGACACTCATTTTCTTAAAAAAATCATTGGTCAAAATAGCCTTTTCAGGCTGAGAGAAGCACTTTGGTGACGTTTCACTGTAACTTGTTCCCAGTACAGTCTAAGTGGCTGCTGACTGTGTGACTTGGTTAAAAGTGGCCAAATAGAAGCCCAATCCACAATACATGAGCCCAATGGCCTTCCTTATGACTAAACTGACACCCACTTTCTTAAAAATATCATGGGTCTAAATAGCCTTTTCAGGCTGAGAGAAGCACTTTGGTGACATTTGGCTGTAACTTGTTCCCTGTACATTCTGAGTGGTTGGTGACTGTGTGTTGTACCTAAAAGTACCCAACAAGAATCCCAATGCACTATACATGGGCCCAAATGCCTTCCTTATGACAAAACTGACACTCATTTTCTTAAAGAAATCATTGGTCAAAATAGCCTTTTCAGGCTGAGAAAAGCAATTTGGTGACGTTTCACTGTAACTTGTTCCCAGTACAGTCTAAGTGGCTGCTGACTGTGTGACTTGGCTAAAAGTGGCCAAATAGAAGCCCAATCCACAATACATGAGCCCAAAGGCCTTCCTTATGACTAAACTGACACCCACTTTCTTAAAAATATCATGGGTCTAAATAGCCTTTTCAGGCTGAGAAAAGCACTTTGGTGACATTTGGCTGTAACTTGTTCCCAGTACATTCTGAGTGGCTGGTGACTGTGTGTTGTACCTAAAAGTGCCCAACAAGAATCCCAATGCACTATACATGGGCCCAAATGCCTTCCTTATGATAAAACTGACACTCATTTTCTTTAAAAAATCATTGGTCAAAATAGCCTTTTCAGGCTGAGAGAAGCACTTTGGTGACGTTTCACTGTAACTTGTTCCCAGTACAGTCTAAGTGGCTGCTGACTGTGTGACTTGGCTAAAAGTGGCCAAATAGAAGCCCAATCCACAATACATGAGCCCAAAGGCCTTCCTTATGACTAAACTGACACCCACTTTCTTAAAAATATCATGGGTCTAAATAGCCTTTTCAGGCTGAGAGAAGCACTTTGGTGACGTTTCACTGTAACTTGTTCCCAGTACATTCTGAGTGGCTGGTGACTGTGTGTTGTACCTAAAAGTGCCCAACAAGTATCCCAATGTACTACACATGGGCCCAAATGCCTTCCTTATGACAAAACTGACACTCATTTTCTTAAAAAAATCATTGGTCAAAATAGCCTTTTCAGGCTGAGAGAAGCACTTTGGTGACGTTTCACTGTAACTTGTTCCCAGTACAGTCTAAGTGGCTGCTGACTGTGTGACTTGGTTAAAAGTGGCCAAATAGAAGCCCAATCCACATTACATAAGCCCAAAGGCCTTCCTTATGACTAAACTGACACCCACTTTCTTAAAAATATCATGGGTCTAAATAGCCTTTTCAGGCTGAGAAAAGCACTTTGGTGACATTTGGCTGTAACTTGTTCCCAGTACATTCTGAGTGGCTGGTGACTGTGTGTTGTACCTAAAAGTGCCCAACAGGAATCCCAATGCACCATACATGGGCCCAAATGCCTTCCTTATGACAAAACTGACACTCATTTTCTTAAAAAAATCATTGGTCAAAATAGCCTTTTCAGGCTGAGAGAAGCACTTTGGTGACGTTTCACTGTAACTTGTTCCCAGTACAGTCTAAGTGGCTGCTGACTGTGTGACTTGGTTAAAAGTGGCCAAATAGAAGCCCAATCCACATTACATAAGCCCAAAGGCCTTCCTTATGACTAAACTGACACCCACTTTCTTAAAAATATCATGGGTCTAAATAGCCTTTTCAGGCTGAGAAAAGCACTTTGGTGACATTTGGCTGTAACTTGTTCCCAGTACATTCTGAGTGGCTGGTGACTGTGTGTTGTACCTAAAAGTGCCCAACAAGTATCCCAATGTACTACACATGGGCCCAAATGCCTTCCTTATGACAAAACTGACACTCATTTTCTTAAAAAAATCATTGGTCAAAATAGCCTTTTCAGGCTGAGAGAAGCACTTTGGTGACGTTTCACTGTAACTTGTTCCCAGTACAGTCTAAGTGGCTGCTGACTGTGTGACTTGGTTAAAAGTGGCCAAATAGAAGCCCAATCCACATTACATAAGCCCAAAGGCCTTCCTTATGACTAAACTGACACCCACTTTCTTAAAAATATCATGGGTCTAAATAGCCTTTTCAGGCTGAGAAAAGCACTTTGGTGACATTTGGCTGTAACTTGTTACCAGTACATTCTGAGTGGCTGGTGACTGTGTGTTGTACCTAAAAGTGCCCAACAAGTATCCCAATGTACTACACATGGGCCCAAATGCCTTCCTTATGACAAAACTGACACTCATTTTCTTAAAAAAATCATTGGTCAAAATAGCCTTTTCAGGCTGAGAGAAGCACTTTGGTGACGTTTCACTGTAACTTGTTCCCAGTACAGTCTAAGTGGCTGCTGACTGTGTGACTTGGTTAAAAGTGGCCAAATAGAAGCCCAATCCACATTACATAAGCCCAAAGGCCTTCCTTATGACTAAACTGACACCCACTTTCTTAAAAATATCATGGGTCTAAATAGCCTTTTCAGGCTGAGAAAAGCACTTTGGTGACATTTGGCTGTAACTTGTTCCCAGTACATTCTGAGTGGCTGGTGACTGTGTGTTGTACCTAAAAGTGCCCAACAGGAATCCCAATGCACCATACATGGGCCCAAATGCCTTCCTTATGACAAAACTGACACTAATTTTCTTTAAAAAATCATTGGTCAAAATAACCTTTTCAGGCTGAGAGAAGCATTTTGGTGACATTTAGCTGTAACTTGTTCCCAGTACAGTCTAAGTGGCTGCTGACTGTGTGACTTGAATAAAAGTGGCCAAATATAAGCCCAATCCACATTACATGAGCCCAAAGGCCTTCCTTATGACTAAACTGACACCCACTTTCTTAAAAATATCATGGGTCTAAATAGCCTTTTCAGGCTGAGAAAAGCACTTTGGTGACATTTGGCTGTAACTTGTTCCCAGTACATTCTGAGTGGCTGGTGACTGTGTGTTGTACCTAAAAGTGCCCAACAGGAATCCCAATGCACCATACATGGGCCCAAATGCCTTCCTTATGACAAAACTGACACTCATTTTCTTAAAAAAATCATTGGTCAAAATAGCCTTTTCAGGCTGAGAGAAGCACTTTGGTGACGTTTCACTGTAACTTGTTCCCAGTACAGTCTAAGTGGCTGCTGACTGTGTGACTTGGTTAAAAGTGGCCAAATAGAAGCCCAATCCACAATACATGAGCCCAATGGCCTTCCTTATGACTAAACTGACACCCACTTTCTTAAAAATATCATGGGTCTAAATAGCCTTTTCAGGCTGAGAGAAGCACTTTGGTGACATTTGGCTGTAACTTGTTCCCTGTACATTCTGAGTGGTTGGTGACTGTGTGTTGTACCTAAAAGTACCCAACAAGAATCCCAATGCACTATACATGGGCCCAAATGCCTTCCTTATGACAAAACTGACACTCATTTTCTTAAAGAAATCATTGGTCAAAATAGCCTTTTCAGGCTGAGAAAAGCAATTTGGTGACGTTTCACTGTAACTTGTTCCCAGTACAGTCTAAGTGGCTGCTGACTGTGTGACTTGGCTAAAAGTGGCCAAATAGAAGCCCAATCCACAATACATGAGCCCAAAGGCCTTCCTTATGACTAAACTGACACCCACTTTCTTAAAAATATCATGGGTCTAAATAGCCTTTTCAGGCTGAGAAAAGCACTTTGGTGACATTTGGCTGTAACTTGTTCCCAGTACATTCTGAGTGGCTGGTGACTGTGTGTTGTACCTAAAAGTGCCCAACAAGAATCCCAATGCACTATACATGGGCCCAAATGCCTTCCTTATGATAAAACTGACACTCATTTTCTTTAAAAAATCATTGGTCAAAATAGCCTTTTCAGGCTGAGAGAAGCACTTTGGTGACGTTTCACTGTAACTTGTTCCCAGTACAGTCTAAGTGGCTGCTGACTGTGTGACTTGGCTAAAAGTGGCCAAATAGAAGCCCAATCCACAATACATGAGCCCAAAGGCCTTCCTTATGACTAAACTGACACCCACTTTCTTAAAAATATCATGGGTCTAAATAGCCTTTTCAGGCTGAGAGAAGCACTTTGGTGACGTTTCACTGTAACTTGTTCCCAGTACATTCTGAGTGGCTGGTGACTGTGTGTTGTACCTAAAAGTGCCCAACAAGTATCCCAATGTACTACACATGGGCCCAAATGCCTTCCTTATGACAAAACTGACACTCATTTTCTTAAAAAAATCATTGGTCAAAATAGCCTTTTCAGGCTGAGAGAAGCACTTTGGTGACGTTTCACTGTAACTTGTTCCCAGTACAGTCTAAGTGGCTGCTGACTGTGTGACTTGGTTAAAAGTGGCCAAATAGAAGCCCAATCCACATTACATAAGCCCAAAGGCCTTCCTTATGACTAAACTGACACCCACTTTCTTAAAAATATCATGGGTCTAAATAGCCTTTTCAGGCTGAGAAAAGCACTTTGGTGACATTTGGCTGTAACTTGTTCCCAGTACATTCTGAGTGGCTGGTGACTGTGTGTTGTACCTAAAAGTGCCCAACAGGAATCCCAATGCACCATACATGGGCCCAAATGCCTTCCTTATGACAAAACTGACACTCATTTTCTTAAAAAAATCATTGGTCAAAATAGCCTTTTCAGGCTGAGAGAAGCACTTTGGTGACGTTTCACTGTAACTTGTTCCCAGTACAGTCTAAGTGGCTGCTGACTGTGTGACTTGGTTAAAAGTGGCCAAATAGAAGCCCAATCCACATTACATAAGCCCAAAGGCCTTCCTTATGACTAAACTGACACCCACTTTCTTAAAAATATCATGGGTCTAAATAGCCTTTTCAGGCTGAGAAAAGCACTTTGGTGACATTTGGCTGTAACTTGTTCCCAGTACATTCTGAGTGGCTGGTGACTGTGTGTTGTACCTAAAAGTGCCCAACAAGTATCCCAATGTACTACACATGGGCCCAAATGCCTTCCTTATGACAAAACTGACACTCATTTTCTTAAAAAAATCATTGGTCAAAATAGCCTTTTCAGGCTGAGAGAAGCACTTTGGTGACGTTTCACTGTAACTTGTTCCCAGTACAGTCTAAGTGGCTGCTGACTGTGTGACTTGGTTAAAAGTGGCCAAATAGAAGCCCAATCCACATTACATAAGCCCAAAGGCCTTCCTTATGACTAAACTGACACCCACTTTCTTAAAAATATCATGGGTCTAAATAGCCTTTTCAGGCTGAGAAAAGCACTTTGGTGACATTTGGCTGTAACTTGTTCCCAGTACATTCTGAGTGGCTGGTGACTGTGTGTTGTACCTAAAAGTGCCCAACAGGAATCCCAATGCACCATACATGGGCCCAAATGCCTTCCTTATGACAAAACTGACACTAATTTTCTTTAAAAAATCATTGGTCAAAATAGCCTTTTCAGGCTGAGAGAAGCATTTTGGTGACATTTAGCTGTAACTTGTTCCCAGTACAGTCTAAGTGGCTGCTGACTGTGTGACTTGAATAAAAGTGGCCAAATATAAGCCCAATCCACATTACATGAGCCCAAAGGCCTTCCTTATGACTAAACTGACACCCACTTTCTTAAAAATATCATGGGTCTAAATAGCCTTTTCAGGCTGAGAAAAGCACTTTGGTGACATTTGGCTGTAACTTGTTCCCAGTACATTCTGAGTGGCTGGTGACTGTGTGTTGTACCTAAAAGTGCCCAACAGGAATCCCAATGCACCATACATGGGCCCAAATGCCTTCCTTATGACAAAACTGACACTAATTTTCTTAAAAAAATCATTGGTCAAAATAGCCTTTTCAGGCTGAGAGAAGCACTTTGGTGACGTTTCACTGTAACTTGTTCCCAGTACAGTCTAAGTGGCTGCTGACTGTGTGACTTGGTTAAAAGTGGCCAAATAGAAGCCCAATCCACATTACATGAGCCCAAAGGCCTTCCTTATGACTAAACTGACACCCACTTTCTTAAAAATATCATGGGTCTAAATAGCCTTTTCAGGCTGAGAAAAGCACTTTGGTGACATTTGGCTGTAAACTTGTTCCCAGTACATTCTGAGTGGCTGGTGACTGTGTGTTGTACCTAAAAGTGCCCAACAAGAATCCCAATGCACTATACATGGGCCCAAATGCCTTCCTTATGACAAAACTGACACTCATTTTCTTAAAAAAATCATTGGTCAAAATAGCCTTTTCAGGCTGAGAGAAGCACTTTGGTGACGTTTCACTGTAACTTGTTCCCAGTACAGTCTAAGTGGCTGCTGACTGTGTGACTTGGTTAAAAGTGGCCAAATAGAAGCCCAATCCACATTACATAAGCCCAAAGGCCTTCCTTATGACTAAACTGACACCCACTTTCTTAAAAATATCATGGGTCTAAATAGCCTTTTCAGGCTGAGAAAAGCACTTTGGTGACATTTGGCTGTAACTTGTTCCCAGTACATTCTGAGTGGCTGGTGACTGTGTGTTGTACCTAAAAGTGCCCAACAAGTATCCCAATGTACTACACATGGGCCCAAATGCCTTCCTTATGACAAAACTGACACTCATTTTCTTAAAAAAATCATTGGTCAAAATAGCCTTTTCAGGCTGAGAGAAGCACTTTGGTGACGTTTCACTGTAACTTGTTCCCAGTACAGTCTAAGTGGCTGCTGACTGTGTGACTTGGTTAAAAGTGGCCAAATAGAAGCCCAATCCACATTACATAAGCCCAAAGGCCTTCCTTATGACTAAACTGACACCCACTTTCTTAAAAATATCATGGGTCTAAATAGCCTTTTCAGGCTGAGAAAAGCACTTTGGTGACATTTGGCTGTAACTTGTTCCCAGTACATTCTGAGTGGCTGGTGACTGTGTGTTGTACCTAAAAGTGCCCAACAGGAATCCCAATGCACCATACATGGGCCCAAATGCCTTCCTTATGACAAAACTGACACTCATTTTCTTAAAAAAATCATTGGTCAAAATAGCCTTTTCAGGCTGAGAGAAGCACTTTGGTGACGTTTCACTGTAACTTGTTCCCAGTACAGTCTAAGTGGCTGCTGACTGTTTGACTTGGTTAAAAGTGGCCAAATAGAAGCCCAATCCACATTACATAAGCCCAAAGGCCTTCCTTATGACTAAACTGACACCCACTTTCTTAAAAATATCATGGGTCTAAATAGCCTTTTCAGGCTGAGAAAAGCACTTTGGTGACATTTGGCTGTAACTTGTTCCCAGTACATTCTGAGTGGCTGGTGACTGTGTGTTGTACCTAAAAGTGCCCAACAGGAATCCCAATGCACCATACATGGGCCCAAATGCCTTCCTTATGACAAAACTGACACTCATTTTCTTTAAAAAATCATTGGTCAAAATAGCCTTTTCAGGCTGAGAGAAGCATTTTGGTGACATTTAGCTGTAACTTGTTCCCAGTACAGTCTAAGTGGCTGCTGACTGTGTGACTTGAATAAAAGTGGCCAAATATAAGCCCAATCCACATTACATGAGCCCAAAGGCCTTCCTTATGACTAAACTGACACCCACTTTCTTAAAAATATCATGGGTCTAAATAGCCTTTTCAGGCTGAGAAAAGCACTTTGGTGACATTTGGCTGTAACTTGTTCCCAGTACATTCTGAGTGGCTGGTGACTGTGTGTTGTACCTAAAAGTGCCCAACAGGAATCCCAATGCACCATACATGGGCCCAAATGCCTTCCTTATGACAAAACTGACACTCATTTTCTTAAAAAAATCATTGGTCAAAATAGCCTTTTCAGGCTGAGAGAAGCACTTTGGTGACGTTTCACTGTAACTTGTTCCCAGTACAGTCTAAGTGGCTGCTGACTGTGTGACTTGGTTAAAAGTGGCCAAATAGAAGCCCAATCCACAATACATGAGCCCAAAGGCCTTCCTTATGACTAAACTGACACCCACTTTCTTAAAAATATCATGGGTCTAAATAGCCTTTTCAGGCTGAGAGAAGCACTTTGGTGACATTTGGCTGTAACTTGTTCCCTGTACATTCTGAGTGGTTGGTGACTGTGTGTTGTACCTAAAAGTACCCAACAAGAATCCCAATGCACTATACATGGGCCCAAATGCCTTCCTTATGACAAAACTGACACTCATTTTCTTAAAGAAATCATTGGTCAAAATAGCCTTTTCAGGCTGAGAGAAGCACTTTGGTGACGTTTCACTGTAACTTGTTCCCAGTACAGTCTAAGTGGCTGCTGACTGTGTGACTTGGCTAAAAGTGGCCAAATAGAAGCCCAATCCACAATACATGAGCCCAAAGGCCTTCCTTATGACTAAACTGACACCCACTTTCTTAAAAATATCATGGGTCTAAATAGCCTTTTCAGGCTGAGAAAAGCACTTTGGTGACATTTGGCTGTAACTTGTTCCCAGTACATTCTGAGTGGCTGGTGACTGTGTGTTGTACCTAATAGTGCCCAACAAGAATCCCAATGCACTATACATGGGCCCAAATGCCTTCCTTATGACAAAACTGACACTCATTTTCTTTAAAAAATCATTGGTCAAAATAGCCTTTTCAGGCTGAGAGAAGCACTTTGGTGACGTTTCACTGTAACTTGTTCCCAGTACAGTCTAAGTGGCTGCTGACTGTGTGACTTGGCTAAAAGTGGCCAAATAGAAGCCCAATCCACAATACATGAGCCCAAAGGCCTTCCTTATGACTAAACTGACACCCACTTTCTTAAAAATATCATGGGTCTAAATAGCCTTTTCAGGCTGAGAGAAGCACTTTGGTGACGTTTCACTGTAACTTGTTCCCAGTACAGTCTAAGTGAATGCTGACTGTGTGACTTGGTTAAAAGTGGCCAAATAGAAGCCCAATCCACATTACATGAGCCCAAAGGCCTTCCTTATGACTAAACTGACACCCACTTTCTTAAAAATATCATGGGTCTAAATAGCCTTTTCAGGCTGAGAAAAGCACTTTTGTGACATTTGGCTGTAACTTGTTCCCAGTACATTCTGAGTGGCTGGTGACTGTGTGTTGTACCTAAAAGTGCCCAACAGGAATCCCAATGCACCATACATGGGCCCAAATGCCTTCCTTATGACAAAACTGACACTCATTTTCTTAAAAAAATCATTGGTCAAAATAGCCTTTTCAGGCTGAGAGAAGCACTTTGGTGACATTTAGCTGTAACTTGTTCCCAATACAGTCTAAGTAGCTGCTGACTGTGTAACTTGAATAAAAGTGGCCAAATAGAAGCCCAATCCACATTACATGAGCCCAAAGGCCTTCCTTATGACTAAACTGACACCCACTTTCTTAAAAATATCATGGGTCTAAATAGCCTTTTCAGGCTGAGAAAAGCACTTTGGTGACATTTGGCTGTAAACTTGTTCCCAGTACATTCTGAGTGGCTGGTGACTGTGTGTTGTACCTAAAAGTGCCCAACAAGAATCCCAATGCACTATACATGGGCCCAAATGCCTTCCTTATGACAAAACTGACACTCATTTTCTTAAAAAAATCATTGGTCAAAATAGCCTTTTCAGGCTGAGAGAAGCACTTTGGTGACGTTTCACTGTAACTTGTTCCCAGTACAGTCTAAGTGGCTGCTGACTGTGTGACTTGGTTAAAAGTGGCCAAATAGAAGCCCAATCCACATTACATAAGCCCAAAGGCCTTCCTTATGACTAAACTGACACCCACTTTCTTAAAAATATCATGGGTCTAAATAGCCTTTTCAGGCTGAGAAAAGCACTTTGGTGACATTTGGCTGTAACTTGTTCCCAGTACATTCTGAGTGGCTGGTGACTGTGTGTTGTACCTAAAAGTGCCCAACAAGTATCCCAATGTACTACACATGGGCCCAAATGCCTTCCTTATGACAAAACTGACACTCATTTTCTTAAAAAAATCATTGGTCAAAATAGCCTTTTCAGGCTGAGAGAAGCACTTTGGTGACGTTTCACTGTAACTTGTTCCCAGTACAGTCTAAGTGGCTGCTGACTGTGTGACTTGGTTAAAAGTGGCCAAATAGAAGCCCAATCCACATTACATAAGCCCAAAGGCCTTCCTTATGACTAAACTGACACCCACTTTCTTAAAAATATCATGGGTCTAAATAGCCTTTTCAGGCTGAGAAAAGCACTTTGGTGACATTTGGCTGTAACTTGTTCCCAGTACATTCTGAGTGGCTGGTGACTGTGTGTTGTACCTAAAAGTGCCCAACAGGAATCCCAATGCACCATACATGGGCCCAAATGCCTTCCTTATGACAAAACTGACACTAATTTTCTTAAAAAAATCATTGGTCAAAATAGCCTTTTCAGGCTGAGAGAAGCATTTTGGTGACATTTAGCTGTAACTTGTTCCCAGTACAGTCTAAGTGGCTGCTGACTGTGTGACTTGAATAAAAGTGGCCAAATATAAGCCCAATCCACATTACATGAGCCCAAAGGCCTTCCTTATGACTAAACTGACACCCACTTTCTTAAAAATATCATGGGTCTAAATAGCCTTTTCAGGCTGAGAAAAGCACTTTGGTGACATTTGGCTGTAACTTGTTCCCAGTACATTCTGAGTGGCTGGTGACTGTGTGTTGTACCTAAAAGTGCCCAACAGGAATCCCAATGCACCATACATGGGCCCAAATGCCTTCCTTATGACAAAACTGACACTCATTTTCTTAAAAAAATCATTGGTCAAAATAGCCTTTTCAGGCTGAGAGAAGCACTTTGGTGACGTTTCACTGTAACTTGTTCCCAGTATAGTCTAAGTGGCTGCTGACTGTGTGACTTGGTTAAAAGTGGCCAAATAGAAGCCCAATCCACAATACATGAGCCCAAAGGCCTTCCTTATGACTAAACTGACACCCACTTTCTTAAAAATATCATGGGTCTAAATAGCCTTTTCAGGCTGAGAGAAGCACTTTGGTGACATTTGGCTGTAACTTGTTCCCTGTACATTCTGAGTGGTTGGTGACTGTGTGTTGTACCTAAAAGTACCCAACAAGAATCCCAATGCACTATACATGGGCCCAAATGCCTTCCTTATGACAAAACTGACACTCATTTTCTTAAAGAAATCATTGGTCAAAATAGCCTTTTCAGGCTGAGAGAAGCACTTTGGTGACGTTTCACTGTAACTTGTTCCCAGTACAGTCTAAGTGGCTGCTGACTGTGTGACTTGGCTAAAAGTGGCCAAATAGAAGCCCAATCCACAATACATGAGCCCAAAGGCCTTCCTTATGACTAAACTGACACCCACTTTCTTAAAAATATCATGGGTCTAAATAGCCTTTTCAGGCTGAGAAAAGCACTTTGGTGACATTTGGCTGTAACTTGTTCCCAGTACATTCTGAGTGGCTGGTGACTGTGTGTTGTACCTAAAAGTGCCCAACAAGAATCCCAATGCACTATACATGGGCCCAAATGCCTTCCTTATGACAAAACTGACACTCATTTTCTTTAAAAAATCATTGGTCAAAATAGCCTTTTCAGGCTGAGAGAAGCACTTTGGTGACGTTTCACTGTAACTTGTTCCCAGTACAGTCTAAGTGAATGCTGACTGTGTGACTTGGTTAAAAGTGGCCAAATAGAAGCCCAATCCACATTACATGAGCCCAAAGGCCTTCCTTATGACTAAACTGACACCCACTTTCTTAAAAATATCATGGGTCTAAATAGCCTTTTCAGGCTGAGAAAAGCACTTTTGTGACATTTGGCTGTAACTTGTTCCCAGTACATTCTGAGTGGCTGGTGACTGTGTGTTGTACCTAAAAGTGCCCAACAGGAATCCCAATGCACCATACATGGGCCCAAATGCCTTCCTTATGACAAAACTGACACTCATTTTCTTAAAAAAATCATTGGTCAAAATAGCCTTTTCAGGCTGAGAGAAGCACTTTGGTGACATTTAGCTGTAACTTGTTCCCAATACAGTCTAAGTAGCTGCTGACTGTGTAACTTGAATAAAAGTGGCCAAATAGAAGCCCAATCCACATTACATGAGCCCAAAGGCCTTCCTTATGACTAAACTGACACCCACTTTCTTAAAAATATCATGGGTCTAAATAGCCTTTTCAGGCTGAGAAAAGCACTTTGGTGACATTTGGCTGTAAACTTGTTCCCAGTACATTCTGAGTGGCTGGTGACTGTGTGTTGTACCTAAAAGTGCCCAACAAGAATCCCAATGCACTATACATGGGCCCAAATGCCTTCCTTATGACAAAACTGACACTCATTTTCTTAAAAAAATCATTGGTCAAAATAGCCTTTTCAGGCTGAGAGAAGCACTTTGGTGACGTTTCACTGTAACTTGTTCCCAGTACAGTCTAAGTGGCTGCTGACTGTGTGACTTGGTTAAAAGTGGCCAAATAGAAGCCCAATCCACATTACATAAGCCCAAAGGCCTTCCTTATGACTAAACTGACACCCACTTTCTTAAAAATATCATGGGTCTAAATAGCCTTTTCAGGCTGAGAAAAGCACTTTGGTGACATTTGGCTGTAACTTGTTACCAGTACATTCTGAGTGGCTGGTGACTGTGTGTTGTACCTAAAAGTGCCCAACAAGTATCCCAATGTACTACACATGGGCCCAAATGCCTTCCTTATGACAAAACTGACACTCATTTTCTTAAAAAAATCATTGGTCAAAATAGCCTTTTCAGGCTGAGAGAAGCACTTTGGTGACGTTTCACTGTAACTTGTTCCCAGTACAGTCTAAGTGGCTGCTGACTGTGTGACTTGGTTAAAAGTGGCCAAATAGAAGCCCAATCCACATTACATAAGCCCAAAGGCCTTCCTTATGACTAAACTGACACCCACTTTCTTAAAAATATCATGGGTCTAAATAGCCTTTTCAGGCTGAGAAAAGCACTTTGGTGACATTTGGCTGTAACTTGTTCCCAGTACATTCTGAGTGGCTGGTGACTGTGTGTTGTACCTAAAAGTGCCCAACAGGAATCCCAATGCACCATACATGGGCCCAAATGCCTTCCTTATGACAAAACTGACACTAATTTTCTTAAAAAAATCATTGGTCAAAATAACCTTTTCAGGCTGAGAGAAGCATTTTGGTGACATTTAGCTGTAACTTGTTCCCAGTACAGTCTAAGTGGCTGCTGACTGTGTGACTTGAATAAAAGTGGCCAAATATAAGCCCAATCCACATTACATGAGCCCAAAGGCCTTCCTTATGACTAAACTGACACCCACTTTCTTAAAAATATCATGGGTCTAAATAGCCTTTTCAGGCTGAGAAAAGCACTTTGGTGACATTTGGCTGTAACTTGTTCCCAGTACATTCTGAGTGGCTGGTGACTGTGTGTTGTACCTAAAAGTGCCCAACAGGAATCCCAATGCACCATACATGGGCCCAAATGCCTTCCTTATGACAAAACTGACACTCATTTTCTTAAAAAAATCATTGGTCAAAATAGCCTTTTCAGGCTGAGAGAAGCACTTTGGTGACGTTTCACTGTAACTTGTTCCCAGTACAGTCTAAGTGGCTGCTGACTGTGTGACTTGGTTAAAAGTGGCCAAATAGAAGCCCAATCCACAATACATGAGCCCAAAGGCCTTCCTTATGACTAAACTGACACCCACTTTCTTAAAAATATCATGGGTCTAAATAGCCTTTTCAGGCTGAGAGAAGCACTTTGGTGACATTTGGCTGTAACTTGTTCCCTGTACATTCTGAGTGGTTGGTGACTGTGTGTTGTACCTAAAAGTACCCAACAAGAATCCCAATGCACTATACATGGGCCCAAATGCCTTCCTTATGACAAAACTGACACTCATTTTCTTAAAGAAATCATTGGTCAAAATAGCCTTTTCAGGCTGAGAGAAGCACTTTGGTGACGTTTCACTGTAACTTGTTCCCAGTACAGTCTAAGTGGCTGCTGACTGTGTGACTTGGTTAAAAGTGGCCAAATAGAAGCCCAATCCACAATACATGAGCCCAAAGGCCTTCCTTATGACTAAACTGACACCCACTTTCTTAAAAATATCATGGGTCTAAATAGCCTTTTCAGGCTGAGAGAAGCACTTTGGTGACATTTGGCTGTAACTTGTTCCCTGTACATTCTGAGTGGTTGGTGACTGTGTGTTGTACCTAAAAGTACCCAACAAGAATCCCAATGCACTATACATGGGCCCAAATGCCTTCCTTATGACAAAACTGACACTCATTTTCTTAAAGAAATCATTGGTCAAAATAGCCTTTTCAGGCTGAGAAAAGCAATTTGGTGACGTTTCACTGTAACTTGTTCCCAGTACAGTCTAAGTGGCTGCTGACTGTGTGACTTGGCTAAAAGTGGCCAAATAGAAGCCCAATCCACAATACATGAGCCCAAAGGCCTTCCTTATGACTAAACTGACACCCACTTTCTTAAAAATATCATGGGTCTAAATAGCCTTTTCAGGCTGAGAAAAGCACTTTGGTGACATTTGGCTGTAACTTGTTCCCAGTACATTCTGAGTGGCTGGTGACTGTGTGTTGTACCTAAAAGTGCCCAACAAGAATCCCAATGCACTATACATGGGCCCAAATGCCTTCCTTATGATAAAACTGACACTCATTTTCTTTAAAAAATCATTGGTCAAAATAGCCTTTTCAGGCTGAGAGAAGCACTTTGGTGACGTTTCACTGTAACTTGTTCCCAGTACAGTCTAAGTGGCTGCTGACTGTGTGACTTGGCTAAAAGTGGCCAAATAGAAGCCCAATCCACAATACATGAGCCCAAAGGCCTTCCTTATGACTAAACTGACACCCACTTTCTTAAAAATATCATGGGTCTAAATAGCCTTTTCAGGCTGAGAGAAGCACTTTGGTGACGTTTCACTGTAACTTGTTCCCAGTACAGTCTAAGTGAATGCTGACTGTGTGACTTGGTTAAAAGTGGCCAAATAGAAGCCCAATCCACATTACATGAGTCCAAAGGCCTTCCTTATGACTAAACTGACACCCACTTTCTTAAAAATATCATGGGTCTAAATAGCCTTTTCAGGCTGAGAAAAGCACTTTTGTGACATTTGGCTGTAACTTGTTCCCAGTACATTCTGAGTGGCTGGTGACTGTGTGTTGTACCTAAAAGTGCCCAACAGGAATCCCAATGCACCATACATGGGCCCAAATGCCTTCCTTATGACAAAACTGTAACTCATTTTTTTTTTTTAATCATTGGTCAAAATAGCCTTTTCAGGCTGAGAGAAGCACTTTGGTGACATTTAGCTGTAACTTGTTCCCAATACAGTCTAAGTAGCTGCTGACTGTGTAACTTGAATAAAAGTGGCCAAATAGAAGCCCAATCCACATTACATGAGCCCAAAGGCCTTCCTTATGACTAAACTGACACCCACTTTCTTAAAAATATCATGGGTCTAAATAGCCTTTTCAGGCTGAGAAAAGCACTTTGGTGACATTTGGCTGTAACTTGTTCCCAGTACATTCTGAGTGGCTGGTGACTGTGTGTTGTACCTAAAAGTGCCCAACAGGAATCCCAATGCACCATACATGGGCCCAAATGCCTTCCTTATGACAAAACTGACACTCATTTTCTTAAAAATATCATTGGTCAAAATAGCCTTTTCAGGCTGAGAAAAGCACTTTGGTGATGTTTCACTGTAACTTGTTCCCAGTACAGTCTAAGTGGCTGCTGACTGTGTGACTTGGCTAAAAGTGGCCAAATAGAAGCCCAATCCACAATACATGAGCCCAAAGGCCTTCCTTATGACTAAACTGACACCCACTTTCTTAAAAATATCATGGGTCTAAATAGCCTTTTCAGGCTGAGAGAAGCACTTTGGTGACGTTTCACTGTAACTTGTTCCCAGTACAGTCTAAGTGAATGCTGACTGTGTGACTTGGTTAAAAGTGGCCAAATAGAAGCCCAATCCACATTACATGAGCCCAAAGGCCTTCCTTATGACTAAACTGACACCCACTTTCTTAAAAATATCATGGGTCTAAATAGCCTTTTCAGGCTGAGAAAAGCACTTTTGTGACATTTGGCTGTAACTTGTTCCCAGTACATTCTGAGTGGCTGGTGACTGTGTGTTGTACCTAAAAGTGCCCAACAGGAATCCCAATGCACTATACATGGGCCCAAATGCCTTCCTTATGACAAAACTGACACTCATTTTCTTAAAAAAATCATTGGTCAAAATAGCCTTTTCAGGCTGAGAGAAGCACTTTGGTGACGTTTCACTGTAACTTGTTCCCAGTACAGTCTAAGTGGCTGCTGACTGTGTGACTTGGCTAAAAGTGGCCAAATAGAAGCCCAATCCACAATACATGAGCCCAAAGGCCTTCCTTATGACTAAACTGACACCCACTTTCTTAAAAATATCATGGGTCTAAATAGCCTTTTCAGGCTGAGAGAAGCACTTTGGTGACGTTTCACTGTAACTTGTTCCCAGTACAGTCTAAGTGGCTGCTGACTGTGTGACTTGGCTAAAAGTGGCCAAATAGAAGCCCAATCCACAATACATGAGCCCAAAGGCCTTCCTTATGACTAAACTGACACCCACTTTCTTAAAAATATCATGGGTCTAAACAGCCTTTTCAGGCTGAGAGAAGCACTTTGGTGACGTTTCACTGTAACTTGTTCCCAGCACAGTCTAAGTGAATGCTGACTGTGTGACTTGGTTAAAAGTGGCCAAATAGAAGCCCAATCCACATTACATGAGCCCAAAGGCCTTCCTTATGACTAAACTGACACCCACTTTCTTAAAAATATCATGGGTCTAAATAGCCTTTTCAGGCTGAGAAAAGCACTTTTGTGACATTTGGCTGTAACTTGTTCCCAGTACATTCTGAGTGGCTGGTGACTGTGTGTTGTACCTAAAAGTGCCCAACAGGAATCCCAATGCACCATACATGGGCCCAAATGCCTTCCTTATGACAAAACTGACACTCATTTTCTTAAAAAAATCATTGGTCAAAATAGCCTTTTCAGGCTGAGAGAAGCACTTTGGTGACATTTAGCTGTAACTTGTTCCCAATACAGTCTAAGTAGCTGCTGACTGTGTAACTTGAATAAAAGTGGCCAAATAGAAGCCCAATCCACATTACATGAGCCCAAAGGCCTTCCTTATGACTAAACTGATACCCACTTTCTTAAAAATATCATGGGTCTAAATAGCCTTTTCAGGCTGAGAAAAGCACTTTGGTGACATTTGGCTGTAAACTTGTTCCCAGTACATTCTGAGTGGCTGGTGACTGTGTGTTGTACCTAAAAGTGCCCAACAAGAATCCCAATGCACTATACATGGGCCCAAATGCCTTCCTTATGACAAAACTGACACTCATTTTCTTAAAAAAATCATTGGTCAAAATAGCCTTTTCAGGCTGAGAGAAGCACTTTGGTGACGTTTCACTGTAACTTGTTCCCAGTACAGTCTAAGTGGCTGCTGACTGTGTGACTTGGTTAAAAGTGGCCAAATAGAAGCCCAATCCACATTACATAAGCCCAAAGGCCTTCCTTATGACTAAACTGACACCCACTTTCTTAAAAATATCATGGGTCTAAATAGCCTTTTCAGGCTGAGAAAAGCACTTTGGTGACATTTGGCTGTAACTTGTTCCCAGTACATTCTGAGTGGCTGGTGACTGTGTGTTGTACCTAAAAGTGCCCAACAGGAATCCCAATGCACCATACATGGGCCCAAATGCCTTCCTTATGACAAAACTGACACTAATTTTCTTTAAAAAATCATTGGTCAAAATAGCCTTTTCAGGCTGAGAGAAGCATTTTGGTGACATTTAGCTGTAACTTGTTCCCAGTACAGTCTAAGTGGCTGCTGACTGTGTGACTTGAATAAAAGTGGCCAAATATAAGCCCAATCCACATTACATGAGCCCAAAGGCCTTCCTTATGACTAAACTGACACCCACTTTCTTAAAAATATCATGGGTCTAAATAGCCTTTTCAGGCTGAGAAAAGCACTTTGGTGACATTTGGCTGTAACTTGTTCCCAGTACATTCTGAGTGGCTGGTGACTGTGTGTTGTACCTAAAAGTGCCCAACAGGAATCCCAATGCACCATACATGGGCCCAAATGCCTTCCTTATGACAAAACTGACACTCATTTTCTTAAAAAAATCATTGGTCAAAATAGCCTTTTCAGGCTGAGAGAAGCACTTTGGTGACGTTTCACTGTAACTTGTTCCCAGTACAGTCTAAGTGGCTGCTGACTGTGTGACTTGGTTAAAAGTGGCCAAATAGAAGCCCAATCCACAATACATGAGCCCAAAGGCCTTCCTTATGACTAAACTGACACCCACTTTCTTAAAAATATCATGGGTCTAAATAGCCTTTTCAGGCTGAGAGAAGCACTTTGGTGACATTTGGCTGTAACTTGTTCCCTTTACATTCTGAGTGGTTGGTGACTGTGTGTTGTACCTAAAAGTACCCAACAAGAATCCCAATGCACTATACATGGGCCCAAATGCCTTCCTTATGACAAAACTGACACTCATTTTCTTAAAGAAATCATTGGTCAAAATAGCCTTTTCAGGCTGAGAAAAGCACTTTGGTGACGTTTCACTGTAACTTGTTCCCAGTACAGTCTAAGTGGCTGCTGACTGTGTGACTTGGCTAAAAGTGGCCAAATAGAAGCCCAATCCACAATACATGAGCCCAAAGGCCTTCCTTATGACTAAACTGACACCCACTTTCTTAAAAATATCATGGGTCTAAATAGCCTTTTCAGGCTGAGAAAAGCACTTTGGTGACATTTGGCTGTAACTTGTTCCCAGTACATTCTGAGTGGCTGGTGACTGTGTGTTGTACCTAAAAGTGCCCAACAAGAATCCCAATGCACTATACATGGGCCCAAATGCCTTCCTTATGACAAAACTGACACTCATTTTCTTTAAAAAATCATTGGTCAAAATAGCCTTTTCAGGCTGAGAGAAGCACTTTGGTGACGTTTCACTGTAACTTGTTCCCAGTACAGTCTAAGTGGCTGCTGACTGTGTGACTTGGCTAAAAGTGGCCAAATAGAAGCCCAATCCACAATACATGAGCCCAAAGGCCTTCCTTATGACTAAACTGACACCCACTTTCTTAAAAATATCATGGGTCTAAATAGCCTTTTCAGGCTGAGAGAAGCACTTTGGTGACGTTTCACTGTAACTTGTTCCCAGTACAGTCTAAGTGAATGCTGACTGTGTGACTTGGTTAAAAGTGGCCAAATAGAAGCCCAATCCACATTACATGAGCCCAAAGGCCTTCCTTATGACTAAACTGACACCCACTTTCTTAAAAATATCATGGGTCTAAATAGCCTTTTCAGGCTGAGAAAAGCACTTTTGTGACATTTGGCTGTAACTTGTTCCCAGTACATTCTGAGTGGCTGGTGACTGTGTGTTGTACCTAAAAGTGCCCAACAGGAATCCCAATGCACCATACATGGGCCCAAATGCCTTCCTTATGACAAAACTGACACTCATTTTTTTTTTTTAAATCATTGGTCAAAATAGCCTTTTCAGGCTGAGAGAAGCACTTTGGTGACATTTAGCTGTAACTTGTTCCCAATACAGTCTAAGTAGCTGCTGACTGTGTAACTTGAATAAAAGTGGCCAAATAGAAGCCCAATCCACATTACATGAGCCCAAAGGCCTTCCTTATGACTAAACTGACACCCACTTTCTTAAAAATATCATGGGTCTAAATAGCCTTTTCAGGCTGAGAGAAGCACTTTGGTGACGTTTCACTGTAACTTGTTCCCAGTACAGTCTAAGTGGCTGCTGACTGTGTGACTTGGCTAAAAGTGGCCAAATAGAAGCCCAATCCACAATACATGAGCCCAAAGGCCTTCCTTATGACTAAACTGACACCCACTTTCTTAAAAATATCATGGGTCTAAATAGCCTTTTCAGGCTGAGAGAAGCACTTTGGTGACGTTTCACTGTAACTTGTTCCCAGCACAGTCTAAGTGAATGCTGACTGTGTGACTTGGTTAAAAGTGGCCAAATAGAAGCCCAATCCACATTACATGAGCCCAAAGGCCTTCCTTATGACTAAACTGACACCCACTTTCTTAAAAATATCATGGGTCTAAATAGCCTTTTCAGGCTGAGAAAAGCACTTTTGTGACATTTGGCTGTAACTTGTTCCCAGTACATTCTGAGTGGCTGGTGACTGTGTGTTGTACCTAAAAGTGCCCAACAGGAATCCCAATGCACCATACATGGGCCCAAATGCCTTCCTTATGACAAAACTGACACTCATTTTCTTAAAAAAATCATTGGTCAAAATAGCCTTTTCAGGCTGAGAGAAGCACTTTGGTGACATTTAGCTGTAACTTGTTCCCAATACAGTCTAAGTAGCTGCTGACTGTGTAACTTGAATAAAAGTGTCCAAATAGAAGCCCAATCCACATTACATGAGCCCAAAGGCCTTCCTTATGACTAAACTGATACCCACTTTCTTAAAAATATCATGGGTCTAAATAGCCTTTTCAGGCTGAGAAAAGCACTTTGGTGACATTTGGCTGTAAACTTGTTCCCAGTACATTCTGAGTGGCTGGTGACTGTGTGTTGTACCTAAAAGTGCCCAACAAGAATCCCAATGCACTATACATGGGCCCAAATGCCTTCCTTATGACAAAACTGACACTCATTTTCTTAAAAAAATCATTGGTCAAAATAGCCTTTTCAGGCTGAGAGAAGCACTTTGGTGACGTTTCACTGTAACTTGTTCCCAGTACAGTCTAAGTGGCTGCTGACTGTGTGACTTGGTTAAAAGTGGCCAAATAGAAGCCCAATCCACATTACATAAGCCCAAAGGCCTTCCTTATGACTAAACTGACACCCACTTTCTTAAAAATATCATGGGTCTAAATAGCCTTTTCAGGCTGAGAAAAGCACTTTGGTGACATTTGGCTGTAACTTGTTCCCAGTACATTCTGAGTGGCTGGTGACTGTGTGTTGTACCTAAAAGTGCCCAACAGGAATCCCAATGCACCATACATGGGCCCAAATGCCTTCCTTATGACAAAACTGACACTAATTTTCTTAAAAAAATCATTGGTCAAAATAGCCTTTTCAGGCTGAGAGAAGCATTTTGGTGACATTTAGCTGTAACTTGTTCCCAGTACAGTCTAAGTGGCTGCTGACTGTGTGACTTGAATAAAAGTGGCCAAATATAAGCCCAATCCACATTACATGAGCCCAAAGGCCTTCCTTATGACTAAACTGACACCCACTTTCTTAAAAATATCATGGGTCTAAATAGCCTTTTCAGGCTGAGAAAAGCACTTTGGTGACATTTGGCTGTAACTTGTTCCCAGTACATTCTGAGTGGCTGGTGACTGTGTGTTGTACCTAAAAGTGCCCAACAGGAATCCCAATGCACCATACATGGGCCCAAATGCCTTCCTTATGACAAAACTGACACTCATTTTCTTAAAAAAATCATTGGTCAAAATAGCCTTTTCAGGCTGAGAGAAGCACTTTGGTGACGTTTCACTGTAACTTGTTCCCAGTACAGTCTAAGTGGCTGCTGACTGTGTGACTTGGTTAAAAGTGGCCAAATAGAAGCCCAATCCACAATACATGAGCCCAAAGGCCTTCCTTATGACTAAACTGACACCCACTTTCTTAAAAATATCATGGGTCTAAATAGCCTTTTCAGGCTGAGAGAAGCACTTTGGTGACATTTGGCTGTAACTTGTTCCCTTTACATTCTGAGTGGTTGGTGACTGTGTGTTGTACCTAAAAGTACCCAACAAGAATCCCAATGCACTATACATGGGCCCAAATGCCTTCCTTATGACAAAACTGACACTCATTTTCTTAAAGAAATCATTGGTCAAAATAGCCTTTTCAGGCTGAGAAAAGCACTTTGGTGACGTTTCACTGTAACTTGTTCCCAGTACAGTCTAAGTGGCTGCTGACTGTGTGACTTGGCTAAAAGTGGCCAAATAGAAGCCCAATCCACAATACATGAGCCCAAAGGCCTTCCTTATGACTAAACTGACACCCACTTTCTTAAAAATATCATGGGTCTAAATAGCCTTTTCAGGCTGAGAAAAGCACTTTGGTGACATTTGGCTGTAACTTGTTCCCAGTACATTCTGAGTGGCTGGTGACTGTGTGTTGTACCTAAAAGTGCCCAACAAGAATCCCAATGCACTATACATGGGCCCAAATGCCTTCCTTATGACAAAACTGACACTCATTTTCTTTAAAAAATCATTGGTCAAAATAGCCTTTTCAGGCTGAGAGAAGCACTTTGGTGACGTTTCACTGTAACTTGTTCCCAGTACAGTCTAAGTGGCTGCTGACTGTGTGACTTGGCTAAAAGTGGCCAAATAGAAGCCCAATCCACAATACATGAGCCCAAAGGCCTTCCTTATGACTAAACTGACACCCACTTTCTTAAAAATATCATGGGTCTAAATAGCCTTTTCAGGCTGAGAGAAGCACTTTGGTGACGTTTCACTGTAACTTGTTCCCAGTACAGTCTAAGTGAATGCTGACTGTGTGACTTGGTTAAAAGTGGCCAAATAGAAGCCCAATCCACATTACATGAGCCCAAAGGCCTTCCTTATGACTAAACTGACACCCACTTTCTTAAAAATATCATGGGTCTAAATAGCCTTTTCAGGCTGAGAAAAGCACTTTTGTGACATTTGGCTGTAACTTGTTCCCAGTACATTCTGAGTGGCTGGTGACTGTGTGTTGTACCTAAAAGTGCCCAACAGGAATCCCAATGCACCATACATGGGCCCAAATGCCTTCCTTATGACAAAACTGACACTCATTTTTTTTTTTAAATCATTGGTCAAAATAGCCTTTTCAGGCTGAGAGAAGCACTTTGGTGACATTTAGCTGTAACTTGTTCCCAATACAGTCTAAGTAGCTGCTGACTGTGTAACTTGAATAAAAGTGGCCAAATAGAAGCCCAATCCACATTACATGAGCCCAAAGGCCTTCCTTATGACTAAACTGACACCCACTTTCTTAAAAATATCATGGGTCTAAATAGCCTTTTCAGGCTGAGAAAAGCACTTTGGTGACATTTGGCTGTAACTTGTTCCCAGTACATTCTGAGTGGCTGGTGACTGTGTGTTGTACCTAAAAGTGCCCAACAGGAATCCCAATGCACCATACATGGGCCCAAATGCCTTCCTTATGACAAAACTGACACTCATTTTCTTAAAAATATCATTGGTCAAAATAGCCTTTTCAGGCTGAGAAAAGCACTTTGGTGATGTTTCACTGTAACTTGTTCCCAGTACAGTCTAAGTGGCTGCTGACTGTGTGACTTGGCTAAAAGTGGCCAAATAGAAGCCCAATCCACAATACATGAGCCCAAAGGCCTTCCTTATGACTAAACTGACACCCACTTTCTTAAAAATATCATGGGTCTAAATAGCCTTTTCAGGCTGAGAGAAGCACTTTGGTGACGTTTCACTGTAACTTGTTCCCAGTACAGTCTAAGTGAATGCTGACTGTGTGACTTGGTTAAAAGTGGCCAAATAGAAGCCCAATCCACATTACATGAGCCCAAAGGCCTTCCTTATGACTAAACTGACACCCACTTTCTTAAAAATATCATGGGTCTAAATAGCCTTTTCAGGCTGAGAAAAGCACTTTTGTGACATTTGGCTGTAACTTGTTCCCAGTACATTCTGAGTGGCTGGTGACTGTGTGTTGTACCTAAAAGTGCCCAACAGGAATCCCAATGCACTATACATGGGCCCAAATGCCTTCCTTATGACAAAACTGACACTCATTTTCTTAAAAAAATCATTGGTCAAAATAGCCTTTTCAGGCTGAGAGAAGCACTTTGGTGACATTTAGCTGTAACTTGTTCCCAATACAGTCTAAGTGGCTGCTGACTGTGTAACTTGAATAAAAGTGGCCAAATAGAAGCCCAATCCACATTACATGAGCCCAAAGGCCTTCCTTATGACTAAACTGACACCCACTTTCTTAAAAATATCATGGGTCTAAATAGCCTTTTCAGGCTGAGAAAAGCACTTTGGTGACATTTGGCTGTAACTTGTTCCCAGTACATTCTGAGTGGCTGGTGACTGTGTGTTGTACCTAAAAGTGCCCAACAGGAATCCCAATGCACCATACATGGGCCCAAATGCCTTCCTTATGACTAAACTGACACCCACTTTCTTAAAAATATCATGGGTCTAAATAGCCTTTTCAGGCTGAGAGAAGCACTTTGGTGACGTTTCACTGTAACTTGTTCCCAGTACAGTCTAAGTGGCTGCTGACTGTGTGACTTGGCTAAAAGTGGCCAAATAGAAGCCCAATCCACAATACATGAGCCCAAAGACCTTCCTTATGACTAAACTGACACCCACTTTTTTTAAAAATATCATGGGTCTAAATAGCCTTTTCAGGCTGAGAGAAGCACTTTGGTGACATTTGGCTGTAACTTGTTCCCTGTACATTCTGAGTGGTTGGTGACTGTGTGTTGTACCTAAAAGTACCCAACAAGAATCCCAATGCACTATACATGGGCCCAAATGCCTTCCTTATGACAAAACTGACACTCATTATCTTAAAAAAATCATTGGTCAAAATAGCCTTTTCAGGCTGAGAGAAGCACTTTGGTGACGTTTCACTGTAACTTGTTCCCAGTACAGTCTAAGTGGCTGCTGACTGTGTGACTTGGCTAAAAGTGGCCAAATAGAAGCCCAATCCACAATACATGAGCCCAAAGGCCTTCCTTATGACAAAACTGACACTCATTTTCTTAAAAAAATCATTGGTCAAAATAGCCTTTTCAGGCTGAGAGAAGCACTTTGGTGACGTTTCACTGTAACTTGTTCCCAGTACAGTCTAAGTGAATGCTGACTGTGTGACTTGGTTAAAAGTGGCCAAATAGAAGCCCAATCCACATTACATGAGCCCAAAGGCCTTCCTTATGACTAAACTGACACCCACTTTCTTAAAAATATCATGGGTCTAAATAGCCTTTTCAGGCTGAGAAAAGCACTTTGGTGACATTTGGCTGTAACTTGTTCCCAGTACATTCTGAGTGGCTGGTGACTGTGTGTTGTACCTAAAAGTGCCCAACAGGAATCCCAATGCACCATACATGGGCCCAAATGCCTTCCTTATGACAAAACTGACACTCATTTTCTTAAAAAAATCATTGGTCAAAATAGCCTTTTCAGGCTGAGAGAAGCACTTTGGTGACATTTAGCTGTAACTTGTTCCCAGTACAGTTTAAGTGGCTGCTGACTGTGTGACTTGAATAAAAGTGGCCAAATAGAAGCCCAATCCACATTACATGAGCCCAAAGGCCTTCCTTATGACTAAACTGACACCCACTTTTTAAAAAAATTATCATGGGTCTAAATAGCCTTTTCAGGCTGAGAGAAGCACGTTGGTGACATTTGGCTGTAACTTGTTCCCAGTACATTCTGAGTGGTTGGTGACTGTGTGTTGTACCTAAAAGTACCCAACAAGAATCCCAATGCACTATACATGGGCCCAAATGCCTTCCTTATGACAAAACTGACACTCATTTTCTTAAAAAAATCATTGGTCAAAATAGCCTTTTCAGGCTGAGAGAAGCACTTTGGTGACGTTTCACTGTAACTTGTTCCCAGTACAGTCTAAGTGAATGCTGACTGTGTGACTTGGTTAAAAGTGGCCAAATAGAAGCCCAATCCACATTACATGAGCCCAAAGGCCTTCCTTATGACTAAACTGACACCCACTTTCTTAAAAATATCATGGGTCTAAATAGCCTTTTCAGGCTGAGAAAAGCACTTTGGTGACATTTGGCTGTAACTTGTTCCCAGTACATTCTGAGTGGCTGGTGACTGTGTGTTGTACCTAAAAGTGCCCAACAGGAATCCCAATGCACCATACATGGGCCCAAATGCCTTCCTTATGACAAAACTGACACTCATTTTCTTAAAAAAATCATTGGTCAAAATAGCCTTTTCAGGCTGAGAGAAGCACTTTGGTGACGTTTCACTGTAACTTGTTCCCAGTACAGTCTAAGTGGCTGCTGACTGTGTGACTTGGCTAAAAGTGGCCAAATAGAAGCCCAATCCACAATACATGAGCCCAAAGACCTTCCTTATGACTAAACTGACACCCACTTTTTTTTAAAATATCTAGGGTCTAAATAGCCTTTTCAAGCTGAGAGAAGCACTTTGGTGACATTTGGCTGTAACTTGTTCCCTGTACATTCTGAGTGGTTGGTGACTGTGTGTTGTACCTAAAAGTACCCAACAAGAATCCCAATGCACTATACATGGGCCCAAATGCCTTCCTTATGACAAAACTGACACTCATTTTCTTAAAAAAATCATTGGTCAAAATAGCCTTTTCAGGCTGAGAGAAGCACTTTGGTGACGCTTCACTGTAACTTGTTCCCAGTACAGTCTAAGTGAATGCTGACTGTGTGACTTGGTTAAAAGTGGCCAAATAGAAGCCCAATCCACATTACATAAGCCCAAAGGCCTTCCTTATGACTAAACTGACACCCACTTTCTTAAAAATATCATGGGTCTAAATAGCCTTTTCAGGCTGAGAAAAGCACTTTGGTGACATTTGGCTGTAACTTGTTCCCAGTACATTCTGAGTGGCTGGTGACTGTGTGTTGTACCTAAAAGTGCCCAACAGGAATCCCAATGCACTATACATGGGCCCAAATGCCTTCCTTATGACAAAACTGACACTCATTTTCTTAAAAAAATCATTGGTCAAAATAGGCTTTTCAGGCTGAGAGAAGCACTTTGGTGACGTTTCACTGTAACTTGTTCCCAGTACAGTCTAAGTGGCTGCTGACTGTGTGACTTGGCTAAAAGTGGCCAAATAGATGCCCAATCCACAATACATGAGCCCAAAGGCCTTCCTTATGACAAAACTGACACTCATTTTCTTAAAAAAATCATTGGTCAAAATAGCCTTTTCAGGCTGAGAGAAGCACTTTGGTGACGTTTCACTGTAACTTGTTCCCAGTACAGTCTAAGTGAATGCTGACTGTGTGACTTGGTTAAAAGTGGCCAAATAGAAGCCCAATCCACATTACATAAGCCCAAAGGCCTTCCTTATGACTAAACTGACACCCACTTTCTTAAAAATATCATGGGTCTAAATAGCCTTTTCAGGCTGAGAAAAGCACTTTGGTGACATTTGGCTGTAACTTGTTCCCAGTACATTCTGAGTGGCTGGTGACTGTGTGTTGTACCTAAAAGTTCCCAACAGGAATCCCAATGCACTATACATGGGCCCAAATGCCTTCCTTATGACAAAACTGACACTCATTTTCTTAAAGAAATCATTGGTCAAAATAGCCTTTTCAGGCTGAGAGAAGCACTTTGGTGACGTTTCACTGTAACTTGTTCCCAGTACAGTCTAAGTGGCTGCTGACTGTGTGACTTGGTTAAAAGTGGCCAAATAGAAGCCCAATCCACAATACATGAGCCCAAAGGCCTTCCTTATGACTAAACTGACACCCACTTTCTTAAAAATATCATGGGTCTAAATAGCCTTTTCAGGCTGAGAAAAGCACTTTGGTGACATTTGGCTGTAACTTGTTCCCAGTACATTCTGAGTGGCTGGTGACTATGTGTTGTACCTAAAAGTGCCCAACAGGAATCCCAATGCACCATACATGTGCCCAAATACCTTCCTTGTGACAAAACTGACACTCATTTTCTTAAAAAAATCATTGGTCAAAATAGCCTTTTCAGGCTGAGAGAAGCACTTTGGTGACGTTTCACTGTAACTTGTTCCCAGTACAGTCTAAGTGGCTGCTGACTGTGTGACTTGGTTAAAAGTGGCCAAATAGAAGCCCAATCCACATTACATAAGCCCAAAGGCCTTCCTTATGACTAAACTGACACCCACTTTCTTAAAAATATCATGGGTCTAAATAGCCTTTTCAGGCTGAGAAAAGCACTTTGGTGACATTTGGCTGTAACTTGTTCCCAGTACATTCTGAGTGGCTGGTGACTGTGTGTTGTACCTAAAAGTGCCCAACAGGAATCCCAATGCACTATACATGGGCCCAAATGCCTTCCTTATGACAAAACTGACACTCATTTTCTTAAAAAAATCATTGGTCAAAATAGGCTTTTCAGGCTGAGAGAAGCACTTTGGTGACGTTTCACTGTAACTTGTTCCCAGTACAGTCTAAGTGGCTGCTGACTGTGTGACTTGGCTAAAAGTGGCCAAATAGATGCCCAATCCACAATACATGAGCCCAAAGGCCTTCCTTATGACAAAACTGACACTCATTTTCTTAAAAAAATCATTGGTCAAAATAGCCTTTTCAGGCTGAGAGAAGCACTTTGGTGACGTTTCACTGTAACTTGTTCCCAGTACAGTCTAAGTGAATGCTGACTGTGTGACTTGGTTAAAAGTGGCCAAATAGAAGCCCAATCCACATTACATAAGCCCAAAGGCCTTCCTTATGACTAAACTGACACCCACTTTCTTAAAAATATCATGGGTCTAAATAGCCTTTTCAGGCTGAGAAAAGCACTTTGGTGACATTTGGCTGTAACTTGTTCCCAGTACATTCTGAGTGGCTGGTGACTGTGTGTTGTACCTAAAAGTTCCCAACAGGAATCCCAATGCACTATACATGGGCCCAAATGCCTTCCTTATGACAAAACTGACACTCATTTTCTTAAAGAAATCATTGGTCAAAATAGCCTTTTCAGGCTGAGAGAAGCACTTTGGTGACGTTTCACTGTAACTTGTTCCCAGTACAGTCTAAGTGGCTGCTGACTGTGTGACTTGGTTAAAAGTGGCCAAATAGAAGCCCAATCCACAATACATGAGCCCAAAGGCCTTCCTTATGACTAAACTGACACCCACTTTCTTAAAAATATCATGGGTCTAAATAGCCTTTTCAGGCTGAGAAAAGCACTTTGGTGACATTTGGCTGTAACTTGTTCCCAGTACATTCTGAGTGGCTGGTGACTATGTGTTGTACCTAAAAGTGCCCAACAGGAATCCCAATGCACCATACATGTGCCCAAATGCCTTCCTTGTGACAAAACTGACACTCATTTTCTTAAAAAAATCATTGGTCAAAATAGCCTTTTCAGGCTGAGAGAAGCACTTTGGTGACGTTTCACTGTAACTTGTTCCCAGTACAGTCTAAGTGGCTGCTGACTGTGTGACTTGGTTAAAAGTGGCCAAATAGAAGCCCAATCCACATTACATAAGCCCAAAGGCCTTCCTTATGACTAAACTGACACCCACTTTCTTAAAAATATCATGGGTCTAAATAGCCTTTTCAGGCTGAGAAAAGCACTTTGGTGACATTTGGCTGTAACTTGTTCCCAGTACATTCTGAGTGGCTGGTGACTGTGTGTTGTACCTGAAAGTGCCCAACAAGAATCCCAATGCACTATACATGGGCCCAAATGCCTTCCTTATGACAAAACTGACACTCATTTTCTTAAAAAAATCATTGGTCAAAATAGCCTTTTCAGGCTGAGAGAAGCACTTTGGTGACGCTTCACTGTAACTTGTTCCCAGTACAGTCTAAGTGAATGCTGACTGTGTGACTTGGTTAAAAGTGGCCAAATAGAAGCCCAATCCACATTACATAAGCCCAAAGGCCTTCCTTATGACTAAACTGACACCCACTTTCTTAAAAATATCATGGGTCTAAATAGCCTTTTCAGGCTGAGAAAAGCACTTTGGTGACATTTGGCTGTAACTTGTTCCCAGTACATTCTGAGTGGCTGGTGACTGTGTGTTGTACCTAAAAGTGCCCAACAGGAATCCCAATGCACTATACATGGGCCCAAATGCCTTCCTTATGACAAAACTGACACTCATTTTCTTAAAAAAATCATTGGTCAAAATAGCCTTTTCAGGCTGAGAGAAGCACTTTGGTGACGTTTCACTGTAACTTGTTCCCAGTACAGTCTAAGTGGCTGCTGACTGTGTGACTTGGCTAAAAGTGGCCTTCCTTATGACAAAACTGACACTCATTTTCTTAAAAAAATCATTGGTCAAAATAGCCTTTTCAGGCTGAGAGAAGCACTTTGGTGACGTTTCACTGTAACTTGTTCCCAGTACAGTCTAAGTGAATGCTGACTGTGTGACTTGGTTAAAAGTGGCCAAATAGAAGCCCAATCCACATTACATAAGCCCAAAGGCCTTCCTTATGACTAAACTGACACCCACTTTCTTAAAAATATCATGGGTCTAAATAGCCTTTTCAGGCTGAGAAAAGCACTTTGGTGACATTTGGCTGTAACTTGTTCCCAGTACATTCTGAGTGGCTGGTGACTGTGTGTTGTACCTAAAAGTGCCCAACAGGAATCCCAATGCACCATACATGGGCCCAAATGCCTTCCTTATGACAAAACTGACACTCATTTTCTTAAAAAAATCATTGGTCAAAATAGCCTTTTCAGGCTGAGAGAAGCACTTTGGTGACATTTAGCTGTAACTTGTTCCCAGTACAGTCTAAGTGGCTGCTGACTGTGTGACTTGAATAAAAGTGGCCAAATAGAAGCCCAATCCACATTACATGAGCCCAAAGGCCTTCTTTATGACTAAACTGACACCCACTTTTTAAAAAAATTATCATGGGTCTAAATAGCCTTTTCAGGCTGAGAGAAGCACTTTGGTGACATTTGGCTGTAACTTGTTCCCAGTACATTCTGAGTGGTTGGTGACTGTGTGTTGTACCTAAAAGTACCCAACAAGAATCCCAATGCACTATACATGGGCCCAAATGCCTTCCTTATGACAAAACTGACACTCATTTTCTTAAAAAAATCATTGGTCAAAATAGCCTTTTCAGGCTGAGAGAAGCACTTTGGTGACGTTTCAATGTAACTTGTTCCCAGTACAGTCTAAGTGAATGCTGACTGTGTGACTTGGTTAAAAGTGGCCAAATAGAAGCCCAATCCACATTACATGAGCCCAAAGGCCTTCCTTATGACTAAACTGACACCCACTTTCTTAAAAATATCATGGGTCTAAATAGCCTTTTCAGGCTGAGAAAAGCACTTTGGTGACATTTGGCTGTAACTTGTTCCCAGTACATTCTGAGTGGCTGGTGACTGTGTGTTGTACCTAAAAGTGCCCAACAGGAATCCCAATGCACCATACATGGGCCCAAATGCCTTCCTTATGACAAAACTGACACTCATTTTCTTAAAAAAATCATTGGTCAAAATAGCCTTTTCAGGCTGAGAGAAGCACTTTGGTGACGTTTCACTGTAACTTGTTCCCAGTACAGTCTAAGTGGCTGCTGACTGTGTGACTTGGCTAAAAGTGGCCAAATAGAAGCCCAATCCACAATACATGAGCCCAAAGACCTTCCTTATGACTAAACTGACACCCACTTTTTTTTTAAATATCTAGGGTCTAAATAGCCTTTTCAGGCTGAGAGAAGCACTTTGGTGACATTTGGCTGTAACTTGTTCCCTGTACATTCTGAGTGGTTGGTGACTGTGTGTTGTACCTAAAAGTACCCAACAAGAATCCCAATGCACTATACATGGGCCCAAATGCCTTCCTTATGACAAAACTGACACTCATTTTCTTAAAAAAATCATTGGTCAAAATAGCCTTTTCAGGCTGAGAGAAGCACTTTGGTGACGCTTCACTGTAACTTGTTCCCAGTACAGTCTAAGTGAATGCTGACTGTGTGACTTGGTTAAAAGTGGCCAAATAGAAGCCCAATCCACATTACATAAGCCCAAAGGCCTTCCTTATGACTAAACTGACACCCACTTTCTTAAAAATATCATGGGTCTAAATAGCCTTTTCAGGCTGAGAAAAGCACTTTGGTGACATTTGGCTGTAACTTGTTCCCAGTACATTCTGAGTGGCTGGTGACTGTGTGTTGTACCTAAAAGTGCCCAACAGGAATCCCAATGCACTATACATGGGCCCAAATGCCTTCCTTATGACAAAACTGACACTCATTTTCTTAAAAAAATCATTGGTCAAAATAGGCTTTTCAGGCTGAGAGAAGCACTTTGGTGACGTTTCACTGTAACTTGTTCCCAGTACAGTCTAAGTGGCTGCTGACTGTGTGACTTGGCTAAAAGTGGCCAAATAGATGCCCAATCCACAATACATGAGCCCAAAGGCCTTCCTTATGACAAAACTGACACTCATTTTCTTAAAAAAATCATTGGTCAAAATAGCCTTTTCAGGCTGAGAGAAGCACTTTGGTGACGTTTCACTGTAACTTGTTCCCAGTACAGTCTAAGTGAATGCTGACTGTGTGACTTGGTTAAAAGTGGCCAAATAGAAGCCCAATCCACATTACATAAGCCCAAAGGCCTTCCTTATGACTAAACTGACACCCACTTTCTTAAAAATATCATGGGTCTAAATAGCCTTTTCAGGCTGAGAAAAGCACTTTGGTGACATTTGGCTGTAACTTGTTCCCAGTACATTCTGAGTGGCTGGTGACTGTGTGTTGTACCTAAAAGTTCCCAACAGGAATCCCAATGCACTATACATGGGCCCAAATGCCTTCCTTATGACAAAACTGACACTCATTTTCTTAAAGAAATCATTGGTCAAAATAGCCTTTTCAGGCTGAGAGAAGCACTTTGGTGACGTTTCACTGTAACTTGTTCCCAGTACAGTCTAAGTGGCTGCTGACTGTGTGACTTGGTTAAAAGTGGCCAAATAGAAGCCCAATCCACAATACATGAGCCCAAAGGCCTTCCTTATGACTAAACTGACACCCACTTTCTTAAAAATATCATGGGTCTAAATAGCCTTTTCAGGCTGAGAAAAGCACTTTGGTGACATTTGGCTGTAACTTGTTCCCAGTACATTCTGAGTGGCTGGTGACTATGTGTTGTACCTAAAAGTGCCCAACAGGAATCCCAATGCACCATACATGGGCCCAAATGCCTTCCTTGTGACAAAACTGACACTCATTTTCTTAAAAAAATCATTGGTCAAAATAGCCTTTTCAGGCTGAGAGAAGCACTTTGGTGACGTTTCACTGTAACTTGTTCCCAGTACAGTCTAAGTGGCTGCTGACTGTGTGACTTGGTTAAAAGTGGCCAAATAGAAGCCCAATCCACATTACATAAGCCCAAAGGCCTTCCTTATGACTAAACTGACACCCACTTTCTTAAAAATATCATGGGTCTAAATAGCCTTTTCAGGCTGAGAAAAGCACTTTGGTGACATTTGGCTGTAACTTGTTCCCAGTACATTCTGAGTGGCTGGTGACTGTGTGTTGTACCTGAAAGTGCCCAACAAGAATCCCAATGCACTATACATGCGCCCAAATGCCTTCCTTATGACAAAACTGACACTCATTTTCTTAAAAAAATCATTGGTCAAAATAGCCTTTTCAGGCTGAGAGAAGCACTTTGGTGACGCTTCACTGTAACTTGTTCCCAGTACAGTCTAAGTGAATGCTGACTGTGTGACTTGGTTAAAAGTGGCCAAATAGAAGCCCAATCCACATTACATAAGCCCAAAGGCCTTCCTTATGACTAAACTGACACCCACTTTCTTAAAAATATCATGGGTCTAAATAGCCTTTTCAGGCTGAGAAAAGCACTTTGGTGACATTTGGCTGTATCTTGTTCCCAGTACATTCTGAGTGGCTGGTGACTGTGTGTTGTACCTAAAAGTGCCCAACAGGAATCCCAATGCACTATACATGGGCCCAAATGCCTTCCTTATGACAAAACTGACACTCATTTTCTTAAAAAAATCATTGGTCAAAATAGCCTTTTCAGGCTGAGAGAAGCACTTTGGTGACGTTTCACTGTAACTTGTTCCCAGTACAGTCTAAGTGGCTGCTGACTGTGTGACTTGGCTAAAAGTGGCCTTCCTTATGACAAAACTGACACTCATTTTCTTAAAAAAATCATTGGTCAAAATAGCCTTTTCAGGCTGAGAGAAGCACTTTGGTGACGTTTCACTGTAACTTGTTCCCAGTACAGTCTAAGTGAATGCTGACTGTGTGACTTGGTTAAAAGTGGCCAAATAGAAGCCCAATCCACATTACATAAGCCCAAAGGCCTTCCTTATGACTAAACTGACACCCACTTTCTTAAAAATATCATGGGTCTAAATAGCCTTTTCAGGCTGAGAAAAGCACTTTGGTGACATTTGGCTGTAACTTGTTCCCAGTACATTCTGAGTGGCTGGTGACTGTGTGTTGTACCTAAAAGTGCCCAACAGGAATCCCAATGCACCATACATGGGCCCAAATGCCTTCCTTATGACAAAACTGACACTCATTTTCTTAAAAAAATCATTGGTCAAAATAGCCTTTTCAGGCTGAGAGAAGCACTTTGGTGACATTTAGCTGTAACTTGTTCCCAGTACAGTCTAAGTGGTTGCTGACTGTGTGACTTGAATAAAAGTGGCCAAATAGAAGCCCAATCCACATTACATGAGCCCAAAGGCCTTCCTTATGACTAAACTGACACCCACTTTTTAAAAAAATTATCATGGGTCTAAATAGCCTTTTCAGGCTGAGAGAAGCACTTTGGTGACATTTGGCTGTAACTTGTTCCCAGTACATTCTGAGTGGTTGGTGACTGTGTGTTGTACCTAAAAGTACCCAACAAGAATCCCAATGCACTATACATGGGCCCAAATGCCTTCCTTATGACAAAACTGACACTCATTTTCTTAAAAAAATCATTGGTCAAAATAGCCTTTTCAGGCTGAGAGAAGCACTTTGGTGACGTTTCACTGTAACTTGTTCCCAGTACAGTCTAAGTGAATGCTGACTGTGTGACTTGGTTAAAAGTGGCCAAATAGAAGCCCAATCCACATTACATGAGCCCAAAGGCCTTCCTTATGACTAAACTGACACCCACTTTCTTAAAAATATCATGGGTCTAAATAGCCTTTTCAGGCTGAGAAAAGCACTTTGGTGACATTTGGCTGTAACTTGTTCCCAGTACATTCTGAGTGGCTGGTGACTGTGTGTTGTACCTAAAAGTGCCCAACAGGAATCCCAATGCACCATACATGGGCCCAAATGCCTTCCTTATGACAAAACTGACACTCATTTTCTTTAAAAAATCATTGGTCAAAATAGCCTTTTCAGGCTGAGAGAAGCACTTTGGTGACTTTTCACTGTAACTTGTTCCCAGTACAGTCTAAGTGGCTGCTGACTGTGTGACTTGGCTAAAAGTGGCCAAATAGAAGCCCAATCCACAATACATGAGCCCAAAGACCTTCCTTATGACTAAACTGACACCCACTTTTTTTTTAAATATCTAGGGTCTAAATAGCCTTTTCAGGCTGAGAGAAGCACTTTGGTGACATTTGGCTGTAACTTGTTCCCTGTACATTCTGAGTGGTTGGTGACTGTGTGTTGTACCTAAAAGTACCCAACAAGAATCCCAATGCACTATACATGGGCCCAAATGCCTTCCTTATGACAAAACTGACACTCATTTTCTTAAAAAAATCATTGGTCAAAATAGCCTTTTCAGGCTGAGAGAAGCACTTTGGTGACGCTTCACTGTAACTTGTTCCCAGTACAGTCTAAGTGAATGCTGACTGTGTGACTTGGTTAAAAGTGGCCAAATAGAAGCCCAATCCACATTACATAAGCCCAAAGGCCTTCCTTATGACTAAACTGACACCCACTTTCTTAAAAATATCATGGGTCTAAATAGCCTTTTCAGGCTGAGAAAAGCACTTTGGTGACATTTGGCTGTAACTTGTTCCCAGTACATTCTGAGTGGCTGGTGACTGTGTGTTGTACCTAAAAGTGCCCAACAGGAATCCCAATGCACTATACATGGGCCCAAATGCCTTCCTTATGACAAAACTGACACTCATTTTCTTAAAAAAATCATTGGTCAAAATAGCCTTTTCAGGCTGAGAGAAGCACTTTGGTGACGTTTCACTGTAACTTGTTCCCAGTACAGTCTAAGTGGCTGCTGACTGTGTGACTTGGCTAAAAGTGGCCAAATAGATGCCCAATCCACAATACATGAGCCCAAAGGCCTTCCTTATGACAAAACTGACACTCATTTTCTTAAAAAAATCATTGGTCAAAATAGCCTTTTCAGGCTGAGAGAAGCACTTTGGTGACGTTTCACTGTAACTTGTTCCCAGTACAGTCTAAGTGAATGCTGACTGTGTGACTTGGTTAAAAGTGGCCAAATAGAAGCCCAATCCACATTACATAAGCCCAAAGGCCTTCCTTATGACTAAACTGACACCCACTTTCTTAAAAATATCATGGGTCTAAATAGCCTTTTCAGGCTGAGAAAAGCACTTTGGTGACATTTGGCTGTAACTTGTTCCCAGTACATTCTGAGTGGCTGGTGACTGTGTGTTGTACCTAAAAGTGCCCAACAGGAATCCCAATGCACCATACATGGGCCCAAATGCTTTCCTTATGACAAAACTGACACTAATTTTCTTAAAAAAATCATTGGTCAAAATAGCCTTTTCAGGCTGAGAGAAGCATTTTGGTGACATTTAGCTGTAACTTGTTCCCAGTACAGTCTAAGTGGCTGCTGACTGTGTGACTTGAATAAAAGTGGCCAAATATAAGCCCAATCCACATTACATGAGCCCAAAGGCCTTCCTTATGACTAAACTGACACCCACTTTCTTAAAAATATCATGGGTCTAAATAGCCTTTTCAGGCTGAGAAAAGCACTTTGGTGACATTTGGCTGTAACTTGTTCCCAGTACATTCTGAGTGGCTGGTGACTGTGTGTTGTACCTAAAAGTGCCCAACAGGAATCCCAATGCACCATACATGGGCCCAAATGCCTTCCTTATGACAAAACTGACACTCATTTTCTTAAAAAAATCATTGGTCAAAATAGCCTTTTCAGGCTGAGAGAAGCACTTTGGTGACGTTTCACTGTAACTTGTTCCCAGTACAGTCTAAGTGGCTGCTGACTGTGTGACTTGGTTAAAAGTGGCCAAATAGAAGCCCAATCCACAATACATGAGCCCAAAGGCCTTCCTTATGACTAAACTGACACCCACTTTCTTAAAAATATCATGGGTCTAAATAGCCTTTTCAGGCTGAGAGAAGCACTTTGGTGACATTTGGCTGTAACTTGTTCCCTGTACATTCTGAGTGGTTGGTGACTGTGTGTTGTACCTAAAAGTACCCAACAAGAATCCCAATGCACTATACATGGGCCCAAATGCCTTCCTTATGACAAAACTGACACTCATTTTCTTAAAGAAATCATTGGTCAAAATAGCCTTTTCAGGCTGAGAAAAGCACTTTGGTGACGTTTCACTGTAACTTGTTCCCAGTACAGTCTAAGTGGCTGCTGACTGTGTGACTTGGCTAAAAGTGGCCAAATAGAAGCCCAATCCACAATACATGAGCCCAAAGGCCTTCCTTATGACTAAACTGACACCCACTTTCTTAAAAATATCATGGGTCTAAATAGCCTTTTCAGGCTGAGAAAAGCACTTTGGTGACATTTGGCTGTAACTTGTTCCCAGTACATTCTGAGTGGCTGGTGACTGTGTGTTGTACCTAAAAGTGCCCAACAAGAATCCCAATGCACTATACATGGGCCCAAATGCCTTCCTTATGACAAAACTGACACTCATTTTCTTAAAAAAATCATTGGTCAAAATAGCCTTTTCAGGCTGAGAGAAGCACTTTGGTGACGTTTCACTGTAACTTGTTCCCAGTACATTCTGAGTGGTTGGTGACTGTGTGTTGTACCTAAAAGTACCCAACAAGAATCCCAATGCACTATACATGGGCCCAAATGCCTTCCTTATGACAAAACTGACACTCATTTTCTTAAAGAAATCATTGGTCAAAATAGCCTTTTCAGGCTGAGAAAAGCACTTTGGTGACGTTTCACTGTAACTTGTTCCCAGTACAGTCTAAGTGGCTGCTGACTGTGTGACTTGGCTAAAAGTGGCCAAATAGAAGCCCAATCCACAATACATGAGCCCAAAGGCCTTCCTTATGACTAAACTGACACCCACTTTCTTAAAAATATCATGGGTCTAAATAGCCTTTTCAGGCTGAGAAAAGCACTTTGGTGACATTTGGCTGTAACTTGTTCCCAGTACATTCTGAGTGGCTGGTGACTGTGTGTTGTACCTAAAAGTGCCCAACAAGAATCCCAATGCACTATACATGGGCCCAAATGCCTTCCTTATGACAAAACTGACACTCATTTTCTTTAAAAAATCATTGGTCAAAATAGCCTTTTCAGGCTGAGAGAAGCACTTTGGTGACGTTTCACTGTAACTTGTTCCCAGTACAGTCTAAGTGGCTGCTGACTGTGTGACTTGGCTAAAAGTGGCCAAATAGAAGCCCAATCCACAATACATGAGCCCAAAGGCCTTCCTTATGACTAAACTGACACCCACTTTCTTAAAAAAATCATGGGTCTAAATAGCCTTTTCAGGCTGAGAGAAGCACTTTGGTGACGTTTCACTGTAACTTGTTCCCAGTACAGTCTAAGTGAATGCTGACTGTGTGACTTGGTTAAAAGTGGCCAAATAGAAGCCCAATCCACATTACATGAGCCCAAAGGCCTTCCTTATGACTAAACTGACACCCACTTTCTTAAAAATATCATGGGTCTAAATAGCCTTTTCAGGCTGAGAAAAGCACTTTTGTGACATTTGGCTGTAACTTGTTCCCAGTACATTCTGAGTGGCTGGTGACTGTGTGTTGTACCTAAAAGTGCCCAACAGGAATCCCAATGCACCATACATGGGCCCAAATGCCTTCCTTATGACAAAACTGACACTCATTTTTTTTTTTTAAATCATTGGTCAAAATAGCCTTTTCAGGCTGAGAGAAGCACTTTGGTGACATTTAGCTGTAACTTGTTCCCAATACAGTCTAAGTAGCTGCTGACTGTGTAACTTGAATAAAAGTGGCCAAATAGAAGCCCAATCCACATTACATGAGCCCAAAGGCCTTCCTTATGACTAAACTGACACCCACTTTCTTAAAAATATCATGGGTCTAAATAGCCTTTTCAGGCTGAGAAAAGCACTTTGGTGACATTTGGCTGTAACTTGTTCCCAGTACATTCTGAGTGGCTGGTGACTGTGTGTTGTACCTAAAAGTGCCCAACAGGAATCCCAATGCACCATACATGGGCCCAAATGCCTTCCTTATGACAAAACTGACACTCATTTTCTTAAAAATATCATTGGTCAAAATAGCCTTTTCAGGCTGAGAAAAGCACTTTGGTGATGTTTCACTGTAACTTGTTCCCAGTACAGTCTAAGTGGCTGCTGACTGTGTGACTTGGCTAAAAGTGGCCAAATAGAAGCCCAATCCACAATACATGAGCCCAAAGGCCTTCCTTATGACTAAACTGACACCCACTTTCTTAAAAATATCATGGGTCTAAATAGCCTTTTCAGGCTGAGAGAAGCACTTTGGTGACGTTTCACTGTAACTTGTTCCCAGTACAGTCTAAGTGAATGCTGACTGTGTGACTTGGTTAAAAGTGGCCAAATAGAAGCCCAATCCACATTACATGAGCCCAAAGGCCTTCCTTATGACTAAACTGACACCCACTTTCTTAAAAATATCATGGGTCTAAATAGCCTTTTCAGGCTGAGAAAAGCACTTTTGTGACATTTGGCTGTAACTTGTTCCCAGTACATTCTGAGTGGCTGGTGACTGTGTGTTGTACCTAAAAGTGCCCAACAGGAATCCCAATGCACTATACATGGGCCCAAATGCCTTCCTTATGACAAAACTGACACTCATTTTCTTAAAAAAATCATTGGTCAAAATAGCCTTTTCAGGCTGAGAGAAGCACTTTGGTGACATTTAGCTGTAACTTGTTCCCAATACAGTCTAAGTGGCTGCTGACTGTGTAACTTGAATAAAAGTGGCCAAATAGAAGCCCAATCCACATTACATGAGCCCAAAGGCCTTCCTTATGACTAAACTGACACCCACTTTCTTAAAAATATCATGGGTCTAAATAGCCTTTTCAGGCTGAGAAAAGCACTTTGGTGACATTTGGCTGTAACTTGTTCCCAGTACATTCTGAGTGGCTGGTGACTGTGTGTTGTACCTAAAAGTGCCCAACAGGAATCCCAATGCACCATACATGGGCCCAAATGCCTTCCATATGACTAAACTGACACCCACTTTCTTAAAAATATCATGGGTCTAAATAGCCTTTTCAGGCTGAGAGAAGCACTTTGGTGACGTTTCACTGTAACTTGTTCCCAGTACAGTCTAAGTGGCTGCTGACTGTGTGACTTGGCTAAAAGTGGCCAAATAGAAGCCCAATCCACAATACATGAGCCCAAAGACCTTCCTTATGACTAAACTGACACCCACTTTTTTTTTAAATATCTAGGGTCTAAATAGCCTTTTCAGGCTGAGAGAAGCACTTTGGTGACATTTGGCTGTAACTTGTTCCCTGTACATTCTGAGTGGTTGGTGACTGTGTGTTGTACCTAAAAGTACCCAACAAGAATCCCAATGCACTATACATGGGCCCAAATGCCTTCCTTATGACAAAACTGACACTCATTATCTTAAAAAAATCATTGGTCAAAATAGCCTTTTCAGGCTGAGAGAAGCACTTTGGTGACGTTTCACTGTAACTTGTTCCCAGTACAGTCTAAGTGGCTGCTGACTGTGTGACTTGGCTAAAAGTGGCCAAATAGAAGCCCAATCCACAATACATGAGCCCAAAGGCCTTCCTTATGACAAAACTGACACTCATTTTCTTAAAAAAATCATTGGTCAAAATAGCCTTTTCAGGCTGAGAGAAGCACTTTGGTGACGTTTCACTGTAACTTGTTCCCAGTACAGTCTAAGTGAATGCTGACTGTGTGACTTGGTTAAAAGTGGCCAAATAGAAGCCCAATCCACATTACATGAGCCCAAAGGCCTTCCTTATGACTAAACTGACACCCACTTTCTTAAAAATATCATGGGTCTAAATAGCCTTTTCAGGCTGAGAAAAGCACTTTGGTGACATTTGGCTGTAACTTGTTCCCAGTACATTCTGAGTGGCTGGTGACTGTGTGTTGTACCTAAAAGTGCCCAACAGGAATCCCAATGCACCATACATGGGCCCAAATGCCTTCCTTATGACAAAACTGACACTCATTTTCTTAAAAAAATCATTGGTCAAAATAGCCTTTTCAGGCTGAGAGAAGCACTTTGGTGACATTTAGCTGTAACTTGTTCCCAGTACAGTCTAAGTGGCTGCTGACTGTGTGACTTGAATAAAAGTGGCCAAATAGAAGCCCAATCCACATTACATGAGCCCAAAGGCCTTCCTTATGACTAAACTGACACCCACTTTTTAAAAAAATTATCATGGGTCTAAATAGCCTTTTCAGGCTGAGAAAAGCACTTTGGTGACATTTGGCTGTAACTTGTTCCCAGTACATTCTGAGTGGCTGGTGACTGTGTGTTGTACCTAAAAGTGCCCAACAGGAATCCCAATGCACTATACATGGGCCCAAATGCCTTCCTTATGACAAAACTGACACTCATTTTCTTAAAAAAATCATTGGTCAAAATAGGCTTTTCAGGCTGAGAGAAGCACTTTGGTGACGTTTCACTGTAACTTGTTCCCAGTACAGTCTAAGTGGCTGCTGACTGTGTGACTTGGCTAAAAGTGGCCAAATAGATGCCCAATCCACAATACATGAGCCCAAAGGCCTTCCTTATGACAAAACTGACACTCATTTTCTTAAAAAAATCATTGGTCAAAATAGCCTTTTCAGGCTGAGAGAAGCACTTTGGTGACGTTTCACTGTAACTTGTTCCCAGTACAGTCTAAGTGAATGCTGACTGTGTGACTTGGTTAAAAGTGGCCAAATAGAAGCCCAATCCACATTACATAAGCCCAAAGGCCTTCCTTATGACTAAACTGACACCCACTTTCTTAAAAATATCATGGGTCTAAATAGCCTTTTCAGGCTGAGAAAAGCACTTTGGTGACATTTGGCTGTAACTTGTTCCCAGTACATTCTGAGTGGCTGGTGACTGTGTGTTGTACCTAAAAGTTCCCAACAGGAATCCCAATGCACTATACATGGGCCCAAATGCCTTCCTTATGACAAAACTGACACTCATTTTCTTAAAGAAATCATTGGTCAAAATAGCCTTTTCAGGCTGAGAGAAGCACTTTGGTGACGTTTCACTGTAACTTGTTCCCAGTACAGTCTAAGTGGCTGCTGACTGTGTGACTTGGTTAAAAGTGGCCAAATAGAAGCCCAATCCACAATACATGAGCCTAAAGGCCTTCCTTATGACTAAACTGACACCCACTTTCTTAAAAATATCATGGGTCTAAATAGCCTTTTCAGGCTGAGAAAAGCACTTTGGTGACATTTGGCTGTAACTTGTTCCCAGTACATTCTGAGTGGCTGGTGACTATGTGTTGTACCTAAAAGTGCCCAACAGGAATCCCAATGCACCATACATGGGCCCAAATGCCTTCCTTGTGACAAAACTGACACTCATTTTCTTAAAAAAATCATTGGTCAAAATAGCCTTTTCAGGCTGAGAGAAGCACTTTGGTGACGTTTCACTGTAACTTGTTCCCAGTACAGTCTAAGTGGCTGCTGACTGTGTGACTTGGTTAAAAGTGGCCAAATAGAAGCCCAATCCACATTACATAAGCCCAAAGGCCTTCCTTATGACTAAACTGACACCCACTTTCTTAAAAATATCATGGGTCTAAATAGCCTTTTCAGGCTGAGAAAAGCACTTTGGTGACATTTGGCTGTAACTTGTTCCCAGTACATTCTGAGTGGCTGGTGACTGTGTGTTGTACCTGAAAGTGCCCAACAAGAATCCCAATGCACTATACATGGGCCCAAATGCCTTCCTTATGACAAAACTGACACTCATTTTCTTAAAAAAATCATTGGTCAAAATAGCCTTTTCAGGCTGAGAGAAGCACTTTGGTGACGCTTCACTGTAACTTGTTCCCAGTACAGTCTAAGTGAATGCTGACTGTGTGACTTGGTTAAAAGTGGCCAAATAGAAGCCCAATCCACATTACATAAGCCCAAAGGCCTTCCTTATGACTAAACTGACACCCACTTTCTTAAAAATATCATGGGTCTAAATAGCCTTTTCAGGCTGAGAAAAGCACTTTGGTGACATTTGGCTGTAACTTGTTCCCAGTACATTCTGAGTGGCTGGTGACTGTGTGTTGTACCTAAAAGTGCCCAACAGGAATCCCAATGCACTATACATGGGCCCAAATGCCTTCCTTATGACAAAACTGACACTCATTTTCTTAAAAAAATCATTGGTCAAAATAGCCTTTTCAGGCTGAGAGAAGCACTTTGGTGACGTTTCACTGTAACTTGTTCCCAGTACAGTCTAAGTGGCTGCTGACTGTGTGACTTGGCTAAAAGTGGCCTTCCTTATGACAAAACTGACACTCATTTTCTTAAAAAAATCATTGGTCAAAATAGCCTTTTCAGGCTGAGAGAAGCACTTTGGTGACGTTTCACTGTAACTTGTTCCCAGTACAGTCTAAGTGAATGCTGACTGTGTGACTTGGTTAAAAGTGGCCAAATAGAAGCCCAATCCACATTACATAAGCCCAAAGGCCTTCCTTATGACTAAACTGACACCCACTTTCTTAAAAATATCATGGGTCTAAATAGCCTTTTCAGGCTGAGAAAAGCACTTTGGTGACATTTGGCTGTAACTTGTTCCCAGTACATTCTGAGTGGCTGGTGACTGTGTGTTGTACCTAAAAGTGCCCAACAGGAATCCCAATGCACCATACATGGGCCCAAATGCCTTCCTTATGACAAAACTGACACTCATTTTCTTAAAAAAATCATTGGTCAAAATAGCCTTTTCAGGCTGAGAGAAGCACTTTGGTGACATTTAGCTGTAACTTGTTCCCAGTACAGTCTACGTGGCTGCTGACTGTGTGACTTGAATAAAAGTGGCCAAATAGAAGCCCAATCCACATTACATGAGCCCAAAGGCCTTCCTTATGACTAAACTGACACCCACTTTTTAAAAAAATTATCATGGGTCTAAATAGCCTTTTCAGGCTGAGAGAAGCACTTTGGTGACATTTGGCTGTAACTTGTTCCCAGTACATTCTGAGTGGTTGGTGACTGTGTGTTGTACCTAAAAGTACCCAACAAGAATCCCAATGCACTATACATGGGCCCAAATGCCTTCCTTATGACAAAACTGACACTCATTTTCTTAAAAAAATCATTGGTCAAAATAGCCTTTTCAGGTTGAGAGAAGCACTTTGGTGACGTTTCACTGTAACTTGTTCCCAGTACAGTCTAAGTGAATGCTGACTGTGTGACTTGGTTAAAAGTGGCCAAATAGAAGCCCAATCCACATTACATGAGCCCAAAGGCCTTCCTTATGACTAAACTGACACCCACTTTCTTAAAAATATCATGGGTCTAAATAGCCTTTTCAGGCTGAGAAAAGCACTTTGGTGACATTTGGCTGTAACTTGTTCCCAGTACATTCTGAGTGGCTGGTGACTGTGTGTTGTACCTAAAAGTGCCCAACAGGAATCCCAATGCACCATACATGGGCCCAAATGCCTTCCTTATGACAAAACTGACACTCATTTTCTTAAAAAAATCATTGGTCAAAATAGCCTTTTCAGGCTGAGAGAAGCACTTTGGTGACGTTTCACTGTAACTTGTTCCCAGTACAGTCTAAGTGGCTGCTGACTGTGTGACTTGGCTAAAAGTGGCCAAATAGAAGCCCAATCCACAATACATGAGCCCAAAGACCTTCCTTATGACTAAACTGACACCCACTTTTTTTTTAAATATCTAGGGTCTAAATAGCCTTTTCAGGCTGAGAGAAGCACTTTGGTGACATTTGGCTGTAACTTGTTCCCTGTACATTCTGAGTGGTTGGTGACTGTGTGTTGTACCTAAAAGTACCCAACAAGAATCCCAATGCACTATACATGGGCCCAAATGCCTTCCTTATGACAAAACTGACACTCATTTTCTTAAAAAAATCATTGGTCAAAATAGCCTTTTCAGGCTGAGAGAAGCACTTTGGTGACGCTTCACTGTAACTTGTTCCCAGTACAGTCTAAGTGAATGCTGACTGTGTGACTTGGTTAAAAGTGGCCAAATAGAAGCCCAATCCACATTACATAAGCCCAAAGGCCTTCCTTATGACTAAACTGACACCCACTTTCTTAAAAATATCATGGGTCTAAATAGCCTTTTCAGGCTGAGAAAAGCACTTTGGTGACATTTGGCTGTAACTTGTTCCCAGTACATTCTGAGTGGCTGGTGACTGTGTGTTGTACCTAAAAGTGCCCAACAGGAATCCCAATGCACTATACATGGGCCCAAATGCCTTCCTTATGACAAAACTGACACTCATTTTCTTAAAAAAATCATTGGTCAAAATAGCCTTTTCAGGCTGAGAGAAGCACTTTGGTGACGTTTCACTGTAACTTGTTCCCAGTACAGTCTAAGTGGCTGCTGACTGTGTGACTTGGCTAAAAGTGGCCAAATAGATGCCCAATCCACAATACATGAGCCCAAAGGCCTTCCTTATGACAAAACTGACACTCATTTTCTTAAAAAAATCATTGGTCAAAATAGCCTTTTCAGGCTGAGAGAAGCACTTTGGTGACGTTTCACTGTAACTTGTTCCCAGTACAGTCTAAGTGAATGCTGACTGTGTGACTTGGTTAAAAGTGGCCAAATAGAAGCCCAATCCACATTACATAAGCCCAAAGGCCTTCCTTATGACTAAACTGACACCCACTTTCTTAAAAATATCATGGGTCTAAATAGCCTTTTCAGGCTGAGAAAAGCACTTTGGTGACATTTGGCTGTAACTTGTTCCCAGTACATTCTGAGTGGTTGGTGACTGTGTGTTGTACCTAAAAGTGCCCAACAGGAATCCCAATGCACTATACATGGGCCCAAATGCCTTCCTTATGACAAAACTGACACTCATTTTCTTAAAAAAATCATTGGTCAAAATAGCCTTTTCAGGCTGAGAGAAGCACTTTGGTGACGTTTCACTGTAACTTGTTCCCAGTACAGTCTAAGTGGCTGCTGACTGTGTGACTTGGCTAAAAGTGGCCAAATAGAAGCCCAATCCACAATACATGAGCCCAAAGGCCTTCCTTATGACTAAACTGACACCCACTTTCTTAAAAATATCATGGGTCTAAATAGCCTTTTCAGGCTGAGAAAAGCACTTTGGTGACATTTGGCTGTAACTTGTTCCCAGTACATTCTGAGTGGCTGGTGACTGTGTGTTGTACCTAAAAGTGCCCAACAAGAATCCCAATGCACTATACATGGGCCCAAATGCCTTCCTTATGACAAAACTGACACTCATTTTCTTAAAGAAATCATTGGTCAAAATAGCCTTTTCAGGCTGAGAGAAGCACTTTGGTGACGTTTCACTGTAACTTGTTCCCAGTACAGTCTAAGTGGCTGCTGACTGTGTGACTAGGTTAAAAGTGGCCAAATAGAAGCCCAATCCACAATACATGAGCCCAAAGGCCTTCCTTATGACTAAACTGACACCCACTTTCTTAAAAATATCATGGGTCTAAATAGCCTTTTCAGGCTGAGAAAAGCACTTTGGTGACATTTGGCTGTAACTTGTTCCCAGTACATTCTGAGTGGCTGGTGACTATGTGTTGTACCTAAAAGTGCCCAACAGGAATCCCAATGCACCATACATGGGCCCAAATGCCTTCCTTATGACAAAACTGACACTCATTTTCTTAAAAAAATCATTAGTCAAAATAGCCTTTTCAGGCTGAGAGAAGCACTTTGGTGACGTTTCACTGTAACTTGTTCCCAGTACAGTCTAAGTGGCTGCTGACTGTGTGACTTGGTTAAAAGTGGCCAAATAGAAGCCCAATCCACATTACATAAGCCCAAAGGCCTTCCTTATGACTAAACTGACACCCACTTTCTTAAAAATATCATGGGTCTAAATAGCCTTTTCAGGCTGAGAAAAGCACTTTGGTGACATTTGGCTGTAACTTGTTCCCAGTACATTCTGAGTGGCTGGTGACTGTGTGTTGTACCTGAAAGTGCCCAACAAGAATCCCAATGCACTATACATGGGCCCAAATGCCTTCCTTATGACAAAACTGACACTCATTTTCTTAAAAAAATCATTGGTCAAAATAGCCTTTTCAGGCTGAGAGAAGCACTTTGGTGACGCTTCACTGTAACTTGTTCCCAGTACAGTCTAAGTGAATGCTGACTGTGTGACTTGGTTAAAAGTGGCCAAATAGAAGCCCAATCCACATTACATAAGCCCAAAGGCCTTCCTTATGACTAAACTGACACCCACTTTCTTAAAAATATCATGGGTCTAAATAGCCTTTTCAGGCTGAGAAAAGCACTTTGGTGACATTTGGCTGTAACTTGTTCCCAGTACATTCTGAGTGGCTGGTGACTGTGTGTTGTACCTAAAAGTGCCCAACAGGAATCCCAATGCACTATACATGGGCCCAAATGCCTTCCTTATGACAAAACTGACACTCATTTTCTTAAAAAAATCATTGGTCAAAATAGCCTTTTCAGGCTGAGAGAAGCACTTTGGTGACGTTTCACTGTAACTTGTTCCCAGTACAGTCTAAGTGGCTGCTGACTGTGTGACTTGGCTAAAAGTGGCCTTCCTTATGACAAAACTGACACTCATTTTCTTAAAAAAATCATTGGTCAAAATAGCCTTTTCAGGCTGAGAGAAGCACTTTGGTGACGTTTCACTGTAACTTGTTCCCAGTACAGTCTAAGTGAATGCTGACTGTGTGACTTGGTTAAAAGTGGCCAAATAGAAGCCCAATCCACATTACATAAGCCCAAAGGCCTTCCTTATGACTAAACTGACACCCACTTTCTTAAAAATATCATGGGTCTAAATAGCCTTTTCAGGCTGAGAAAAGCACTTTGGTGACATTTGGCTGTAACTTGTTCCCAGTACATTCTGAGTGGCTGGTGACTGTGTGTTGTACCTAAAAGTGCCCAACAGGAATCCCAATGCACCATACATGGGCCCAAATGCCTTCCTTATGACAAAACTGACACTCATTTTCTTAAAAAAATCATTGGTCAAAATAGCCTTTTCAGGCTGAGAGAAGCACTTTGGTGACATTTAGCTGTAACTTGTTCCCAGTACAGTCTACGTGGCTGCTGACTGTGTGACTTGAATAAAAGTGGCCAAATAGAAGCCCAATCCACATTACATGAGCCCAAAGGCCTTCCTTATGACTAAACTGACACCCACTTTTTAAAAAAATTATCATGGGTCTAAATAGCCTTTTCAGGCTGAGAGAAGCACTTTGGTGACATTTGGCTGTAACTTGTTCCCAGTACATTCTGAGTGGTTGGTGACTGTGTGTTGTACCTAAAAGTACCCAACAAGAATCCCAATGCACTATACATGGGCCCAAATGCCTTCCTTATGACAAAACTGACACTCATTTTCTTAAAAAAATCATTGGTCAAAATAGCCTTTTCAGGTTGAGAGAAGCACTTTGGTGACGTTTCACTGTAACTTGTTCCCAGTACAGTCTAAGTGAATGCTGACTGTGTGACTTGGTTAAAAGTGGCCAAATAGAAGCCCAATCCACATTACATGAGCCCAAAGGCCTTCCTTATGACTAAACTGACACCCACTTTCTTAAAAATATCATGGGTCTAAATAGCCTTTTCAGGCTGAGAAAAGCACTTTGGTGACATTTGGCTGTAACTTGTTCCCAGTACATTCTGAGTGGCTGGTGACTGTGTGTTGTACCTAAAAGTGCCCAACAGGAATCCCAATGCACCATACATGGGCCCAAATGCCTTCCTTATGACAAAACTGACACTCATTTTCTTAAAAAAATCATTGGTCAAAATAGCCTTTTCAGGCTGAGAGAAGCACTTTGGTGACGTTTCACTGTAACTTGTTCCCAGTACAGTCTAAGTGGCTGCTGACTGTGTGACTTGGCTAAAAGTGGCCAAATAGAAGCCCAATCCACAATACATGAGCCCAAAGACCTTCCTTATGACTAAACTGACACCCACTTTTTTTTTAAATATCTAGGGTCTAAATAGCCTTTTCAGGCTGAGAGAAGCACTTTGGTGACATTTGGCTGTAACTTGTTCCCTGTACATTCTGAGTGGTTGGTGACTGTGTGTTGTACCTAAAAGTACCCAACAAGAATCCCAATGCACTATACATGGGCCCAAATGCCTTCCTTATGACAAAACTGACACTCATTTTCTTAAAAAAATCATTGGTCAAAATAGCCTTTTCAGGCTGAGAGAAGCACTTTGGTGACGTTTCACTGTAACTTGTTCCCAGTACAGTCTAAGTGGCTGCTGACTGTGTGACTTGGCTAAAAGTGGCCAAATAGATGCCCAATCCACAATACATGAGCCCAAAGGCCTTCCTTATGACAAAACTGACACTCATTTTCTTAAAAAAATCATTGGTCAAAATAGCCTTTTCAGGCTGAGAGAAGCACTTTGGTGACGTTTCACTGTAACTTGTTCCCAGTACAGTCTAAGTGAATGCTGACTGTGTGACTTGGTTAAAAGTGGCCAAATAGAAGCCCAATCCACATTACATAAGCCCAAAGGCCTTCCTTATGACTAAACTGACACCCACTTTCTTAAAAATATCATGGGTCTAAATAGCCTTTTCAGGCTGAGAAAAGCACTTTGGTGACATTTGGCTGTAACTTGTTCCCAGTACATTCTGAGTGGTTGGTGACTGTGTGTTGTACCTAAAAGTGCCCAACAGGAATCCCAATGCACTATACATGGGCCCAAATGCCTTCCTTATGACAAAACTGACACTCATTTTCTTAAAAAAATCATTGGTCAAAATAGCCTTTTCAGGCTGAGAGAAGCACTTTGGTGACGTTTCACTGTAACTTGTTCCCAGTACAGTCTAAGTGGCTGCTGACTGTGTGACTTGGCTAAAAGTGGCCAAATAGAAGCCCAATCCACAATACATGAGCCCAAAGGCCTTCCTTATGACTAAACTGACACCCACTTTCTTAAAAATATCATGGGTCTAAATAGCCTTTTCAGGCTGAGAAAAGCACTTTGGTGACATTTGGCTGTAACTTGTTCCCAGTACATTCTGAGTGGCTGGTGACTGTGTGTTGTACCTAAAAGTGCCCAACAAGAATCCCAATGCACTATACATGGGCCCAAATGCCTTCCTTATGACAAAACTGACACTCATTTTCTTAAAGAAATCATTGGTCAAAATAGCCTTTTCAGGCTGAGAGAAGCACTTTGGTGACGTTTCACTGTAACTTGTTCCCAGTACAGTCTAAGTGGCTGCTGACTGTGTGACTTGGTTAAAAGTGGCCAAATAGAAGCCCAATCCACAATACATGAGCCCAAAGGCCTTCCTTATGACTAAACTGACACCCACTTTCTTAAAAATATCATGGGTCTAAATAGCCTTTTCAGGCTGAGAAAAGCACTTTGGTGACATTTGGCTGTAACTTGTTCCCAGTACATTCTGAGTGGCTGGTGACTATGTGTTGTACCTAAAAGTGCCCAACAGGAATCCCAATGCACCATACATGGGCCCAAATGCCTTCCTTATGACAAAACTGACACTCATTTTCTTAAAAAAATCATTAGTCAAAATAGCCTTTTCAGGCTGAGAGAAGCACTTTGGTGACGTTTCACTGTAACTTGTTCCCAGTACAGTCTAAGTGGCTGCTGACTGTGTGACTTGGTTAAAAGTGGCCAAATAGAAGCCCAATCCACATTACATAAGCCCAAAGGCCTTCCTTATGACTAAACTGACACCCACTTTCTTAAAAATATCATGGGTCTAAATAGCCTTTTCAGGCTGAGAAAAGCACTTTGGTGACATTTGGCTGTAACTTGTTCCCAGTACATTCTGAGTGGCTGGTGACTGTGTGTTGTACCTGAAAGTGCCCAACAAGAATCCCAATGCACTATACATGGGCCCAAATGCCTTCCTTATGACAAAACTGACACTCATTTTCTTAAAAAAATCATTGGTCAAAATAGCCTTTTCAGGCTGAGAGAAGCACTTTGGTGACGCTTCACTGTAACTTGTTCCCAGTACAGTCTAAGTGAATGCTGACTGTGTGACTTGGTTAAAAGTGGCCAAATAGAAGCCCAATCCACATTACATAAGCCCAAAGGCCTTCCTTATGACTAAACTGACACCCACTTTCTTAAAAATATCATGGGTCTAAATAGCCTTTTCAGGCTGAGAAAAGCACTTTGGTGACATTTGGCTGTAACTTGTTCCCAGTACATTCTGAGTGGCTGGTGACTGTGTGTTGTACCTAAAAGTGCCCAACAGGAATCCCAATGCACTATACATGGGCCCAAATGCCTTCCTTATGACAAAACTGACACTCATTTTCTTAAAAAAATCATTGGTCAAAATAGCCTTTTCAGGCTGAGAGAAGCACTTTGGTGACGCTTCACTGTAACTTGTTCCCAGTACAGTCTAAGTGAATGCTGACTGTGTGACTTGGTTAAAAGTGGCCAAATAGAAGCCCAATCCACATTACATAAGCCCAAAGGCCTTCCTTATGACTAAACTGACACCCACTTTCTTAAAAATATCATGGGTCTAAATAGCCTTTTCAGGCTGAGAAAAGCACTTTGGTGACATTTGGCTGTAACTTGTTCCCAGTACATTCTGAGTGGCTGGTGACTGTGTGTTGTACCTGAAAGTGCCCAACAAGAATCCCAATGCACTATACATGGGCCCAAATGCCTTCCTTATGACAAAACTGACACTCATTTTCTTAAAAAAATCATTGGTCAAAATAGCCTTTTCAGGCTGAGAGAAGCACTTTGGTGACGCTTCACTGTAACTTGTTCCCAGTACAGTCTAAGTGAATGCTGACTGTGTGACTTGGTTAAAAGTGGCCAAATAGAAGCCCAATCCACATTACATAAGCCCAAAGGCCTTCCTTATGACTAAACTGACACCCACTTTCTTAAAAATATCATGGGTCTAAATAGCCTTTTCAGGCTGAGAAAAGCACTTTGGTGACATTTGGCTGTAACTTGTTCCCAGTACATTCTGAGTGGCTGGTGACTGTGTGTTGTACCTAAAAGTGCCCAACAGGAATCCCAATGCACTATACATGGGCCCAAATGCCTTCCTTATGACAAAACTGACACTCATTTTCTTAAAAAAATCATTGGTCAAAATAGCCTTTTCAGGCTGAGAGAAGCACTTTGGTGACGTTTCACTGTAACTTGTTCCCAGTACAGTCTAAGTGGCTGCTGACTGTGTGACTTGGCTAAAAGTGGCCTTCCTTATGACAAAACTGACACTCATTTTCTTAAAAAAATCATTGGTCAAAATAGCCTTTTCAGGCTGAGAGAAGCACTTTGGTGACGTTTCACTGTAACTTGTTCCCAGTACAGTCTAAGTGAATGCTGACTGTGTGACTTGGTTAAAAGTGGCCAAATAGAAGCCCAATCCACATTACATAAGCCCAAAGGCCTTCCTTATGACTAAACTGACACCCACTTTCTTAAAAATATCATGGGTCTAAATAGCCTTTTCAGGCTGAGAAAAGCACTTTGGTGACATTTGGCTGTAACTTGTTCCCAGTACATTCTGAGTGGCTGGTGACTGTGTGTTGTACCTAAAAGTGCCCAACAGGAATCCCAATGCACCATACATGGGCCCAAATGCCTTCCTTATGACAAAACTGACACTCATTTTCTTAAAAAAATCATTGGTCAAAATAGCCTTTTCAGGCTGAGAGAAGCACTTTGGTGACATTTAGCTGTAACTTGTTCCCAGTACAGTCTACGTGGCTGCTGACTGTGTGACTTGAATAAAAGTGGCCAAATAGAAGCCCAATCCACATTACATGAGCCCAAAGGCCTTCCTTATGACTAAACTGACACCCACTTTTTAAAAAAATTATCATGGGTCTAAATAGCCTTTTCAGGCTGAGAGAAGCACTTTGGTGACATTTGGCTGTAACTTGTTCCCAGTACATTCTGAGTGGTTGGTGACTGTGTGTTGTACCTAAAAGTACCCAACAAGAATCCCAATGCACTATACATGGGCCCAAATGCCTTCCTTATGACAAAACTGACACTCATTTTCTTAAAAAAATCATTGGTCAAAATAGCCTTTTCAGGTTGAGAGAAGCACTTTGGTGACGTTTCACTGTAACTTGTTCCCAGTACAGTCTAAGTGAATGCTGACTGTGTGACTTGGTTAAAAGTGGCCAAATAGAAGCCCAATCCACATTACATGAGCCCAAAGGCCTTCCTTATGACTAAACTGACACCCACTTTCTTAAAAATATCATGGGTCTAAATAGCCTTTTCAGGCTGAGAAAAGCACTTTGGTGACATTTGGCTGTAACTTGTTCCCAGTACATTCTGAGTGGCTGGTGACTGTGTGTTGTACCTAAAAGTGCCCAACAGGAATCCCAATGCACCATACATGGGCCCAAATGCCTTCCTTATGACAAAACTGACACTCATTTTCTTAAAAAAATCATTGGTCAAAATAGCCTTTTCAGGCTGAGAGAAGCACTTTGGTGACGTTTCACTGTAACTTGTTCCCAGTACAGTCTAAGTGGCTGCTGACTGTGTGACTTGGTTAAAAGTGGCCAAATAGAAGCCCAATCCACATTACATAAGCCCAAAGGCCTTCCTTATGACTAAACTGACACCCACTTTCTTAAAAATATCATGGGTCTAAATAGCCTTTTCAGGCTGAGAAAAGCACTTTGGTGACATTTGGCTGTAACTTGTTCCCAGTACATTCTGAGTGGCTGGTGACTGTGTGTTGTACCTGAAAGTGCCCAACAAGAATCCCAATGCACTATACATGGGCCCAAATGCCTTCCTTATGACAAAACTGACACTCATTTTCTTAAAAAAATCATTGGTCAAAATAGCCTTTTCAGGCTGAGAGAAGCACTTTGGTGACGCTTCACTGTAACTTGTTCCCAGTACAGTCTAAGTGAATGCTGACTGTGTGACTTGGTTAAAAGTGGCCAAATAGAAGCCCAATCCACATTACATAAGCCCAAAGGCCTTCCTTATGACTAAACTGACACCCACTTTCTTAAAAATATCATGGGTCTAAATAGCCTTTTCAGGCTGAGAAAAGCACTTTGGTGACATTTGGCTGTAACTTGTTCCCAGTACATTCTGAGTGGCTGGTGACTGTGTGTTGTACCTAAAAGTGCCCAACAGGAATCCCAATGCACTATACATGGGCCCAAATGCCTTCCTTATGACAAAACTGACACTCATTTTCTTAAAAAAATCATTGGTCAAAATAGCCTTTTCAGGCTGAGAGAAGCACTTTGGTGACGCTTCACTGTAACTTGTTCCCAGTACAGTCTAAGTGAATGCTGACTGTGTGACTTGGTTAAAAGTGGCCAAATAGAAGCCCAATCCACATTACATAAGCCCAAAGGCCTTCCTTATGACTAAACTGACACCCACTTTCTTAAAAATATCATGGGTCTAAATAGCCTTTTCAGGCTGAGAAAAGCACTTTGGTGACATTTGGCTGTAACTTGTTCCCAGTACATTCTGAGTGGCTGGTGACTGTGTGTTGTACCTGAAAGTGCCCAACAAGAATCCCAATGCACTATACATGGGCCCAAATGCCTTCCTTATGACAAAACTGACACTCATTTTCTTAAAAAAATCATTGGTCAAAATAGCCTTTTCAGGCTGAGAGAAGCACTTTGGTGACGCTTCACTGTAACTTGTTCCCAGTACAGTCTAAGTGAATGCTGACTGTGTGACTTGGTTAAAAGTGGCCAAATAGAAGCCCAATCCACATTACATAAGCCCAAAGGCCTTCCTTATGACTAAACTGACACCCACTTTCTTAAAAATATCATGGGTCTAAATAGCCTTTTCAGGCTGAGAAAAGCACTTTGGTGACATTTGGCTGTAACTTGTTCCCAGTACATTCTGAGTGGCTGGTGACTGTGTGTTGTACCTAAAAGTGCCCAACAGGAATCCCAATGCACTATACATGGGCCCAAATGCCTTCCTTATGACAAAACTGACACTCATTTTCTTAAAAAAATCATTGGTCAAAATAGCCTTTTCAGGCTGAGAGAAGCACTTTGGTGACGTTTCACTGTAACTTGTTCCCAGTACAGTCTAAGTGGCTGCTGACTGTGTGACTTGGCTAAAAGTGGCCTTCCTTATGACAAAACTGACACTCATTTTCTTAAAAAAATCATTGGTCAAAATAGCCTTTTCAGGCTGAGAGAAGCACTTTGGTGACGTTTCACTGTAACTTGTTCCCAGTACAGTCTAAGTGAATGCTGACTGTGTGACTTGGTTAAAAGTGGCCAAATAGAAGCCCAATCCACATTACATAAGCCCAAAGGCCTTCCTTATGACTAAACTGACACCCACTTTCTTAAAAATATCATGGGTCTAAATAGCCTTTTCAGGCTGAGAAAAGCACTTTGGTGACATTTGGCTGTAACTTGTTCCCAGTACATTCTGAGTGGCTGGTGACTGTGTGTTGTACCTAAAAGTGCCCAACAGGAATCCCAATGCACCATACATGGGCCCAAATGCCTTCCTTATGACAAAACTGACACTCATTTTCTTAAAAAAATCATTGGTCAAAATAGCCTTTTCAGGCTGAGAGAAGCACTTTGGTGACATTTAGCTGTAACTTGTTCCCAGTACAGTCTACGTGGCTGCTGACTGTGTGACTTGAATAAAAGTGGCCAAATAGAAGCCCAATCCACATTACATGAGCCCAAAGGCCTTCCTTATGACTAAACTGACACCCACTTTTTAAAAAAATTATCATGGGTCTAAATAGCCTTTTCAGGCTGAGAGAAGCACTTTGGTGACATTTGGCTGTAACTTGTTCCCAGTACATTCTGAGTGGTTGGTGACTGTGTGTTGTACCTAAAAGTACCCAACAAGAATCCCAATGCACTATACATGGGCCCAAATGCCTTCCTTATGACAAAACTGACACTCATTTTCTTAAAAAAATCATTGGTCAAAATAGCCTTTTCAGGTTGAGAGAAGCACTTTGGTGACGTTTCACTGTAACTTGTTCCCAGTACAGTCTAAGTGAATGCTGACTGTGTGACTTGGTTAAAAGTGGCCAAATAGAAGCCCAATCCACATTACATGAGCCCAAAGGCCTTCCTTATGACTAAACTGACACCCACTTTCTTAAAAATATCATGGGTCTAAATAGCCTTTTCAGGCTGAGAAAAGCACTTTGGTGACATTTGGCTGTAACTTGTTCCCAGTACATTCTGAGTGGCTGGTGACTGTGTGTTGTACCTAAAAGTGCCCAACAGGAATCCCAATGCACCATACATGGGCCCAAATGCCTTCCTTATGACAAAACTGACACTCATTTTCTTAAAAAAATCATTGGTCAAAATAGCCTTTTCAGGCTGAGAGAAGCACTTTGGTGACGTTTCACTGTAACTTGTTCCCAGTACAGTCTAAGTGGCTGCTGACTGTGTGACTTGGCTAAAAGTGGCCAAATAGAAGCCCAATCCACAATACATGAGCCCAAAGACCTTCCTTATGACTAAACTGACACCCACTTTTTTTTTTAAATATCTAGGGTCTAAATAGCCTTTTCAGGCTGAGAGAAGCACTTTGGTGACATTTGGCTGTAACTTGTTCCCTGTACATTCTGAGTGGTTGGTGACTGTGTGTTGTACCTAAAAGTACCCAACAAGAATCCCAATGCACTATACATGGGCCCAAATGCCTTCCTTATGACAAAACTGACACTCATTTTCTTAAAAAAATCATTGGTCAAAATAGCCTTTTCAGGCTGAGAGAAGCACTTTGGTGACGTTTCACTGTAACTTGTTCCCAGTACAGTCTAAGTGGCTGCTGACTGTGTGACTTGGCTAAAAGTGGCCAAATAGATGCCCAATCCACAATACATGAGCCCAAAGGCCTTCCTTATGACAAAACTGACACTCATTTTCTTAAAAAAATCATTGGTCAAAATAGCCTTTTCAGGCTGAGAGAAGCACTTTGGTGACGTTTCACTGTAACTTGTTCCCAGTACAGTCTAAGTGAATGCTGACTGTGTGACTTGGTTAAAAGTGGCCAAATAGAAGCCCAATCCACATTACATAAGCCCAAAGGCCTTCCTTATGACTAAACTGACACCCACTTTCTTAAAAATATCATGGGTCTAAATAGCCTTTTCAGGCTGAGAAAAGCACTTTGGTGACATTTGGCTGTAACTTGTTCCCAGTACATTCTGAGTGGTTGGTGACTGTGTGTTGTACCTAAAAGTGCCCAACAGGAATCCCAATGCACTATACATGGGCCCAAATGCCTTCCTTATGACAAAACTGACACTCATTTTCTTAAAAAAATCATTGGTCAAAATAGCCTTTTCAGGCTGAGAGAAGCACTTTGGTGACGTTTCACTGTAACTTGTTCCCAGTACAGTCTAAGTGGCTGCTGACTGTGTGACTTGGCTAAAAGTGGCCAAATAGAAGCCCAATCCACAATACATGAGCCCAAAGGCCTTCCTTATGACTAAACTGACACCCACTTTCTTAAAAATATCATGGGTCTAAATAGCCTTTTCAGGCTGAGAAAAGCACTTTGGTGACATTTGGCTGTAACTTGTTCCCAGTACATTCTGAGTGGCTGGTGACTGTGTGTTGTACCTAAAAGTGCCCAACAAGAATCCCAATGCACTATACATGGGCCCAAATGCCTTCCTTATGACAAAACTGACACTCATTTTCTTAAAAAAATCATTGGTCAAAATAGCCTTTTCAGGCTGAGAGAAGCACTTTGGTGACGTTTCACTGTAACTTGTTCCCAGTACAGTCTAAGTGGCTGCTGACTGTGTGACTTGGTTAAAAGTGGCCAAATAGAAGCCCAATCCACATTACATAAGCCCAAAGGCCTTCCTTATGACTAAACTGACACCCACTTTCTTAAAAATATCATGGGTCTAAATAGCCTTTTCAGGCTGAGAAAAGCACTTTGGTGACATTTGGCTGTAACTTGTTCCCAGTACATTCTGAGTGGCTGGTGACTGTGTGTTGTACCTAAAAGTGCCCAACAAGAATCCCAATGCACTATACATGGGCCCAAATGCCTTCCTTATGACAAAACTGACACTCATTTTCTTAAAGAAATCATTGGTCAAAATAGCCTTTTCAGGCTGAGAGAAGCACTTTGGTGACGTTTCACTGTAACTTGTTCCCAGTACAGTCTAAGTGGCTGCTGACTGTGTGACTTGGTTAAAAGTGGCCAAATAGAAGCCCAATCCACAATACATGAGCCCAAAGGCCTTCCTTATGACTAAACTGACACCCACTTTCTTAAAAATATCATGGGTCTAAATAGCCTTTTCAGGCTGAGAAAAGCACTTTGGTGACATTTGGCTGTAACTTGTTCCCAGTACATTCTGAGTGGCTGGTGACTATGTGTTGTACCTAAAAGTGCCCAACAGGAATCCCAATGCACCATACATGGGCCCAAATGCCTTCCTTATGACAAAACTGACACTCATTTTCTTAAAAAAATCATTAGTCAAAATAGCCTTTTCAGGCTGAGAGAAGCACTTTGGTGACATTTAGCTGTAACTTGTTCCCAGTACAGTCTAAGTGGCTGCTGACTGTGTGACTTGAATAAAAGTGGCCAAATATAAGCCCAATCCACATTACATGAGCCCAAAGGCCTTCCTTATGACTAAACTGACACCCACTTTCTTAAAAATATCATGGGTCTAAATAGCCTTTTCAGGCTGAGAAAAGCACTTTGGTGACATTTGGCTGTAACTTGTTCCCAGTACATTCTGAGTGGCTGGTGACTGTGTGTTGTACCTAAAAGTGCCCAACAGGAATCCCAATGCACCATACATGGGCCCAAATGCCTTCCTTATGACAAAACTGACACTCATTTTCTTAAAAAAATCATTGGTCAAAATAGCCTTTTCAGGCTGAGAGAAGCACTTTGGTGACGTTTCACTGTAACTTGTTCCCAGTACAGTCTAAGTGGCTGCTGACTGTGTGACTTGGTTAAAAGTGGCCAAATAGAAGCCCAATCCACAATACATGAGCCCAAAGGCCTTCCTTATGACTAAACTGACACCCACTTTCTTAAAAATATCATGGGTCTAAATAGCCTTTTCAGGCTGAGAGAAGCACTTTGGTGACATTTGGCTGTAACTTGTTCCCTGTACATTCTGAGTGGTTGGTGACTGTGTGTTGTACCTAAAAGTACCCAACAAGAATCCCAATGCACTATACATGGGCCCAAATGCCTTCCTTATGACAAAACTGACACTCATTTTCTTAAAGAAATCATTGGTCAAAATAGCCTTTTCAGGCTGAGAAAAGCACTTTGGTGACGTTTCACTGTAACTTGTTCCCAGTACAGTCTAAGTGGCTGCTGACTGTGTGACTTGGCTAAAAGTGGCCAAATAGAAGCCCAATCCACAATACATGAGCCCAAAGGCCTTCCTTATGACTAAACTGACACCCACTTTCTTAAAAATATCATGGGTCTAAATAGCCTTTTCAGGCTGAGAAAAGCACTTTGGTGACATTTGGCTGTAACTTGTTCCCAGTACATTCTGAGTGGCTGGTGACTGTGTGTTGTACCTAAAAGTGCCCAACAAGAATCCCAATGCACTATACATGGGCCCAAATGCCTTCCTTATGACAAAACTGACACTCATTTTCTTTAAAAAATCATTGGTCAAAATAGCCTTTTCAGGCTGAGAGAAGCACTTTGGTGACGTTTCACTGTAACTTGTTCCCAGTACAGTCTAAGTGGCTGCTGACTGTGTGACTTGGCTAAAAGTGGCCAAATAGAAGCCCAATCCACAATACATGAGCCCAAAGGCCTTCCTTATGACTAAACTGACACCCACTTTCTTAAAAATATCATGGGTCTAAATAGCCTTTTCAGGCTGAGAGAAGCACTTTGGTGACGTTTCACTGTAACTTGTTCCCAGTACAGTCTAAGTGAATGCTGACTGTGTGACTTGGTTAAAAGTGGCCAAATAGAAGCCCAATCCACATTACATGAGCCCAAAGGCCTTCCTTATGACTAAACTGACACCCACTTTCTTAAAAATATCATGGGTCTAAATAGCCTTTTCAGGCTGAGAAAAGCACTTTTGTGACATTTGGCTGTAACTTGTTCCCAGTACATTCTGAGTGGCTGGTGACTGTGTGTTGTACCTAAAAGTGCCCAACAGGAATCCCAATGCACCATACATGGGCCCAAATGCCTTCCTTATGACAAAACTGACACTCATTTTTTTTTTTTTAAATCATTGGTCAAAATAGCCTTTTCAGGCTGAGAGAAGCACTTTGGTGACATTTAGCTGTAACTTGTTCCCAATACAGTCTAAGTAGCTGCTGACTGTGTAACTTGAATAAAAGTGGCCAAATAGAAGCCCAATCCACATTACATGAGCCCAAAGGCCTTCCTTATGACTAAACTGACACCCACTTTCTTAAAAATATCATGGGTCTAAATAGCCTTTTCAGGCTGAGAAAAGCACTTTGGTGACATTTGGCTGTAACTTGTTCCCAGTACATTCTGAGTGGCTGGTGACTGTGTGTTGTACCTAAAAGTGCCCAACAGGAATCCCAATGCACCATACATGGGCCCAAATGCCTTCCTTATGACAAAACTGACACTCATTTTCTTAAAAATATCATTGGTCAAAATAGCCTTTTCAGGCTGAGAAAAGCACTTTGGTGATGTTTCACTGTAACTTGTTCCCAGTACAGTCTAAGTGGCTGCTGACTGTGTGACTTGGCTAAAAGTGGCCAAATAGAAGCCCAATCCACAATACATGAGCCCAAAGGCCTTCCTTATGACTAAACTGACACCCACTTTCTTAAAAATATCATGGGTCTAAATAGCCTTTTCAGGCTGAGAGAAGCACTTTGGTGACGTTTCACTGTAACTTGTTCCCAGTACAGTCTAAGTGAATGCTGACTGTGTGACTTGGTTAAAAGTGGCCAAATAGAAGCCCAATCCACATTACATGAGCCCAAAGGCCTTCCTTATGACTAAACTGACACCCACTTTCTTAAAAATATCATGGGTCTAAATAGCCTTTTCAGGCTGAGAAAAGCACTTTTGTGACATTTGGCTGTAACTTGTTCCCAGTACATTCTGAGTGGCTGGTGACTGTGTGTTGTACCTAAAAGTGCCCAACAGGAATCCCAATGCACTATACATGGGCCCAAATGCCTTCCTTATGACAAAACTGACACTCATTTTCTTAAAAAAATCATTGGTCAAAATAGCCTTTTCAGGCTGAGAGAAGCACTTTGGTGACATTTAGCTGTAACTTGTTCCCAATACAGTCTAAGTGGCTGCTGACTGTGTAACTTGAATAAAAGTGGCCAAATAGAAGCCCAATCCACATTACATGAGCCCAAAGCCTTCCTTATGACTAAACTGACACCCACTTTCTTAAAAATATCATGGGTCTAAATAGCCTTTTCAGGCTGAGAAAAGCACTTTGGTGACATTTGGCTGTAACTTGTTCCCAGTACATTCTGAGTGGCTGGTGACTGTGTGTTGTACCTAAAAGTGCCCAACAGGAATCCCAATGCACCATACATGGGCCCAAATGCCTTCCTTATGACTAAACTGACACCCACTTTCTTAAAAATATCATGGGTCTAAATAGCCTTTTCAGGCTGAGAGAAGCACTTTGGTGACGTTTCACTGTAACTTGTTCCCAGTACAGTCTAAGTGGCTGCTGACTGTGTGACTTGGCTAAAAGTGGCCAAATAGAAGCCCAATCCACAATACATGAGCCCAAAGACCTTCCTTATGACTAAACTGACACCCACTTTTTTTAAAAATATCATGGGTCTAAATAGCCTTTTCAGGCTGAGAGAAGCACTTTGGTGACATTTGGCTGTAACTTGTTCCCAGTACAGTCTAAGTGGCTGCTGACTGTGTGACTTGGCTAAAAGTGGCCAAATAGAAGCCCAATCCACAATACATGAGCCCAAAGGCCTTCCTTATGACAAAACTGACACTCATTTTCTTAAAAAAATCATTGGTCAAAATAGCCTTTTCAGGCTGAGAGAAGCACTTTGGTGACGTTTCACTGTAACTTGTTCCCAGTACAGTCTAAGTGAATGCTGACTGTGTGACTTGGTTAAAAGTGGCCAAATAGAAGCCCAATCCACATTACATGAGCCCAAAGGCCTTCCTTATGACTAAACTGACACCCACTTTCTTAAAAATATCATGGGTCTAAATAGCCTTTTCAGGCTGAGAAAAGCACTTTGGTGACATTTGGCTGTAACTTGTTCCCAGTACATTCTGAGTGGCTGGTGACTGTGTGTTGTACCTAAAAGTGCCCAACAGGAATCCCAATGCACCATACATGGGCCCAAATGCCTTCCTTATGACAAAACTGACACTCATTTTCTTAAAAAAATCATTGGTCAAAATAGCCTTTTCAGGCTGAGAGAAGCACTTTGGTGACATTTAGCTGTAACTTGTTCCCAGTACAGTCTAAGTGGCTGCTGACTGTGTGACTTGGCTAAAAGTGGCCAAATAGAAGCCCAATCCACATTACATGAGCCCAAAGGCCTTCCTTATGACTAAACTGACACCCACTTTTTAAAAAAATTATCATGGGTCTAAATAGCCTTTTCAGGCTGAGAGAAGCACGTTGGTGACATTTGGCTGTAACTTGTTCCCAGTACATTCTGAGTGGTTGGTGACTGTGTGTTGTACCTAAAAGTACCCAACAAGAATCCCAATGCACTATACATGGGCCCAAATGCCTTCCTTATGACAAAACTGACACTCATTTTCTTAAAAAAATCATTGGTCAAAATAGCCTTTTCAGGCTGAGAGAAGCACTTTGGTGACGTTTCACTGTAACTTGTTCCCAGTACAGTCTAAGTGAATGCTGACTGTGTGACTTGGTTAAAAGTGGCCAAATAGAAGCCCAATCCACATTACATGAGCCCAAAGGCCTTCCTTATGACTAAACTGACACCCACTTTCTTAAAAATATCATGGGTCTAAATAGCCTTTTCAGGCTGAGAAAAGCACTTTGGTGACATTTGGCTGTAACTTGTTCCCAGTACATTCTGAGTGGCTGGTGACTGTGTGTTGTACCTAAAAGTGCCCAACAGGAATCCCAATGCACCATACATGGGCCCAAATGCCTTCCTTATGACAAAACTGACACTCATTTTCTTAAAAAAATCATTGGTCAAAATAGCCTTTTCAGGCTGAGAGAAGCACTTTGGTGACGTTTCACTGTAACTTGTTCCCAGTACAGTCTAAGTGGCTGCTGACTGTGTGACTTGGCTAAAAGTGGCCAAATAGAAGCCCAATCCACAATACATGAGCCCAAAGACCTTCCTTATGACTAAACTGACACCCACTTTTTTTTAAAATATCTAGGGTCTAAATAGCCTTTTCAGGCTGAGAGAAGCACTTTGGTGACATTTGGCTGTAACTTGTTCCCTGTACATTCTGAGTGGTTGGTGACTGTGTGTTGTACCTAAAAGTACCCAACAAGAATCCCAATGCACTATACATGGGCCCAAATGCCTTCCTTATGACAAAACTGACACTCATTTTCTTAAAGAAATCATTGGTCAAAATAGCCTTTTCAGGCTGAGAAAAGCACTTTGGTGACGTTTCACTGTAACTTGTTCCCAGTACAGTCTAAGTGGCTGCTGACTGTGTGACTTGGCTAAAAGTGGCCAAATAGAAGCCCAATCCACAATACATGAGCCCAAAGGCCTTCCTTATGACTAAACTGACACCCACTTTCTTAAAAATATCATGGGTCTAAATAGCCTTTTCAGGCTGAGAAAAGCACTTTGGTGACATTTGGCTGTAACTTGTTCCCAGTACATTCTGAGTGGCTGGTGACTGTGTGTTGTACCTAAAAGTGCCCAACAGGAATCCCAATGCACCATACATGGGCCCAAATGCCTTCCTTATGACTAAACTGACACTAATTTTCTTAAAAAAATCATTGGTCAAAATAGCCTTTTCAGGCTGAGAGAAGCATTTTGGTGACATTTAGCTGTAACTTGTTCCCAGTACAGTCTAAGTGGCTGCTGACTGTGTGACTTGAATAAAAGTGGCCAAATATAAGCCCAATCCACATTACATGAGCCCAAAGGCCTTCCTTATGACTAAACTGACACCCACTTTCTTAAAAATATCATGGGTCTAAATAGCCTTTTCAGGCTGAGAAAAGCACTTTGGTGACATTTGGCTGTAACTTGTTCCCAGTACATTCTGAGTGGCTGGTGACTGTGTGTTGTACCTAAAAGTGCCCAACAGGAATCCCAATGCACCATACATGGGCCCAAATGCCTTCCTTATGACAAAACTGACACTCATTTTCTTAAAAAAATCATTGGTCAAAATAGCCTTTTCAGGCTGAGAGAAGCACTTTGGTGACGTTTCACTGTAACTTGTTCCCAGTACAGTCTAAGTGGCTGCTGACTGTGTGACTTGGTTAAAAGTGGCCAAATAGAAGCCCAATCCACAATACATGAGCCCAAAGGCCTTCCTTATGACTAAACTGACACCCACTTTCTTAAAAATATCATGGGTCTAAATAGCCTTTTCAGGCTGAGAGAAGCACTTTGGTGACGTTTCACTGTAACTTGTTCCCTTTACATTCTGAGTGGTTGGTGACTGTGTGTTGTACCTAAAAGTACCCAACAAGAATCCCAATGCACTATACATGGGCCCAAATGCCTTCCTTATGACAAAACTGACACTCATTTTCTTAAAGAAATCATTGGTCAAAATAGCCTTTTCAGGCTGAGAAAAGCACTTTGGTGACGTTTCACTGTAACTTGTTCCCAGTACAGTCTAAGTGGCTGCTGACTGTGTGACTTGGCTAAAAGTGGCCAAATAGAAGCCCAATCCACAATACATGAGCCCAAAGGCCTTCCTTATGACTAAACTGACACCCACTTTCTTAAAAATATCATGGGTCTAAATAGCCTTTTCAGGCTGAGAAAAGCACTTTGGTGACATTTGGCTGTAACTTGTTCCCAGTACATTCTGAGTGGCTGGTGACTGTGTGTTGTACCTAAAAGTGCCCAACAAGAATCCCAATGCACTATACATGGGCCCAAATGCCTTCCTTATGACAAAACTGACACTCATTTTCTTTAAAAAATCATTGGTGAAAATAGCCTTTTCAGGCTGAGAGAAGCACTTTGGTGACGTTTCACTGTAACTTGTTCCCAGTACAGTCTAAGTGGCTGCTGACTGTGTGACTTGGCTAAAAGTGGCCAAATAGAAGCCCAATCCACAATACATGAGCCCAAAGGCCTTCCTTATGACTAAACTGACACCCACTTTCTTAAAAATATCATGGGTCTAAATAGCCTTTTCAGGCTGAGAGAAGCACTTTGGTGACGTTTCACTGTAACTTGTTCCCAGTACAGTCTAAGTGAATGCTGACTGTGTGACTTGGTTAAAAGTGGCCAAATAGAAGCCCAATCCACATTACATGAGCCCAAAGGCCTTCCTTATGACTAAACTGACACCCACTTTCTTAAAAATATCATGGGTCTAAATAGCCTTTTCAGGCTGAGAAAAGCACTTTTGTGACATTTGGCTGTAACTTGTTCCCAGTACATTCTGAGTGGCTGGTGACTGTGTGTTGTACCTAAAAGTGCCCAACAGGAATCCCAATGCACCATACATGGGCCCAAATGCCTTCCTTATGACAAAACTGACACTCATTTTTTTTTTTTAAATCATTGGTCAAAATAGCCTTTTCAGGCTGAGAGAAGCACTTTGGTGACATTTAGCTGTAACTTGTTCCCAATACAGTCTAAGTAGCTGCTGACTGTGTAACTTGAATAAAAGTGGCCAAATAGAAGCCCAATCCACATTACATGAGCCCAAAGGCCTTCCTTATGACTAAACTGACACCCACTTTCTTAAAAATATCATGGGTCTAAATAGCCTTTTCAGGCTGAGAAAAGCACTTTGGTGACATTTGGCTGTAACTTGTTCCCAGTACATTCTGAGTGGCTGGTGACTGTGTGTTGTACCTAAAAGTGCCCAACAGGAATCCCAATGCACCATACATGGGCCCAAATGCCTTCCTTATGACAAAACTGACACTCATTTTCTTAAAAATATCATTGGTCAAAATAGCCTTTTCAGGCTGAGAAAAGCACTTTGGTGATGTTTCACTGTAACTTGTTCCCAGTACAGTCTAAGTGGCTGCTGACTGTGTGACTTGGCTAAAAGTGGCCAAATAGAAGCCCAATCCACAATACATGAGCCCAAAGGCCTTCCTTATGACTAAACTGACACCCACTTTCTTAAAAATATCATGGGTCTAAATAGCCTTTTCAGGCTGAGAGAAGCACTTTGGTGACGTTTCACTGTAACTTGTTCCCAGTACAGTCTAAGTGAATGCTGACTGTGTGACTTGGTTAAAAGTGGCCAAATAGAAGCCCAATCCACATTACATGAGCCCAAAGGCCTTCCTTATGACTAAACTGACACCCACTTTCTTAAAAATATCATGGGTCTAAATAGCCTTTTCAGGCTGAGAAAAGCACTTTTGTGACATTTGGCTGTAACTTGTTCCCAGTACATTCTGAGTGGCTGGTGACTGTGTGTTGTACCTAAAAGTGCCCAACAGGAATCCCAATGCACTATACATGGGCCCAAATGCCTTCCTTATGACAAAACTGACACTCATTTTCTTAAAAAAATCATTGGTCAAAATAGCCTTTTCAGGCTGAGAGAAGCACTTTGGTGACATTTAGCTGTAACTTGTTCCCAATACAGTCTAAGTGGCTGCTGACTGTGTAACTTGAATAAAAGTGGCCAAATAGGAGCCCAATCCACATTACATGAGCCCAAAGGCCTTCCTTATGACTAAACTGACACCCACTTTCTTAAAAATATCATGGGTCTAAATAGCCTTTTCAGGCAGAGAAAAGCACTTTGGTGACATTTGGCTGTAACTTGTTCCCAGTACATTCTGAGTGGCTGGTGACTGTGTGTTGTACCTAAAAGTGCCCAACAGGAATCCCAATGCACCATACATGGGCCCAAATGCCTTCCTTATGACTAAACTGACACCCACTTTCTTAAAAATATCATGGGTCTAAATAGCCTTTTCAGGCTGAGAGAAGCACTTTGGTGACGTTTCACTGTAACTTGTTCCCAGTACAGTCTAAGTGGCTGCTGACTATGTGACTTGGCTAAAAGTGGCCAAATAGAAGCCCAATCCACAATACATGAGCCCAAAGACCTTCCTTATGACTAAACTGACACCCACTTTTTTTTAAAATATCATGGGTCTAAATAGCCTTTTCAGGCTGAGAGAAGCACTTTGGTGACATTTGGCTGTAACTTGTTCCCTGTACATTCTGAGTGGTTGGTGACTGTGTGTTGTACCTAAAAGTACCCAACAAGAATCCCAATGCACTATACATGGGCCCAAATGCCTTCCTTATGACAAAACTGACACTCATTATCTTAAAAAAATCATTGGTCAAAATAGCCTTTTCAGGCTGAGAGAAGCACTTTGGTGACGTTTCACTGTAACTTGTTCCCAGTACAGTCTAAGTGGCTGCTGACTGTGTGACTTGGCTAAAAGTGGCCAAATAGAAGCCCAATCCACAATACATGAGCCCAAAGGCCTTCCTTATGACAAAACTGACACTCATTTTCTTAAAAAAATCATTGGTCAAAATAGCCTTTTCAGGCTGAGAGAAGCACTTTGGTGACGTTTCACTGTAACTTGTTCCCAGTACAGTCTAAGTGAATGCTGACTGTGTGACTTGGTTAAAAGTGGCCAAATAGAAGCCCAATCCACATTACATGAGCCCAAAGGCCTTCCTTATGACTAAACTGACACCCACTTTCTTAAAAATATCATGGGTCTAAATAGCCTTTTCAGGCTGAGAAAAGCACTTTGGTGACATTTGGCTGTAACTTGTTCCCAGTACATTCTGAGTGGCTGGTGACTGTGTGTTGTACCTAAAAGTGCCCAACAGGAATCCCAATGCACCATACATGGGCCCAAATGCCTTCCTTATGACAAAACTGACACTCATTTTCTTAAAAAAATCATTGGTCAAAATAGCCTTTTCAGGCTGAGAGAAGCACTTTGGTGACAATTAGCTGTAACTTGTTCCCAGTACAGTCTAAGTGGCTGCTGACTGTGTGACTTGAATAAAAGTGGCCAAATAGAAGCCCAATCCACATTACATAAGCCCAAAGGCCTTCCTTATGACTAAACTGAAACCCACTTTCTTAAAAATATCATGGGTCTAAATAGCCTTTTCAGGCTGAGAAAAGCACTTTGGTGACATTTGGCTGTAACTTGTTCCCAGTACATTCTGAGTGGCTGGTGACTGTGTGTTGTACCTAAAAGTGCCCAACAGGAATCCCAATGCACCATACATGGGCCCAAATGCCTTCCTTATGACAAAACTGACACTCATTTTCTTAAAAAAATCATTGGTCAAAATAGCCTTTTCAGGCTGAGAGAAGCACTTTGGTGACGTTTCACTTTAACTTGTTCCCAGTACAGTCTAAGTGGCTGCTGACTGTGTGACTTGGCTAAAAGTGGCCAAATAGAAGCCCAATCCACAATACATGAGCCCAAAGACCTTCCTTATGACTAAACTGACACCCACTTTTTTTTAAAATATCTAGGGTCTAAATAGCCTTTTCAGGCTGAGAGAAGCACTTTGGTGACATTTGGCTGTAACTTGTTCCCTGTACATTCTGAGTGGTTGGTGACTGTGTGTTGTACCTAAAAGTACCCAACAAGAATCCCAATGCACTATACATGGGCCCAAATGCCTTCCTTATGACAAAACTGACACTCATTTTCTTAAAAAAATCATTGGTCAAAATAGCCTTTTCAGGCTGAGAGAAGCACTTTGGTGACGCTTCACTGTAACTTGTTCCCAGTACAGTCTAAGTGAATGCTGACTGTGTGACTTGGTTAAAAGTGGCCAAATAGAAGCCCAATCCACATTACATAAGCCCAAAGGCCTTCCTTATGACTAAACTGACACCCACTTTCTTAAAAATATCATGGGTCTAAATAGCCTTTTCAGGCTGAGAAAAGCACTTTGGTGACATTTGGCTGTAACTTGTTCCCAGTACATTCTGAGTGGCTGGTGACTGTGTGTTGTACCTAAAAGTGCCCAACAGGAATCCCAATGCACTATACATGGGCCCAAATGCCTTCCTTATGACAAAACTGACACTCATTTTCTTAAAAAAATCATTGGTCAAAATAGCCTTTTCAGGCTGAGAGAAGCACTTTGGTGACGTTTCACTGTAACTTGTTCCCAGTACAGTCTAAGTGGCTGCTGACTGTGTGACTTGGCTAAAAGTGGCCAAATAGATGCCCAATCCACAATACATGAGCCCAAAGGCCTTCCTTATGACAAAACTGACACTCATTTTCTTAAAAAAATCATTGGTCAAAATAGCCTTTTCAGGCTGAGAGAAGCACTTTGGTGACGTTTCACTGTAACTTGTTCCCAGTACAGTCTAAGTGAATGCTGACTGTGTGACTTGGTTAAAAGTGGCCAAATAGAAGCCCAATCCACATTACATAAGCCCAAAGGCCTTCCTTATGACTAAACTGACACCCACTTTCTTAAAAATATCATGGGTCTAAATAGCCTTTTCAGGCTGAGAAAAGCACTTTGGTGACATTTGGCTGTAACTTGTTCCCAGTACATTCTGAGTGGCTGGTGACTGTGTGTTGTACCTAAAAGTTCCCAACAGGAATCCCAATGCACTATACATGGGCCCAAATGCCTTCCTTATGACAAAACTGACACTCATTTTCTTAAAGAAATCATTGGTCAAAATAGCCTTTTCAGGCTGAGAGAAGCACTTTGGTGACGTTTCACTGTAACTTGTTCCCAGTACAGTCTAAGTGGCTGCTGACTGTGTGACTTGGTTAAAAGTGGCCAAATAGAAGCCCAATCCACAATACATGAGCCCAAAGGCCTTCCTTATGACTAAACTGACACCCACTTTCTTAAAAATATCATGGGTCTAAATAGCCTTTTCAGGCTGAGAAAAGCACTTTGGTGACATTTGGCTGTAACTTGTTCCCAGTACATTCTGAGTGGCTGGTGACTATGTGTTGTACCTAAAAGTGCCCAACAGGAATCCCAATGCACCATACATGGGCCCAAATGCCTTCCTTGTGACAAAACTGACACTCATTTTCTTAAAAAAATCATTGGTCAAAATAGCCTTTTCAGGCTGAGAGAAGCACTTTGGTGACGTTTCACTGTAACTTGTTCCCAGTACAGTCTAAGTGGCTGCTGACTGTGTGACTTGGTTAAAAGTGGCCAAATAGAAGCCCAATCCACATTACATAAGCCCAAAGGCCTTCCTTATGACTAAACTGACACCCACTTTCTTAAAAATATCATGGGTCTAAATAGCCTTTTCAGGCTGAGAAAAGCACTTTGGTGACATTTGGCTGTAACTTGTTCCCAGTACATTCTGAGTGGCTGGTGACTGCGTGTTGTACCTAAAAGTGCCCAACAGGAATCCCAATGCACCATACATGGGCCCAAATGCCTTCCTTATGACAAAACTGACACTCATTTTCTTAAAAAAATCATTGGTCAAAATAGCCTTTTCAGGCTGAGAGAAGCACTTTGGTGACGTTTCACTGTAACTTGTTCCCAGTACAGTCTAAGTGAATGCTGACTGTGTGACTTGGTTAAAAGTGGCCAAATAGAAGCCCAATCCACATTACATAAGCCCAAAGGCCTTCCTTATGACTAAACTGACACCCACTTTCTTAAAAATATCATGGGTCTAAATAGCCTTTTCAGGCTGAGAAAAGCACTTTGGTGACATTTGGCTGTAACTTGTTCCCAGTACATTCTGAGTGGCTGGTGACTGTGTGTTGTACCTAAAAGTGCCCAACAGGAATCCCAATGCACCATACATGGGCCCAAATGCCTTCCTTATGACAAAACTGACACTCATTTTCTTAAAAAAATCATTGGTCAAAATAGCCTTTTCAGGCTGAGAGAAGCACTTTGGTGACATTTAGCTGTAACTTGTTCCCAGTACAGTCTAAGTGGCTGCTGACTGTGTGACTTGAATAAAAGTGGCCAAATAGAAGCCCAATCCACATTACATGAGCCCAAAGGCCTTCCTTATGACTAAACTGACACCCACTTTTTAAAAAAATTATCATGGGTCTAAATAGCCTTTTCAGGCTGAGAGAAGCACTTTGGTGACATTTGGCTGTAACTTGTTCCCAGTACATTCTGAGTGGTTGGTGACTGTGTGTTGTACCTAAAAGTACCCAACAAGAATCCCAATGCACTATACATGGGCCCAAATGCCTTCCTTATGACAAAACTGACACTCATTTTCTTAAAAAAATCATTGGTCAAAATAGCCTTTTCAGGCTGAGAGAAGCACTTTGGTGACGTTTCACTGTAACTTGTTCCCAGTACAGTCTAAGTGAATGCTGACTGTGTGACTTGGTTAAAAGTGGCCAAATAGAAGCCCAATCCACATTACATGAGCCCAAAGGCCTTCCTTATGACTAAACTGACACCCACTTTCTTAAAAATATCATGGGTCTAAATAGCCTTTTCAGGCTGAGAAAAGCACTTTGGTGACATTTGGCTGTAACTTGTTCCCAGTACATTCTGAGTGGCTGGTGACTGTGTGTTGTACCTAAAAGTGCCCAACAGGAATCCCAATGCACCATACATGGGCCCAAATGCCTTCCTTATGACAAAACTGACACTCATTTTCTTAAAAAAATCATTGGTCAAAATAGCCTTTTCAGGCTGAGAGAAGCACTTTGGTGACGTTTCACTGTAACTTGTTCCCAGTACAGTCTAAGTGGCTGCTGACTGTGTGACTTGGCTAAAAGTGGCCAAATAGAAGCCCAATCCACAATACATGAGCCCAAAGACCTTCCTTATGACTAAACTGACACCCACTTTTTTTTTAAATATCTAGGGTCTAAATAGCCTTTTCAGGCTGAGAGAAGCACTTTGGTGACATTTGGCTGTAACTTGTTCCCTGTACATTCTGAGTGGTTGGTGACTGTGTGTTGTACCTAAAAGTACCCAACAAGAATCCCAATGCACTATACATGGGCCCAAATGCCTTCCTTATGACAAAACTGACACTCATTTTCTTAAAAAAATCATTGGTCAAAATAGCCTTTTCAGGCTGAGAGAAGCACTTTGGTGACGCTTCACTGTAACTTGTTCCCAGTACAGTCTAAGTGAATGCTGACTGTGTGACTTGGTTAAAAGTGGCCAAATAGAAGCCCAATCCACATTACATAAGCCCAAAGGCCTTCCTTATGACTAAACTGACACCCACTTTCTTAAAAATATCATGGGTCTAAATAGCCTTTTCAGGCTGAGAAAAGCACTTTGGTGACATTTGGCTGTAACTTGTTCCCAGTACATTCTGAGTGGCTGGTGACTGTGTGTTGTACCTAAAAGTGCCCAACAGGAATCCCAATGCACTATACATGGGCCCAAATGCCTTCCTTATGACAAAACTGACACTCATTTTCTTAAAAAAATCATTGGTCAAAATAGCCTTTTCAGGCTGAGAGAAGCACTTTGGTGACGTTTCACTGTAACTTGTTCCCAGTACAGTCTAAGTGGCTGCTGACTGTGTGACTTGGCTAAAAGTGGCCAAATAGATGCCCAATCCACAATACATGAGCCCAAAGGCCTTCCTTATGACAAAACTGACACTCATTTTCTTAAAAAAATCATTGGTCAAAATAGCCTTTTCAGGCTGAGAGAAGCACTTTGGTGACGTTTCACTGTAACTTGTTCCCAGTACAGTCTAAGTGAATGCTGACTGTGTGACTTGGTTAAAAGTGGCCAAATAGAAGCCCAATCCACATTACATAAGCCCAAAGGCCTTCCTTATGACTAAACTGACACCCACTTTCTTAAAAATATCATGGGTCTAAATAGCCTTTTCAGGCTGAGAAAAGCACTTTGGTGACATTTGGCTGTAACTTGTTCCCAGTACATTCTGAGTGGCTGGTGACTGTGTGTTGTACCTAAAAGTTCCCAACAGGAATCCCAATGCACTATACATGGGCCCAAATGCCTTCCTTATGACAAAACTGACACTCATTTTCTTAAAGAAATCATTGGTCAAAATAGCCTTTTCAGGCTGAGAGAAGCACTTTGGTGACGTTTCACTGTAACTTGTTCCCAGTACAGTCTAAGTGGCTGCTGACTGTGTGACTTGGTTAAAAGTGGCCAAATAGAAGCCCAATCCACAATACATGAGCCCAAAGGCCTTCCTTATGACTAAACTGACACCCACTTTCTTAAAAATATCATGGGTCTAAATAGCCTTTTCAGGCTGAGAAAAGCACTTTGGTGACATTTGGCTGTAACTTGTTCCCAGTACATTCTGAGTGGCTGGTGACTATGTGTTGTACCTAAAAGTGCCCAACAGGAATCCCAATGCACCATACATGGGCCCAAATGCCTTCCTTGTGACAAAACTGACACTCATTTTCTTAAAAAAATCATTGGTCAAAATAGCCTTTTCAGGCTGAGAGAAGCACTTTGGTGACGTTTCACTGTAACTTGTTCCCAGTACAGTCTAAGTGGCTGCTGACTGTGTGACTTGGTTAAAAGTGGCCAAATAGAAGCCCAATCCACATTACATAAGCCCAAAGGCCTTCCTTATGACTAAACTGACACCCACTTTCTTAAAAATATCATGGGTCTAAATAGCCTTTTCAGGCTGAGAAAAGCACTTTGGTGACATTTGGCTGTAACTTGTTCCCAGTACATTCTGAGTGGCTGGTGACTGCGTGTTGTACCTAAAAGTGCCCAACAGGAATCCCAATGCACCATACATGGGCCCAAATGCCTTCCTTATGACAAAACTGACACTCATTTTCTTAAAAAAATCATTGGTCAAAATAGCCTTTTCAGGCTGAGAGAAGCACTTTGGTGACGTTTCACTGTAACTTGTTCCCAGTACAGTCTAAGTGAATGCTGACTGTGTGACTTGGTTAAAAGTGGCCAAATAGAAGCCCAATCCACATTACATAAGCCCAAAGGCCTTCCTTATGACTAAACTGACACCCACTTTCTTAAAAATATCATGGGTCTAAATAGCCTTTTCAGGCTGAGAAAAGCACTTTGGTGACATTTGGCTGTAACTTGTTCCCAGTACATTCTGAGTGGCTGGTGACTGTGTGTTGTACCTAAAAGTGCCCAACAGGAATCCCAATGCACCATACATGGGCCCAAATGCCTTCCTTATGACAAAACTGACACTCATTTTCTTAAAAAAATCATTGGTCAAAATAGCCTTTTCAGGCTGAGAGAAGCACTTTGGTGACATTTAGCTGTAACTTGTTCCCAGTACAGTCTAAGTGGCTGCTGACTGTGTGACTTGAATAAAAGTGGCCAAATAGAAGCCCAATCCACATTACATGAGCCCAAAGGCCTTCCTTATGACTAAACTGACACCCACTTTTTAAAAAAATTATCATGGGTCTAAATAGCCTTTTCAGGCTGAGAGAAGCACTTTGGTGACATTTGGCTGTAACTTGTTCCCAGTACATTCTGAGTGGTTGGTGACTGTGTGTTGTACCTAAAAGTACCCAACAAGAATCCCAATGCACTATACATGGGCCCAAATGCCTTCCTTATGACAAAACTGACACTCATTTTCTTAAAAAAATCATTGGTCAAAATAGCCTTTTCAGGCTGAGAGAAGCACTTTGGTGACGTTTCACTGTAACTTGTTCCCAGTACAGTCTAAGTGAATGCTGACTGTGTGACTTGGTTAAAAGTGGCCAAATAGAAGCCCAATCCACATTACATGAGCCCAAAGGCCTTCCTTATGACTAAACTGACACCCACTTTCTTAAAAATATCATGGGTCTAAATAGCCTTTTCAGGCTGAGAAAAGCACTTTGGTGACATTTGGCTGTAACTTGTTCCCAGTACATTCTGAGTGGCTGGTGACTGTGTGTTGTACCTAAAAGTGCCCAACAGGAATCCCAATGCACCATACATGGGCCCAAATGCCTTCCTTATGACAAAACTGACACTCATTTTCTTAAAAAAATCATTGGTCAAAATAGCCTTTTCAGGCTGAGAGAAGCACTTTGGTGACGTTTCACTGTAACTTGTTCCCAGTACAGTCTAAGTGGCTGCTGACTGTGTGACTTGGCTAAAAGTGGCCAAATAGAAGCCCAATCCACAATACATGAGCCCAAAGACCTTCCTTATGACTAAACTGACACCCACTTTTTTTTTAAATATCTAGGGTCTAAATAGCCTTTTCAGGCTGAGAGAAGCACTTTGGTGACATTTGGCTGTAACTTGTTCCCTGTACATTCTGAGTGGTTGGTGACTGTGTGTTGTACCTAAAAGTACCCAACAAGAATCCCAATGCACTATACATGGGCCCAAATGCCTTCCTTATGACAAAACTGACACTCATTTTCTTAAAAAAATCATTGGTCAAAATAGCCTTTTCAGGCTGAGAGAAGCACTTTGGTGACGCTTCACTGTAACTTGTTCCCAGTACAGTCTAAGTGAATGCTGACTGTGTGACTTGGTTAAAAGTGGCCAAATAGAAGCCCAATCCACATTACATAAGCCCAAAGGCCTTCCTTATGACTAAACTGACACCCACTTTCTTAAAAATATCATGGGTCTAAATAGCCTTTTCAGGCTGAGAAAAGCACTTTGGTGACATTTGGCTGTAACTTGTTCCCAGTACATTCTGAGTGGCTGGTGACTGTGTGTTGTACCTAAAAGTGCCCAACAGGAATCCCAATGCACTATACATGGGCCCAAATGCCTTCCTTATGACAAAACTGACACTCATTTTCTTAAAAAAATCATTGGTCAAAATAGCCTTTTCAGGCTGAGAGAAGCACTTTAGTGACGTTTCACTGTAACTTGTTCCCAGTACAGTCTAAGTGGCTGCTGACTGTGTGACTTGGCTAAAAGTGGCCAAATAGATGCCCAATCCACAATACATGAGCCCAAAGGCCTTCCTTATGACAAAACTGACACTCATTTTCTTAAAAAAATCATTGGTCAAAATAGCCTTTTCAGGCTGAGAGAAGCACTTTGGTGACGTTTCACTGTAACTTGTTCCCAGTACAGTCTAAGTGAATGCTGACTGTGTGACTTGGTTAAAAGTGGCCAAATAGAAGCCCAATCCACATTACATAAGCCCAAAGGCCTTCCTTATGACTAAACTGACACCCACTTTCTTAAAAATATCATGGGTCTAAATAGCCTTTTCAGGCTGAGAAAAGCACTTTGGTGACATTTGGCTGTAACTTGTTCCCAGTACATTCTGAGTGGCTGGTGACTGTGTGTTGTACCTAAAAGTGCCCAACAGGAATCCCAATTCACTATACATGGGCCCAAATGCCTTCCTTATGACAAAACTGACACTCATTTTCTTAAAAAAATCATTGGTCAAAATAGCCTTTTCAGGCTGAGAGAAGCACTTTGGTGACGTTTCACTGTAACTTGTTCCCAGTACAGTCTAAGTGGCTGCTGACTGTGTGACTTGGCTAAAAGTGGCCAAATAGAAGCCCAATCCACAATACATGAGCCCAAAGGCCTTCCTTATGACTAAACTGACACCCACTTTCTTAAAAATATCATGGGTCTAAATAGCCTTTTCAGGCTGAGAAAAGCACTTTGGTGACATTTGGCTGTAACTTGTTCCCAGTACATTCTGAGTGGCTGGTGACTGTGTGTTGTACCTAAAAGTGCCCAACAAGAATCCCAATGCACTATACATGGGCCCAAATGCCTTCCTTATGACAAAACTGACACTCATTTTCTTAAAGAAATCATTGGTCAAAATAGCCTTTTCAGGCTGAGAGAAGCACTTTGGTGACGTTTCACTGTAACTTGTTCCCAGTACAGTCTAAGTGGCTGCTGACTGTGTGACTTGGTTAAAAGTGGCCAAATAGAAGCCCAATCCACAATACATGAGCCCAAAGGCCTTCCTTATGACTAAACTGACACCCACTTTCTTAAAAATATCATGGGTCTAAATAGCCTTTTCAGGCTGAGAAAAGCACTTTGGTGACATTTGGCTGTAACTTGTTCCCAGTACATTCTGAGTGGCTGGTGACTATGTGTTGTACCTAAAAGTGCCCAACAGGAATCCCAATGCACCATACATGGGCCCAAATGCCTTCCTTATGACAAAACTGACACTCATTTTCTTTAAAAAATCATTAGTCAAAATAGCCTTTTCAGGCTGAGAGAAGCACTTTGGTGACGTTTCACTGTAACTTGTTCCCAGTACAGTCTAAGTGGCTGCTGACTGTGTGACTTGGTTAAAAGTGGCCAAATAGAAGCCCAATCCACATTACATAAGCCCAAAGGCCTTCCTTATGACTAAACTGACACCCACTTTCTTAAAAATATCATGGGTCTAAATAGCCTTTTCAGGCTGAGAAAAGCACTTTGGTGACATTTGGCTGTAACTTGTTCCCAGTACATTCTGAGTGGCTGGTGACTGTGTGTTGTACCTGAAAGTGCCCAACAAGAATCCCAATGCACTATACATGGGCCCAAATGCCTTCCTTATGACAAAACTGACACTCATTTTCTTAAAAAAATCATTGGTCAAAATAGCCTTTTCAGGCTGAGAGAAGCACTTTGGTGACGCTTCACTGTAACTTGTTCCCAGTACAGTCTAAGTGAATGCTGACTGTGTGACTTGGTTAAAAGTGGCCAAATAGAAGCCCAATCCACATTACATAAGCCCAAAGGCCTTCCTTATGACTAAACTGACACCCACTTTCTTAAAAATATCATGGGTCTAAATAGCCTTTTCAGGCTGAGAAAAGCACTTTGGTGACATTTGGCTGTAACTTGTTCCCAGTACATTCTGAGTGGCTGGTGACTGTGTGTTGTACCTAAAAGTGCCCAACAGGAATCCCAATGCACTATACATGGGCCCAAATGCCTTCCTTATGACAAAACTGACACTCATTTTCTTAAAAAAATCATTGGTCAAAATAGGCTTTTCAGGCTGAGAGAAGCACTTTGGTGACGTTTCACTGTAACTTGTTCCCAGTACAGTCTAAGTGGCTGCTGACTGTGTGACTTGGCTAAAAGTGGCCTTCCTTATGACAAAACTGACACTCATTTTCTTAAAAAAATCATTGGTCAAAATAGCCTTTTCAGGCTGAGAGAAGCACTTTGGTGACGTTTCACTGTAACTTGTTCCCAGTACAGTCTAAGTGGCTGCTGACTGTGTGACTTGGTTAAAAGTGGCCAAATAGAAGCCCAATCCACATTACATAAGCCCAAAGGCCTTCCTTATGACTAAACTGACACCCACTTTCTTAAAAATATCATGGGTCTAAATAGCCTTTTCAGTCTGAGAAAAGCACTTTGGTGACATTTGGCTGTAACTTGTTCCCAGTACATTCTGAGTGGCTGGTGACTGTGTGTTGTACCTAAAAGTGCCCAACAAGTATCCCAATGTACTACACATGGGCCCAAATGCCTTCCTTATGACAAAACTGACACTCATTTTCTTAAAAAAATCATTGGTCAAAATAGCCTTTTCAGGCTGAGAGAAGCACTTTGGTGACGTTTCACTGTAACTTGTTCCCAGTACAGTCTAAGTGGCTGCTGACTGTGTGACTTGGTTAAAAGTGGCCAAATAGAAGCCCAATCCACAATACATGAGCCCAAAGGCCTTCCTTATGACTAAACTGACACCCACTTTCTTAAAAATATCATGGGTCTAAATAGCCTTTTCAGGCTGAGAGAAGCACTTTGGTGACATTTGGCTGTAACTTGTTCCCAGTACATTCTGAGTGGCTGGTGACTGTGTGTTGTACCTAAAAGTGCCCAACAGGAATCCCAATGCACCATACATGGGCCCAAATGCCTTCCTTATGACAAAACTGACACTCATTTTCTTAAAAAAATCATTGGTCAAAATAGCCTTTTCAGGCTGAGAGAAGCACTTTGGTGACGTTTCACTGTAACTTGTTCCCAGTACAGTCTAAGTGGCTGCTGACTGTGTGACTTGGTTAAAAGTGGCCAAATAGAAGCCCAATCCACATTACATGAGCCCAAAGGCCTTCCTTATGACTAAACTGACACCCACTTTCTTAAAAATATCATGGGTCTAAATAGCCTTTTCAGGCTGAGAAAAGCACTTTGGTGACATTTGGCTGTAAACTTGTTCCCAGTACATTCTGAGTGGCTGGTGACTGTGTGTTGTACCTAAAAGTGCCCAACAAGAATCCCAATGCACTATACATGGGCCCAAATGCCTTCCTTATGACAAAACTGACACTCATTTTCTTAAAAAAATCATTGGTCAAAATAGCCTTTTCAGGCTGAGAGAAGCACTTTGGTGACGTTTCACTGTAACTTGTTCCCAGTACAGTCTAAGTGGCTGCTGACTGTGTGACTTGGTTAAAAGTGGCCAAATAGAAGCCCAATCCACATTACATAAGCCCAAAGGCCTTCCTTATGACTAAACTGACACCCACTTTCTTAAAAATATCATGGGTCTAAATAGCCTTTTCAGGCTGAGAAAAGCACTTTGGTGACATTTGGCTGTAACTTGTTCCCAGTACATTCTGAGTGGCTGGTGACTGTGTGTTGTACCTAAAAGTGCCCAACAAGTATCCCAATGTACTACACATGGGCCCAAATGCCTTCCTTATGACAAAACTGACACTCATTTTCTTAAAAAAATCATTGGTCAAAATAGCCTTTTCAGGCTGAGAGAAGCACTTTGGTGACGTTTCACTGTAACTTGTTCCCAGTACAGTCTAAGTGGCTGCTGACTGTGTGACTTGGTTAAAAGTGGCCAAATAGAAGCCCAATCCACATTACATGAGCCCAAAGGCCTTCCTTATGACTAAACTGACACCCACTTTCTTAAAAATATCATGGGTCTAAATAGCCTTTTCAGGCTGAGAAAAGCACTTTGGTGACATTTGGCTGTAACTTGTTCCCAGTACATTCTGAGTGGCTGGTGACTGTGTGTTGTACCTAAAAGTGCCCAACAGGAATCCCAATGCACCATACATGGGCCCAAATGCCTTCCTTATGACAAAACTGACACTAATTTTCTTTAAAAAATCATTGGTCAAAATAGCCTTTTCAGGCTGAGAGAAGCATTTTGGTGACATTTAGCTGTAACTTGTTCCCAGTACAGTCTAAGTGGCTGCTGACTGTGTGACTTGAATAAAAGTGGCCAAATATAAGCCCAATCCACATTACATGAGCCCAAAGGCCTTCCTTATGACTAAACTGACACCCACTTTCTTAAAAATATCATGGGTCTAAATAGCCTTTTCAGGCTGAGAAAAGCACTTTGGTGACATTTGGTTGTAACTTGTTCCCAGTACATTCTGAGTGGCTGGTGACTGTGTGTTGTACCTAAAAGTGCCCAACAGGAATCCCAATGCACCATACATGGGCCCAAATGCCTTCCTTATGACAAAACTGACACTCATTTTCTTAAAAAAATCATTGGTCAAAATAGCCTTTTCAGGCTGAGAGAAGCACTTTGGTGACGTTTCACTGTAACTTGTTCCCAGTACAGTCTAAGTGGCTGCTGACTGTGTGACTTGGTTAAAAGTGGCCAAATAGAAGCCCAATCCACAATACATGAGCCCAAAGGCCTTCCTTATGACTAAACTGACACCCACTTTCTTAAAAATATCATGGGTCTAAATAGCCTTTTCAGGCTGAGAGAAGCACTTTGGTGACATTTGGCTGTAACTTGTTCCCTGTACATTCTGAGTGGTTGGTGACTGTGTGTTGTACCTAAAAGTACCCAACAAGAATCCCAATGCACTATACATGGGCCCAAATGCCTTCCTTATGACAAAACTGACACTCATTTTCTTAAAGAAATCATTGGTCAAAATAGCCTTTTCAGGCTGAGAGAAGCACTTTGGTGACGTTTCACTGTAACTTGTTCCCAGTACAGTCTAAGTGGCTGCTGACTGTGTGACTTGGCTAAAAGTGGCCAAATAGAAGCCCAATCCACAATACATGAGCCCAAAGGCCTTCCTTATGACTAAACTGACACCCACTTTCTTAAAAATATCATGGGTCTAAATAGCCTTTTCAGGCTGAGAAAAGCACTTTGGTGACATTTGGCTGTAACTTGTTCCCAGTACATTCTGAGTGGCTGGTGACTGTGTGTTGTACCTAATAGTGCCCAACAAGAATCCCAATGCACTATACATGGGCCCAAATGCCTTCCTTATGACAAAACTGACACTCATTTTCTTTAAAAAATCATTGGTCAAAATAGCCTTTTCAGGCTGAGAGAAGCACTTTGGTGACGTTTCACTGTAACTTGTTCCCAGTACAGTCTAAGTGGCTGCTGACTGTGTGACTTGGCTAAAAGTGGCCAAATAGAAGCCCAATCCACAATACATGAGCCCAAAGGCCTTCCTTATGACTAAACTGACACCCACTTTCTTAAAAATATCATGGGTCTAAATAGCCTTTTCAGGCTGAGAGAAGCACTTTGGTGACATTTGGCTGTAACTTGTTCCCTGTACATTCTGAGTGGTTGGTGACTGTGTGTTGTACCTAAAAGTACCCAACAAGAATCCCAATGCACTATACATGGGCCCAAATGCCTTCCTTATGACAAAACTGACACTCATTTTCTTAAAGAAATCATTGGTCAAAATAGCCTTTTCAGGCTGAGAGAAGCACTTTGGTGACGTTTCACTGTAACTTGTTCCCAGTACAGTCTAAGTGGCTGCTGACTGTGTGACTTGGCTAAAAGTGGCCAAATAGAAGCCCAATCCACAATACATGAGCCCAAAGGCCTTCCTTATGACTAAACTGACACCCACTTTCTTAAAAATATCATGGGTCTAAATAGCCTTTTCAGGCTGAGAAAAGCACTTTGGTGACATTTGGCTGTAACTTGTTCCCAGTACATTCTGAGTGGCTGGTGACTGTGTGTTGTACCTAATAGTGCCCAACAAGAATCCCAATGCACTATACATGGGCCCAAATGCCTTCCTTATGACAAAACTGACACTCATTTTCTTTAAAAAATCATTGGTCAAAATAGTCTTTTCAGGCTGAGAGAAGCACTTTGGTGACGTTTCACTGTAACTTGTTCCCAGTACAGTCTAAGTGGCTGCTGACTGTGTGACTTGGCTAAAAGTGGCCAAATAGAAGCCCAATCCACAATACATGAGCCCAAAGGCCTTCCTTATGACTAAACTGAAACCCACTTTCTTAAAAATATCATGGGTCTAAATAGCCTTTTCAGGCTGAGAGAAGCACTTTGGTGACGTTTCACTGTAACTTGTTCCCAGTACAGTCTAAGTGAATGCTGACTGTGTGACTTGGTTAAAAGTGGCCAAATAGAAGCCCAATCCACATTACATGAGCCCAAAGGCCTTCCTTATGACTAAACTGACACCCACTTTCTTAAAAATATCATGGGTCTAAATAGCCTTTTCAGGCTGAGAAAAGCACTTTTGTGACATTTGGCTGTAACTTGTTCCAAGTACATTCTGAGTGGCTGGTGACTGTGTGTTGTACCTAAAAGTGCCCAACAGGAATCCCAATGCACCATACATGGGCCCAAATGCCTTCCTTATGACAAAACTGACACTCATTTTCTTAAAAAAATCATTGGTCAAAATAGCCTTTTCAGGCTGAGAGAAGCACTTTGGTGACATTTAGCTGTAACTTGTTCCCAATACAGTCTAAGTAGCTGCTGACTGTGTAACTTGAATAAAAGTGGCCAAATAGAAGCCCAATCCACATTACATGAGCCCAAAGGCCTTCCTTATGACTAAACTGACACCCACTTTCTTAAAAATATCATGGGTCTAAATAGCCTTTTCAGGCTGAGAAAAGCACTTTGGTGACATTTGGCTGTAAACTTGTTCCCAGTACATTCTGAGTGGCTGGTGACTGTGTGTTGTACCTAAAAGTGCCCAACAAGAATCCCAATGCACTATACATGGGCCCAAATGCCTTCCTTATGACAAAACTGACACTCATTTTCTTAAAAAAATCATTGGTCAAAATAGCCTTTTCAGGCTGAGAGAAGCACTTTGGTGACGTTTCACTGTAACTTGTTCCCAGTACAGTCTAAGTGGCTGCTGACTGTGTGACTTGGTTAAAAGTGGCCAAATAGAAGCCCAATCCACATTACATAAGCCCAAAGGCCTTCCTTATGACTAAACTGACACCCACTTTCTTAAAAATATCATGGGTCTAAATAGCCTTTTCAGGCTGAGAAAAGCACTTTGGTGACATTTGGCTGTAACTTGTTCCCAGTACATTCTGAGTGGCTGGTGACTGTGTGTTGTACCTAAAAGTGCCCAACAAGTATCCCAATGTACTACACATGGGCCCAAATGCCTTCCTTATGACAAAACTGACACTCATTTTCTTAAAAAAATCATTGGTCAAAATAGCCTTTTCAGGCTGAGAGAAGCACTTTGGTGACGTTTCACTGTAACTTGTTCCCAGTACAGTCTAAGTGGCTGCTGACTGTGTGACTTGGTTAAAAGTGGCCAAATAGAAGCCCAATCCACATTACATAAGCCCAAAGGCCTTCCTTATGACTAAACTGACACCCACTTTCTTAAAAATATCATGGGTCTAAATAGCCTTTTCAGGCTGAGAAAAGCACTTTGGTGACATTTGGCTGTAACTTGTTCCCAGTACATTCTGAGTGGCTGGTGACTGTGTGTTGTACCTAAAAGTGCCCAACAGGAATCCCAATGCACCATACATGGGCCCAAATGCCTTCCTTATGACAAAACTGACACTAATTTTCTTAAAAAAATCATTGGTCAAAATAGCCTTTTCAGGCTGAGAGAAGCATTTTGGTGACATTTAGCTGTAACTTGTTCCCAGTACAGTCTAAGTGGCTGCTGACTGTGTGACTTGAATAAAAGTGGCCAAATATAAGCCCAATCCACATTACATGAGCCCAAAGGCCTTCCTTATGACTAAACTGACACCCACTTTCTTAAAAATATCATGGGTCTAAATAGCCTTTTCAGGCTGAGAAAAGCACTTTGGTGACATTTGGCTGTAACTTGTTCCCAGTACATTCTGAGTGGCTGGTGACTGTGTGTTGTACCTAAAAGTGCCCAACAGGAATCCCAATGCACCATACATGGGCCCAAATGCCTTCCTTATGACAAAACTGACACTCATTTTCTTTAAAAAATCATTGGTCAAAATAGCCTTTTCAGGCTGAGAGAAGCACTTTGGTGACGTTTCACTGTAACTTGTTCCCAGTATAGTCTAAGTGGCTGCTGACTGTGTGACTTGGCTAAAAGTGGCCAAATAGAAGCCCAATCCACAATACATGAGCCCAAAGACCTTCCTTATGACTAAACTGACACCCACTTTTTTTAAAAATATCATGGGTCTAAATAGCCTTTTCAGGCTGAGAGAAGCACTTTGGTGACATTTGGCTGTAACTTGTTCCCAGTACAGTCTAAGTGGCTGCTGACTGTGTGACTTGGCTAAAAGTGGCCAAATAGAAGCCCAATCCACAATACATGAGCCCAAAGGCCTTCCTTATGACAAAACTGACACTCATTTTCTTAAAAAAATCATTGGTCAAAATAGCCTTTTCAGGCTGAGAGAAGCACTTTGGTGACGTTTCACTGTAACTTGTTCCCAGTACAGTCTAAGTGAATGCTGACTGTGTGACTTGGTTAAAAGTGGCCAAATAGAAGCCCAATCCACATTACATGAGCCCAAAGGCCTTCCTTATGACTAAACTGACACCCACTTTCTTAAAAATATCATGGGTCTAAATAGCCTTTTCAGGCTGAGAAAAGCACTTTGGTGACATTTGGCTGTAACTTGTTCCCAGTACATTCTGAGTGGCTGGTGACTGTGTGTTGTACCTAAAAGTGCCCAACAGGAATCCCAATGCACCATACATGGGCCCAAATGCCTTCCTTATGACAAAACTGACACTCATTTTCTTAAAAAAATCATTGGTCAAAATAGCCTTTTCAGGCTGAGAGAAGCACTTTGGTGACATTTAGCTGTAACTTGTTCCCAGTACAGTCTAAGTGGCTGCTGACTGTGTGACTTGGCTAAAAGTGGCCAAATAGAAGCCCAATCCACATTACATGAGCCCAAAGGCCTTCCTTATGACTAAACTGACACCCACTTTTTAAAAAAATTATCATGGGTCTAAATAGCCTTTTCAGGCTGAGAGAAGCACGTTGGTGACATTTGGCTGTAACTTGTTCCCAGTACATTCTGAGTGGTTGGTGACTGTGTGTTGTACCTAAAAGTACCCAACAAGAATCCCAATGCACTATACATGGGCCCAAATGCCTTCCTTATGACAAAACTGACACTCATTTTCTTAAAAAAATCATTGGTCAAAATAGCCTTTTCAGGCTGAGAGAAGCACTTTGGTGACGTTTCACTGTAACTTGTTCCCAGTACAGTCTAAGTGAATGCTGACTGTGTGACTTGGTTAAAAGTGGCCAAATAGAAGCCCAATCCACATTACATGAGCCCAAAGGCCTTCCTTATGACTAAACTGACACCCACTTTCTTAAAAATATCATGGGTCTAAATAGCCTTTTCAGGCTGAGAAAAGCACTTTGGTGACATTTGGCTGTAACTTGTTCCCAGTACATTCTGAGTGGCTGGTGACTGTGTGTTGTACCTAAAAGTGCCCAACAGGAATCCCAATGCACCATACATGGGCCCAAATGCCTTCCTTATGACAAAACTGACACTCATTTTCTTAAAAAAATCATTGGTCAAAATAGCCTTTTCAGGCTGAGAGAAGCACTTTGGTGACGTTTCACTGTAACTTGTTCCCAGTACAGTCTAAGTGGCTGCTGACTGTGTGACTTGGCTAAAAGTGGCCAAATAGAAGCCCAATCCACAATACATGAGCCCAAAGACCTTCCTTATGACTAAACTGACACCCACTTTTTTTTAAAATATCTAGGGTCTAAATAGCCTTTTCAGGCTGAGAGAAGCACTTTGGTGACATTTGGCTGTAACTTGTTCCCTGTACATTCTGAGTGGTTGGTGACTGTGTGTTGTACCTAAAAGTACCCAACAAGAATCCCAATGCACTATACATGGGCCCAAATGCCTTCCTTATGACAAAACTGACACTCATTTTCTTAAAGAAATCATTGGTCAAAATAGCCTTTTCAGGCTGAGAAAAGCACTTTGGTGACGTTTCACTGTAACTTGTTCCCAGTACAGTCTAAGTGGCTGCTGACTGTGTGACTTGGCTAAAAGTGGCCAAATAGAAGCCCAATCCACAATACATGAGCCCAAAGGCCTTCCTTATGACTAAACTGACACCCACTTTCTTAAAAATATCATGGGTCTAAATAGCCTTTTCAGGCTGAGAAAAGCACTTTGGTGACATTTGGCTGTAACTTGTTCCCAGTACATTCTGAGTGGCTGGTGACTGTGTGTTGTACCTAAAAGTGCCCAACAGGAATCCCAATGCACCATACATGGGCCCAAATGCCTTCCTTATGACTAAACTGACACTAATTTTCTTAAAAAAATCATTGGTCAAAATAGCCTTTTCAGGCTGAGAGAAGCATTTTGGTGACATTTAGCTGTAACTTGTTCCCAGTACAGTCTAAGTGGCTGCTGACTGTGTGACTTGAATAAAAGTGGCCAAATATAAGCCCAATCCACATTACATGAGCCCAAAGGCCTTCCTTATGACTAAACTGACACCCACTTTCTTAAAAATATCATGGGTCTAAATAGCCTTTTCAGGCTGAGAAAAGCACTTTGGTGACATTTGGCTGTAACTTGTTCCCAGTACATTCTGAGTGGCTGGTGACTGTGTGTTGTACCTAAAAGTGCCCAACAGGAATCCCAATGCACCATACATGGGCCCAAATGCCTTCCTTATGACAAAACTGACACTCATTTTCTTAAAAAAATCATTGGTCAAAATAGCCTTTTCAGGCTGAGAGAAGCACTTTGGTGACGTTTCACTGTAACTTGTTCCCAGTACAGTCTAAGTGGCTGCTGACTGTGTGACTTGGTTAAAAGTGGCCAAATAGAAGCCCAATCCACAATACATGAGCCCAAAGGCCTTCCTTATGACTAAACTGACACCCACTTTCTTAAAAATATCATGGGTCTAAATAGCCTTTTCAGGCTGAGAGAAGCACTTTGGTGACGTTTCACTGTAACTTGTTCCCTTTACATTCTGAGTGGTTGGTGACTGTGTGTTGTACCTAAAAGTACCCAACAAGAATCCCAATGCACTATACATGGGCCCAAATGCCTTCCTTATGACAAAACTGACACTCATTTTCTTAAAGAAATCATTGGTCAAAATAGCCTTTTCAGGCTGAGAAAAGCACTTTGGTGACGTTTCACTGTAACTTGTTCCCAGTACAGTCTAAGTGGCTGCTGACTGTGTGACTTGGCTAAAAGTGGCCAAATAGAAGCCCAATCCACAATACATGAGCCCAAAGGCCTTCCTTATGACTAAACTGACACCCACTTTCTTAAAAATATCATGGGTCTAAATAGCCTTTTCAGGCTGAGAAAAGCACTTTGGTGACATTTGGCTGTAACTTGTTCCCAGTACATTCTGAGTGGCTGGTGACTGTGTGTTGTACCTAAAAGTGCCCAACAAGAATCCCAATGCACTATACATGGGCCCAAATGCCTTCCTTATGACAAAACTGACACTCATTTTCTTTAAAAAATCATTGGTGAAAATAGCCTTTTCAGGCTGAGAGAAGCACTTTGGTGACGTTTCACTGTAACTTGTTCCCAGTACAGTCTAAGTGGCTGCTGACTGTGTGACTTGGCTAAAAGTGGCCAAATAGAAGCCCAATCCACAATACATGAGCCCAAAGGCCTTCCTTATGACTAAACTGACACCCACTTTCTTAAAAATATCATGGGTCTAAATAGCCTTTTCAGGCTGAGAGAAGCACTTTGGTGACGTTTCACTGTAACTTGTTCCCAGTACAGTCTAAGTGAATGCTGACTGTGTGACTTGGTTAAAAGTGGCCAAATAGAAGCCCAATCCACATTACATGAGCCCAAAGGCCTTCCTTATGACTAAACTGACACCCACTTTCTTAAAAATATCATGGGTCTAAATAGCCTTTTCAGGCTGAGAAAAGCACTTTTGTGACATTTGGCTGTAACTTGTTCCCAGTACATTCTGAGTGGCTGGTGACTGTGTGTTGTACCTAAAAGTGCCCAACAGGAATCCCAATGCACCATACATGGGCCCAAATGCCTTCCTTATGACAAAACTGACACTCATTTTTTTTTTTTAAATCATTGGTCAAAATAGCCTTTTCAGGCTGAGAGAAGCACTTTGGTGACATTTAGCTGTAACTTGTTCCCAATACAGTCTAAGTAGCTGCTGACTGTGTAACTTGAATAAAAGTGGCCAAATAGAAGCCCAATCCACATTACATGAGCCCAAAGGCCTTCCTTATGACTAAACTGACACCCACTTTCTTAAAAATATCATGGGTCTAAATAGCCTTTTCAGGCTGAGAAAAGCACTTTGGTGACATTTGGCTGTAACTTGTTCCCAGTACATTCTGAGTGGCTGGTGACTGTGTGTTGTACCTAAAAGTGCCCAACAGGAATCCCAATGCACCATACATGGGCCCAAATGCCTTCCTTATGACAAAACTGACACTCATTTTCTTAAAAATATCATTGGTCAAAATAGCCTTTTCAGGCTGAGAAAAGCACTTTGGTGATGTTTCACTGTAACTTGTTCCCAGTACAGTCTAAGTGGCTGCTGACTGTGTGACTTGGCTAAAAGTGGCCAAATAGAAGCCCAATCCACAATACATGAGCCCAAAGGCCTTCCTTATGACTAAACTGACACCCACTTTCTTAAAAATATCATGGGTCTAAATAGCCTTTTCAGGCTGAGAGAAGCACTTTGGTGACGTTTCACTGTAACTTGTTCCCAGTACAGTCTAAGTGAATGCTGACTGTGTGACTTGGTTAAAAGTGGCCAAATAGAAGCCCAATCCACATTACATGAGCCCAAAGGCCTTCCTTATGACTAAACTGACACCCACTTTCTTAAAAATATCATGGGTCTAAATAGCCTTTTCAGGCTGAGAAAAGCACTTTTGTGACATTTGGCTGTAACTTGTTCCCAGTACATTCTGAGTGGCTGGTGACTGTGTGTTGTACCTAAAAGTGCCCAACAGGAATCCCAATGCACTATACATGGGCCCAAATGCCTTCCTTATGACAAAACTGACACTCATTTTCTTAAAAAAATCATTGGTCAAAATAGCCTTTTCAGGCTGAGAGAAGCACTTTGGTGACATTTAGCTGTAACTTGTTCCCAATACAGTCTAAGTGGCTGCTGACTGTGTAACTTGAATAAAAGTGGCCAAATAGGAGCCCAATCCACATTACATGAGCCCAAAGGCCTTCCTTATGACTAAACTGACACCCACTTTCTTAAAAATATCATGGGTCTAAATAGCCTTTTCAGGCAGAGAAAAGCACTTTGGTGACATTTGGCTGTAACTTGTTCCCAGTACATTCTGAGTGGCTGGTGACTGTGTGTTGTACCTAAAAGTGCCCAACAGGAATCCCAATGCACCATACATGGGCCCAAATGCCTTCCTTATGACTAAACTGACACCCACTTTCTTAAAAATATCATGGGTCTAAATAGCCTTTTCAGGCTGAGAGAAGCACTTTGGTGACGTTTCACTGTAACTTGTTCCCAGTACAGTCTAAGTGGCTGCTGACTATGTGACTTGGCTAAAAGTGGCCAAATAGAAGCCCAATCCACAATACATGAGCCCAAAGACCTTCCTTATGACTAAACTGACACCCACTTTTTTTTAAAATATCATGGGTCTAAATAGCCTTTTCAGGCTGAGAGAAGCACTTTGGTGACATTTGGCTGTAACTTGTTCCCTGTACATTCTGAGTGGTTGGTGACTGTGTGTTGTACCTAAAAGTACCCAACAAGAATCCCAATGCACTATACATGGGCCCAAATGCCTTCCTTATGACAAAACTGACACTCATTATCTTAAAAAAATCATTGGTCAAAATAGCCTTTTCAGGCTGAGAGAAGCACTTTGGTGACGTTTCACTGTAACTTGTTCCCAGTACAGTCTAAGTGGCTGCTGACTGTGTGACTTGGCTAAAAGTGGCCAAATAGAAGCCCAATCCACAATACATGAGCCCAAAGGCCTTCCTTATGACAAAACTGACACTCATTTTCTTAAAAAAATCATTGGTCAAAATAGCCTTTTCAGGCTGAGAGAAGCACTTTGGTGACGTTTCACTGTAACTTGTTCCCAGTACAGTCTAAGTGAATGCTGACTGTGTGACTTGGTTAAAAGTGGCCAAATAGAAGCCCAATCCACATTACATGAGCCCAAAGGCCTTCCTTATGACTAAACTGACACCCACTTTCTTAAAAATATCATGGGTCTAAATAGCCTTTTCAGGCTGAGAAAAGCACTTTGGTGACATTTGGCTGTAACTTGTTCCCAGTACATTCTGAGTGGCTGGTGACTGTGTGTTGTACCTAAAAGTGCCCAACAGGAATCCCAATGCACCATACATGGGCCCAAATGCCTTCCTTATGACAAAACTGACACTCATTTTCTTAAAAAAATCATTGGTCAAAATAGCCTTTTCAGGCTGAGAGAAGCACTTTGGTGACAATTAGCTGTAACTTGTTCCCAGTACAGTCTAAGTGGCTGCTGACTGTGTGACTTGAATAAAAGTGGCCAAATAGAAGCCCAATCCACATTACATAAGCCCAAAGGCCTTCCTTATGACTAAACTGAAACCCACTTTCTTAAAAATATCATGGGTCTAAATAGCCTTTTCAGGCTGAGAAAAGCACTTTGGTGACATTTGGCTGTAACTTGTTCCCAGTACATTCTGAGTGGCTGGTGACTGTGTGTTGTACCTAAAAGTGCCCAACAGGAATCCCAATGCACCATACATGGGCCCAAATGCCTTCCTTATGACAAAACTGACACTCATTTTCTTAAAAAAATCATTGGTCAAAATAGCCTTTTCAGGCTGAGAGAAGCACTTTGGTGACGTTTCACTTTAACTTGTTCCCAGTACAGTCTAAGTGGCTGCTGACTGTGTGACTTGGCTAAAAGTGGCCAAATAGAAGCCCAATCCACAATACATGAGCCCAAAGACCTTCCTTATGACTAAACTGACACCCACTTTTTTTTAAAATATCTAGGGTCTAAATAGCCTTTTCAGGCTGAGAGAAGCACTTTGGTGACATTTGGCTGTAACTTGTTCCCTGTACATTCTGAGTGGTTGGTGACTGTGTGTTGTACCTAAAAGTACCCAACAAGAATCCCAATGCACTATACATGGGCCCAAATGCCTTCCTTATGACAAAACTGACACTCATTTTCTTAAAAAAATCATTGGTCAAAATAGCCTTTTCAGGCTGAGAGAAGCACTTTGGTGACGCTTCACTGTAACTTGTTCCCAGTACAGTCTAAGTGAATGCTGACTGTGTGACTTGGTTAAAAGTGGCCAAATAGAAGCCCAATCCACATTACATAAGCCCAAAGGCCTTCCTTATGACTAAACTGACACCCACTTTCTTAAAAATATCATGGGTCTAAATAGCCTTTTCAGGCTGAGAAAAGCACTTTGGTGACATTTGGCTGTAACTTGTTCCCAGTACATTCTGAGTGGCTGGTGACTGTGTGTTGTACCTAAAAGTGCCCAACAGGAATCCCAATGCACTATACATGGGCCCAAATGCCTTCCTTATGACAAAACTGACACTCATTTTCTTAAAAAAATCATTGGTCAAAATAGCCTTTTCAGGCTGAGAGAAGCACTTTGGTGACGTTTCACTGTAACTTGTTCCCAGTACAGTCTAAGTGGCTGCTGACTGTGTGACTTGGCTAAAAGTGGCCAAATAGATGCCCAATCCACAATACATGAGCCCAAAGGCCTTCCTTATGACAAAACTGACACTCATTTTCTTAAAAAAATCATTGGTCAAAATAGCCTTTTCAGGCTGAGAGAAGCACTTTGGTGACGTTTCACTGTAACTTGTTCCCAGTACAGTCTAAGTGAATGCTGACTGTGTGACTTGGTTAAAAGTGGCCAAATAGAAGCCCAATCCACATTACATAAGCCCAAAGGCCTTCCTTATGACTAAACTGACACCCACTTTCTTAAAAATATCATGGGTCTAAATAGCCTTTTCAGGCTGAGAAAAGCACTTTGGTGACATTTGGCTGTAACTTGTTCCCAGTACATTCTGAGTGGCTGGTGACTGTGTGTTGTACCTAAAAGTTCCCAACAGGAATCCCAATGCACTATACATGGGCCCAAATGCCTTCCTTATGACAAAACTGACACTCATTTTCTTAAAGAAATCATTGGTCAAAATAGCCTTTTCAGGCTGAGAGAAGCACTTTGGTGACGTTTCACTGTAACTTGTTCCCAGTACAGTCTAAGTGGCTGCTGACTGTGTGACTTGGTTAAAAGTGGCCAAATAGAAGCCCAATCCACAATACATGAGCCCAAAGGCCTTCCTTATGACTAAACTGACACCCACTTTCTTAAAAATATCATGGGTCTAAATAGCCTTTTCAGGCTGAGAAAAGCACTTTGGTGACATTTGGCTGTAACTTGTTCCCAGTACATTCTGAGTGGCTGGTGACTATGTGTTGTACCTAAAAGTGCCCAACAGGAATCCCAATGCACCATACATGGGCCCAAATGCCTTCCTTGTGACAAAACTGACACTCATTTTCTTAAAAAAATCATTGGTCAAAATAGCCTTTTCAGGCTGAGAGAAGCACTTTGGTGACGTTTCACTGTAACTTGTTCCCAGTACAGTCTAAGTGGCTGCTGACTGTGTGACTTGGTTAAAAGTGGCCAAATAGAAGCCCAATCCACATTACATAAGCCCAAAGGCCTTCCTTATGACTAAACTGACACCCACTTTCTTAAAAATATCATGGGTCTAAATAGCCTTTTCAGGCTGAGAAAAGCACTTTGGTGACATTTGGCTGTAACTTGTTCCCAGTACATTCTGAGTGGCTGGTGACTGCGTGTTGTACCTAAAAGTGCCCAACAGGAATCCCAATGCACCATACATGGGCCCAAATGCCTTCCTTATGACAAAACTGACACTCATTTTCTTAAAAAAATCATTGGTCAAAATAGCCTTTTCAGGCTGAGAGAAGCACTTTGGTGACGTTTCACTGTAACTTGTTCCCAGTACAGTCTAAGTGAATGCTGACTGTGTGACTTGGTTAAAAGTGGCCAAATAGAAGCCCAATCCACATTACATAAGCCCAAAGGCCTTCCTTATGACTAAACTGACACCCACTTTCTTAAAAATATCATGGGTCTAAATAGCCTTTTCAGGCTGAGAAAAGCACTTTGGTGACATTTGGCTGTAACTTGTTCCCAGTACATTCTGAGTGGCTGGTGACTGTGTGTTGTACCTAAAAGTGCCCAACAGGAATCCCAATGCACCATACATGGGCCCAAATGCCTTCCTTATGACAAAACTGACACTCATTTTCTTAAAAAAATCATTGGTCAAAATAGCCTTTTCAGGCTGAGAGAAGCACTTTGGTGACATTTAGCTGTAACTTGTTCCCAGTACAGTCTAAGTGGCTGCTGACTGTGTGACTTGAATAAAAGTGGCCAAATAGAAGCCCAATCCACATTACATGAGCCCAAAGGCCTTCCTTATGACTAAACTGACACCCACTTTTTAAAAAAATTATCATGGGTCTAAATAGCCTTTTCAGGCTGAGAGAAGCACTTTGGTGACATTTGGCTGTAACTTGTTCCCAGTACATTCTGAGTGGTTGGTGACTGTGTGTTGTACCTAAAAGTACCCAACAAGAATCCCAATGCACTATACATGGGCCCAAATGCCTTCCTTATGACAAAACTGACACTCATTTTCTTAAAAAAATCATTGGTCAAAATAGCCTTTTCAGGCTGAGAGAAGCACTTTGGTGACGTTTCACTGTAACTTGTTCCCAGTACAGTCTAAGTGAATGCTGACTGTGTGACTTGGTTAAAAGTGGCCAAATAGAAGCCCAATCCACATTACATGAGCCCAAAGGCCTTCCTTATGACTAAACTGACACCCACTTTCTTAAAAATATCATGGGTCTAAATAGCCTTTTCAGGCTGAGAAAAGCACTTTGGTGACATTTGGCTGTAACTTGTTCCCAGTACATTCTGAGTGGCTGGTGACTGTGTGTTGTACCTAAAAGTGCCCAACAGGAATCCCAATGCACCATACATGGGCCCAAATGCCTTCCTTATGACAAAACTGACACTCATTTTCTTAAAAAAATCATTGGTCAAAATAGCCTTTTCAGGCTGAGAGAAGCACTTTGGTGACGTTTCACTGTAACTTGTTCCCAGTACAGTCTAAGTGGCTGCTGACTGTGTGACTTGGCTAAAAGTGGCCAAATAGAAGCCCAATCCACAATACATGAGCCCAAAGACCTTCCTTATGACTAAACTGACACCCACTTTTTTTTTAAATATCTAGGGTCTAAATAGCCTTTTCAGGCTGAGAGAAGCACTTTGGTGACATTTGGCTGTAACTTGTTCCCTGTACATTCTGAGTGGTTGGTGACTGTGTGTTGTACCTAAAAGTACCCAACAAGAATCCCAATGCACTATACATGGGCCCAAATGCCTTCCTTATGACAAAACTGACACTCATTTTCTTAAAAAAATCATTGGTCAAAATAGCCTTTTCAGGCTGAGAGAAGCACTTTGGTGACGCTTCACTGTAACTTGTTCCCAGTACAGTCTAAGTGAATGCTGACTGTGTGACTTGGTTAAAAGTGGCCAAATAGAAGCCCAATCCACATTACATAAGCCCAAAGGCCTTCCTTATGACTAAACTGACACCCACTTTCTTAAAAATATCATGGGTCTAAATAGCCTTTTCAGGCTGAGAAAAGCACTTTGGTGACATTTGGCTGTAACTTGTTCCCAGTACATTCTGAGTGGCTGGTGACTGTGTGTTGTACCTAAAAGTGCCCAACAGGAATCCCAATGCACTATACATGGGCCCAAATGCCTTCCTTATGACAAAACTGACACTCATTTTCTTAAAAAAATCATTGGTCAAAATAGCCTTTTCAGGCTGAGAGAAGCACTTTGGTGACGTTTCACTGTAACTTGTTCCCAGTACAGTCTAAGTGGCTGCTGACTGTGTGACTTGGCTAAAAGTGGCCAAATAGATGCCCAATCCACAATACATGAGCCCAAAGGCCTTCCTTATGACAAAACTGACACTCATTTTCTTAAAAAAATCATTGGTCAAAATAGCCTTTTCAGGCTGAGAGAAGCACTTTGGTGACGTTTCACTGTAACTTGTTCCCAGTACAGTCTAAGTGAATGCTGACTGTGTGACTTGGTTAAAAGTGGCCAAATAGAAGCCCAATCCACATTACATAAGCCCAAAGGCCTTCCTTATGACTAAACTGACACCCACTTTCTTAAAAATATCATGGGTCTAAATAGCCTTTTCAGGCTGAGAAAAGCACTTTGGTGACATTTGGCTGTAACTTGTTCCCAGTACATTCTGAGTGGCTGGTGACTGTGTGTTGTACCTAAAAGTTCCCAACAGGAATCCCAATGCACTATACATGGGCCCAAATGCCTTCCTTATGACAAAACTGACACTCATTTTCTTAAAGAAATCATTGGTCAAAATAGCCTTTTCAGGCTGAGAGAAGCACTTTGGTGACGTTTCACTGTAACTTGTTCCCAGTACAGTCTAAGTGGCTGCTGACTGTGTGACTTGGTTAAAAGTGGCCAAATAGAAGCCCAATCCACAATACATGAGCCCAAAGGCCTTCCTTATGACTAAACTGACACCCACTTTCTTAAAAATATCATGGGTCTAAATAGCCTTTTCAGGCTGAGAAAAGCACTTTGGTGACATTTGGCTGTAACTTGTTCCCAGTACATTCTGAGTGGCTGGTGACTATGTGTTGTACCTAAAAGTGCCCAACAGGAATCCCAATGCACCATACATGGGCCCAAATGCCTTCCTTGTGACAAAACTGACACTCATTTTCTTAAAAAAATCATTGGTCAAAATAGCCTTTTCAGGCTGAGAGAAGCACTTTGGTGACGTTTCACTGTAACTTGTTCCCAGTACAGTCTAAGTGGCTGCTGACTGTGTGACTTGGTTAAAAGTGGCCAAATAGAAGCCCAATCCACATTACATAAGCCCAAAGGCCTTCCTTATGACTAAACTGACACCCACTTTCTTAAAAATATCATGGGTCTAAATAGCCTTTTCAGGCTGAGAAAAGCACTTTGGTGACATTTGGCTGTAACTTGTTCCCAGTACATTCTGAGTGGCTGGTGACTGCGTGTTGTACCTAAAAGTGCCCAACAGGAATCCCAATGCACCATACATGGGCCCAAATGCCTTCCTTATGACAAAACTGACACTCATTTTCTTAAAAAAATCATTGGTCAAAATAGCCTTTTCAGGCTGAGAGAAGCACTTTGGTGACGTTTCACTGTAACTTGTTCCCAGTACAGTCTAAGTGAATGCTGACTGTGTGACTTGGTTAAAAGTGGCCAAATAGAAGCCCAATCCACATTACATAAGCCCAAAGGCCTTCCTTATGACTAAACTGACACCCACTTTCTTAAAAATATCATGGGTCTAAATAGCCTTTTCAGGCTGAGAAAAGCACTTTGGTGACATTTGGCTGTAACTTGTTCCCAGTACATTCTGAGTGGCTGGTGACTGTGTGTTGTACCTAAAAGTGCCCAACAGGAATCCCAATGCACCATACATGGGCCCAAATGCCTTCCTTATGACAAAACTGACACTCATTTTCTTAAAAAAATCATTGGTCAAAATAGCCTTTTCAGGCTGAGAGAAGCACTTTGGTGACATTTAGCTGTAACTTGTTCCCAGTACAGTCTAAGTGGCTGCTGACTGTGTGACTTGAATAAAAGTGGCCAAATAGAAGCCCAATCCACATTACATGAGCCCAAAGGCCTTCCTTATGACTAAACTGACACCCACTTTTTAAAAAAATTATCATGGGTCTAAATAGCCTTTTCAGGCTGAGAGAAGCACTTTGGTGACATTTGGCTGTAACTTGTTCCCAGTACATTCTGAGTGGTTGGTGACTGTGTGTTGTACCTAAAAGTACCCAACAAGAATCCCAATGCACTATACATGGGCCCAAATGCCTTCCTTATGACAAAACTGACACTCATTTTCTTAAAAAAATCATTGGTCAAAATAGCCTTTTCAGGCTGAGAGAAGCACTTTGGTGACGTTTCACTGTAACTTGTTCCCAGTACAGTCTAAGTGAATGCTGACTGTGTGACTTGGTTAAAAGTGGCCAAATAGAAGCCCAATCCACATTACATGAGCCCAAAGGCCTTCCTTATGACTAAACTGACACCCACTTTCTTAAAAATATCATGGGTCTAAATAGCCTTTTCAGGCTGAGAAAAGCACTTTGGTGACATTTGGCTGTAACTTGTTCCCAGTACATTCTGAGTGGCTGGTGACTGTGTGTTGTACCTAAAAGTGCCCAACAGGAATCCCAATGCACCATACATGGGCCCAAATGCCTTCCTTATGACAAAACTGACACTCATTTTCTTAAAAAAATCATTGGTCAAAATAGCCTTTTCAGGCTGAGAGAAGCACTTTGGTGACGTTTCACTGTAACTTGTTCCCAGTACAGTCTAAGTGGCTGCTGACTGTGTGACTTGGCTAAAAGTGGCCAAATAGAAGCCCAATCCACAATACATGAGCCCAAAGACCTTCCTTATGACTAAACTGACACCCACTTTTTTTTTAAATATCTAGGGTCTAAATAGCCTTTTCAGGCTGAGAGAAGCACTTTGGTGACATTTGGCTGTAACTTGTTCCCTGTACATTCTGAGTGGTTGGTGACTGTGTGTTGTACCTAAAAGTACCCAACAAGAATCCCAATGCACTATACATGGGCCCAAATGCCTTCCTTATGACAAAACTGACACTCATTTTCTTAAAAAAATCATTGGTCAAAATAGCCTTTTCAGGCTGAGAGAAGCACTTTGGTGACGCTTCACTGTAACTTGTTCCCAGTACAGTCTAAGTGAATGCTGACTGTGTGACTTGGTTAAAAGTGGCCAAATAGAAGCCCAATCCACATTACATAAGCCCAAAGGCCTTCCTTATGACTAAACTGACACCCACTTTCTTAAAAATATCATGGGTCTAAATAGCCTTTTCAGGCTGAGAAAAGCACTTTGGTGACATTTGGCTGTAACTTGTTCCCAGTACATTCTGAGTGGCTGGTGACTGTGTGTTGTACCTAAAAGTGCCCAACAGGAATCCCAATGCACTATACATGGGCCCAAATGCCTTCCTTATGACAAAACTGACACTCATTTTCTTAAAAAAATCATTGGTCAAAATAGCCTTTTCAGGCTGAGAGAAGCACTTTGGTGACGTTTCACTGTAACTTGTTCCCAGTACAGTCTAAGTGGCTGCTGACTGTGTGACTTGGCTAAAAGTGGCCAAATAGATGCCCAATCCACAATACATGAGCCCAAAGGCCTTCCTTATGACAAAACTGACACTCATTTTCTTAAAAAAATCATTGGTCAAAATAGCCTTTTCAGGCTGAGAGAAGCACTTTGGTGACGTTTCACTGTAACTTGTTCCCAGTACAGTCTAAGTGAATGCTGACTGTGTGACTTGGTTAAAAGTGGCCAAATAGAAGCCCAATCCACATTACATAAGCCCAAAGGCCTTCCTTATGACTAAACTGACACCCACTTTCTTAAAAATATCATGGGTCTAAATAGCCTTTTCAGGCTGAGAAAAGCACTTTGGTGACATTTGGCTGTAACTTGTTCCCAGTACATTCTGAGTGGCTGGTGACTGTGTGTTGTACCTAAAAGTGCCCAACAGGAATCCCAATTCACTATACATGGGCCCAAATGCCTTCCTTATGACAAAACTGACACTCATTTTCTTAAAAAAATCATTGGTCAAAATAGCCTTTTCAGGCTGAGAGAAGCACTTTGGTGACGTTTCACTGTAACTTGTTCCCAGTACAGTCTAAGTGGCTGCTGACTGTGTGACTTGGCTAAAAGTGGCCAAATAGAAGCCCAATCCACAATACATGAGCCCAAAGGCCTTCCTTATGACTAAACTGACACCCACTTTCTTAAAAATATCATGGGTCTAAATAGCCTTTTCAGGCTGAGAAAAGCACTTTGGTGACATTTGGCTGTAACTTGTTCCCAGTACATTCTGAGTGGCTGGTGACTGTGTGTTGTACCTAAAAGTGCCCAACAAGAATCCCAATGCACTATACATGGGCCCAAATGCCTTCCTTATGACAAAACTGACACTCATTTTCTTAAAGAAATCATTGGTCAAAATAGCCTTTTCAGGCTGAGAGAAGCACTTTGGTGACGTTTCACTGTAACTTGTTCCCAGTACAGTCTAAGTGGCTGCTGACTGTGTGACTTGGTTAAAAGTGGCCAAATAGAAGCCCAATCCACAATACATGAGCCCAAAGGCCTTCCTTATGACTAAACTGACACCCACTTTCTTAAAAATATCATGGGTCTAAATAGCCTTTTCAGGCTGAGAAAAGCACTTTGGTGACATTTGGCTGTAACTTGTTCCCAGTACATTCTGAGTGGCTGGTGACTGTGTGTTGTACCTAAAAGTGCCCAACAGGAATCCCAATGCACTATACATGGGCCCAAATGCCTTCCTTATGACAAAACTGACACTCATTTTCTTAAAAAAATCATTGGTCAAAATAGGCTTTTCAGGCTGAGAGAAGCACTTTGGTGACGTTTCACTGTAACTTGTTCCCAGTACAGTCTAAGTGGCTGCTGACTGTGTGACTTGGCTAAAAGTGGCCTTCCTTATGACAAAACTGACACTCATTTTCTTAAAAAAATCATTGGTCAAAATAGCCTTTTCAGGCTGAGAGAAGCACTTTGGTGACGTTTCACTGTAACTTGTTCCCAGTACAGTCTAAGTGGCTGCTGACTGTGTGACTTGGTTAAAAGTGGCCAAATAGAAGCCCAATCCACATTACATAAGCCCAAAGGCCTTCCTTATGACTAAACTGACACCCACTTTCTTAAAAATATCATGGGTCTAAATAGCCTTTTCAGGCTGAGAAAAGCACTTTGGTGACATTTGGCTGTAACTTGTTCCCAGTACATTCTGAGTGGCTGGTGACTGTGTGTTGTACCTAAAAGTGCCCAACAAGAATCCCAATGCACTATACATGGGCCCAAATGCCTTCCTTATGACAAAACTGACACTCATTTTCTTAAAGAAATCATTGGTCAAAATAGCCTTTTCAGGCTGAGAGAAGCACTTTGGTGACGTTTCACTGTAACTTGTTCCCAGTACAGTCTAAGTGGCTGCTGACTGTGTGACTTGGTTAAAAGTGGCCAAATAGAAGCCCAATCCACAATACATGAGCCCAAAGGCCTTCCTTATGACTAAACTGACACCCACTTTCTTAAAAATATCATGGGTCTAAATAGCCTTTTCAGGCTGAGAAAAGCACTTTGGTGACATTTGGCTGTAACTTGTTCCCAGTACATTCTGAGTGGCTGGTGACTATGTGTTGTACCTAAAAGTGCCCAACAGGAATCCCAATGCACCATACATGGGCCCAAATGCCTTCCTTATGACAAAACTGACACTCATTTTCTTTAAAAAATCATTAGTCAAAATAGCCTTTTCAGGCTGAGAGAAGCACTTTGGTGACGTTTCACTGTAACTTGTTCCCAGTACAGTCTAAGTGGCTGCTGACTGTGTGACTTGGTTAAAAGTGGCCAAATAGAAGCCCAATCCACATTACATAAGCCCAAAGGCCTTCCTTATGACTAAACTGACACCCACTTTCTTAAAAATATCATGGGTCTAAATAGCCTTTTCAGGCTGAGAAAAGCACTTTGGTGACATTTGGCTGTAACTTGTTCCCAGTACATTCTGAGTGGCTGGTGACTGTGTGTTGTACCTGAAAGTGCCCAACAAGAATCCGAATGCACTATACATGGGCCCAAATGCCTTCCTTATGACAAAACTGACACTCATTTTCTTAAAAAAATCATTGGTCAAAATAGCCTTTTCAGGCTGAGAGAAGCACTTTGGTGACGCTTCACTGTAACTTGTTCCCAGTACAGTCTAAGTGAATGCTGACTGTGTGACTTGGTTAAAAGTGGCCAAATAGAAGCCCAATCCACATTACATAAGCCCAAAGGCCTTCCTTATGACTAAACTGACACCCACTTTCTTAAAAATATCATGGGTCTAAATAGCCTTTTCAGGCTGAGAAAAGCACTTTGGTGACATTTGGCTGTAACTTGTTCCCAGTACATTCTGAGTGGCTGGTGACTGTGTGTTGTACCTAAAAGTGCCCAACAGGAATCCCAATGCACTATACATGGGCCCAAATGCCTTCCTTATGACAAAACTGACACTCATTTTCTTAAAAAAATCATTGGTCAAAATAGGCTTTTCAGGCTGAGAGAAGCACTTTGGTGACGTTTCACTGTAACTTGTTCCCAGTACAGTCTAAGTGGCTGCTGACTGTGTGACTTGGCTAAAAGTGGCCTTCCTTATGACAAAACTGACACTCATTTTCTTAAAAAAATCATTGGTCAAAATAGCCTTTTCAGGCTGAGAGAAGCACTTTGGTGACGTTTCACTGTAACTTGTTCCCAGTACAGTCTAAGTGGCTGCTGACTGTGTGACTTGGTTAAAAGTGGCCAAATAGAAGCCCAATCCACATTACATAAGCCCAAAGGCCTTCCTTATGACTAAACTGACACCCACTTTCTTAAAAATATCATGGGTCTAAATAGCCTTTTCAGTCTGAGAAAAGCACTTTGGTGACATTTGGCTGTAACTTGTTCCCAGTACATTCTGAGTGGCTGGTGACTGTGTGTTGTACCTAAAAGTGCCCAACAAGTATCCCAATGTACTACACATGGGCCCAAATGCCTTCCTTATGACAAAACTGACACTCATTTTCTTAAAAAAATCATTGGTCAAAATAGCCTTTTCAGGCTGAGAGAAGCACTTTGGTGACGTTTCACTGTAACTTGTTCCCAGTACAGTCTAAGTGGCTGCTGACTGTGTGACTTGGTTAAAAGTGGCCAAATAGAAGCCCAATCCACAATACATGAGCCCAAAGGCCTTCCTTATGACTAAACTGACACCCACTTTCTTAAAAATATCATGGGTCTAAATAGCCTTTTCAGGCTGAGAGAAGCACTTTGGTGACATTTGGCTGTAACTTGTTCCCAGTACATTCTGAGTGGCTGGTGACTGTGTGTTGTACCTAAAAGTGCCCAACAGGAATCCCAATGCACCATACATGGGCCCAAATGCCTTCCTTATGACAAAACTGACACTCATTTTCTTAAAAAAATCATTGGTCAAAATAGCCTTTTCAGGCTGAGAGAAGCACTTTGGTGACGTTTCACTGTAACTTGTTCCCAGTACAGTCTAAGTGGCTGCTGACTGTGTGACTTGGTTAAAAGTGGCCAAATAGAAGCCCAATCCACATTACATGAGCCCAAAGGCCTTCCTTATGACTAAACTGACACCCACTTTCTTAAAAATATCATGGGTCTAAATAGCCTTTTCAGGCTGAGAAAAGCACTTTGGTGACATTTGGCTGTAAACTTGTTCCCAGTACATTCTGAGTGGCTGGTGACTGTGTGTTGTACCTAAAAGTGCCCAACAAGAATCCCAATGCACTATACATGGGCCCAAATGCCTTCCTTATGACAAAACTGACACTCATTTTCTTAAAAAAATCATTGGTCAAAATAGCCTTTTCAGGCTGAGAGAAGCACTTTGGTGACGTTTCACTGTAACTTGTTCCCAGTACAGTCTAAGTGGCTGCTGACTGTGTGACTTGGTTAAAAGTGGCCAAATAGAAGCCCAATCCACATTACATAAGCCCAAAGGCCTTCCTTATGACTAAACTGACACCCACTTTCTTAAAAATATCATGGGTCTAAATAGCCTTTTCAGGCTGAGAAAAGCACTTTGGTGACATTTGGCTGTAACTTGTTCCCAGTACATTCTGAGTGGCTGGTGACTGTGTGTTGTACCTAAAAGTGCCCAACAAGTATCCCAATGTACTACACATGGGCCCAAATGCCTTCCTTATGACAAAACTGACACTCATTTTCTTAAAAAAATCATTGGTCAAAATAGCCTTTTCAGGCTGAGAGAAGCACTTTGGTGACGTTTCACTGTAACTTGTTCCCAGTACAGTCTAAGTGGCTGCTGACTGTGTGACTTGGTTAAAAGTGGCCAAATAGAAGCCCAATCCACATTACATGAGCCCAAAGGCCTTCCTTATGACTAAACTGACACCCACTTTCTTAAAAATATCATGGGTCTAAATAGCCTTTTCAGGCTGAGAAAAGCACTTTGGTGACATTTGGCTGTAACTTGTTCCCAGTACATTCTGAGTGGCTGGTGACTGTGTGTTGTACCTAAAAGTGCCCAACAGGAATCCCAATGCACCATACATGGGCCCAAATGCCTTCCTTATGACAAAACTGACACTAATTTTCTTTAAAAAATCATTGGTCAAAATAGCCTTTTCAGGCTGAGAGAAGCATTTTGGTGACATTTAGCTGTAACTTGTTCCCAGTACAGTCTAAGTGGCTGCTGACTGTGTGACTTGAATAAAAGTGGCCAAATATAAGCCCAATCCACATTACATGAGCCCAAAGGCCTTCCTTATGACTAAACTGACACCCACTTTCTTAAAAATATCATGGGTCTAAATAGCCTTTTCAGGCTGAGAAAAGCACTTTGGTGACATTTGGTTGTAACTTGTTCCCAGTACATTCTGAGTGGCTGGTGACTGTGTGTTGTACCTAAAAGTGCCCAACAGGAATCCCAATGCACCATACATGGGCCCAAATGCCTTCCTTATGACAAAACTGACACTCATTTTCTTAAAAAAATCATTGGTCAAAATAGCCTTTTCAGGCTGAGAGAAGCACTTTGGTGACGTTTCACTGTAACTTGTTCCCAGTACAGTCTAAGTGGCTGCTGACTGTGTGACTTGGTTAAAAGTGGCCAAATAGAAGCCCAATCCACAATACATGAGCCCAAAGGCCTTCCTTATGACTAAACTGACACCCACTTTCTTAAAAATATCATGGGTCTAAATAGCCTTTTCAGGCTGAGAGAAGCACTTTGGTGACATTTGGCTGTAACTTGTTCCCTGTACATTCTGAGTGGTTGGTGACTGTGTGTTGTACCTAAAAGTACCCAACAAGAATCCCAATGCACTATACATGGGCCCAAATGCCTTCCTTATGACAAAACTGACACTCATTTTCTTAAAGAAATCATTGGTCAAAATAGCCTTTTCAGGCTGAGAGAAGCACTTTGGTGACGTTTCACTGTAACTTGTTCCCAGTACAGTCTAAGTGGCTGCTGACTGTGTGACTTGGCTAAAAGTGGCCAAATAGAAGCCCAATCCACAATACATGAGCCCAAAGGCCTTCCTTATGACTAAACTGACACCCACTTTCTTAAAAATATCATGGGTCTAAATAGCCTTTTCAGGCTGAGAAAAGCACTTTGGTGACATTTGGCTGTAACTTGTTCCCAGTACATTCTGAGTGGCTGGTGACTGTGTGTTGTACCTAATAGTGCCCAACAAGAATCCCAATGCACTATACATGGGCCCAAATGCCTTCCTTATGACAAAACTGACACTCATTTTCTTTAAAAAATCATTGGTCAAAATAGCCTTTTCAGGCTGAGAGAAGCACTTTGGTGACGTTTCACTGTAACTTGTTCCCAGTACAGTCTAAGTGGCTGCTGACTGTGTGACTTGGCTAAAAGTGGCCAAATAGAAGCCCAATCCACAATACATGAGCCCAAAGGCCTTCCTTATGACTAAACTGACACCCACTTTCTTAAAAATATCATGGGTCTAAATAGCCTTTTCAGGCTGAGAGAAGCACTTTGGTGACATTTGGCTGTAACTTGTTCCCTGTACATTCTGAGTGGTTGGTGACTGTGTGTTGTACCTAAAAGTACCCAACAAGAATCCCAATGCACTATACATGGGCCCAAATGCCTTCCTTATGACAAAACTGACACTCATTTTCTTAAAGAAATCATTGGTCAAAATAGCCTTTTCAGGCTGAGAGAAGCACTTTGGTGACGTTTCACTGTAACTTGTTCCCAGTACAGTCTAAGTGGCTGCTGACTGTGTGACTTGGCTAAAAGTGGCCAAATAGAAGCCCAATCCACAATACATGAGCCCAAAGGCCTTCCTTATGACTAAACTGACACCCACTTTCTTAAAAATATCATGGGTCTAAATAGCCTTTTCAGGCTGAGAAAAGCACTTTGGTGACATTTGGCTGTAACTTGTTCCCAGTACATTCTGAGTGGCTGGTGACTGTGTGTTGTACCTAATAGTGCCCAACAAGAATCCCAATGCACTATACATGGGCCCAAATGCCTTCCTTATGACAAAACTGACACTCATTTTCTTTAAAAAATCATTGGTCAAAATAGCCTTTTCAGGCTGAGAGAAGCACTTTGGTGACGTTTCACTGTAACTTGTTCCCAGTACAGTCTAAGTGGCTGCTGACTGTGTGACTTGGCTAAAAGTGGCCAAATAGAAGCCCAATCCACAATACATGAGCCCAAAGGCCTTCCTTATGACTAAACTGAAACCCACTTTCTTAAAAATATCATGGGTCTAAATAGCCTTTTCAGGCTGAGAGAAGCACTTTGGTGACGTTTCACTGTAACTTGTTCCCAGTACAGTCTAAGTGAATGCTGACTGTGTGACTTGGTTAAAAGTGGCCAAATAGAAGCCCAATCCACATTACATGAGCCCAAAGGCCTTCCTTATGACTAAACTGACACCCACTTTCTTAAAAATATCATGGGTCTAAATAGCCTTTTCAGGCTGAGAAAAGCACTTTTGTGACATTTGGCTGTAACTTGTTCCAAGTACATTCTGAGTGGCTGGTGACTGTGTGTTGTACCTAAAAGTGCCCAACAGGAATCCCAATGCACCATACATGGGCCCAAATGCCTTCCTTATGACAAAACTGACACTCATTTTCTTAAAAAAATCATTGGTCAAAATAGCCTTTTCAGGCTGAGAGAAGCACTTTGGTGACATTTAGCTGTAACTTGTTCCCAATACAGTCTAAGTAGCTGCTGACTGTGTAACTTGAATAAAAGTGGCCAAATAGAAGCCCAATCCACATTACATGAGCCCAAAGGCCTTCCTTATGACTAAACTGACACCCACTTTCTTAAAAATATCATGGGTCTAAATAGCCTTTTCAGGCTGAGAAAAGCACTTTGGTGACATTTGGCTGTAAACTTGTTCCCAGTACATTCTGAGTGGCTGGTGACTGTGTGTTGTACCTAAAAGTGCCCAACAAGAATCCCAATGCACTATACATGGGCCCAAATGCCTTCCTTATGACAAAACTGACACTCATTTTCTTAAAAAAATCATTGGTCAAAATAGCCTTTTCAGGCTGAGAGAAGCACTTTGGTGACGTTTCACTGTAACTTGTTCCCAGTACAGTCTAAGTGGCTGCTGACTGTGTGACTTGGTTAAAAGTGGCCAAATAGAAGCCCAATCCACATTACATAAGCCCAAAGGCCTTCCTTATGACTAAACTGACACCCACTTTCTTAAAAATATCATGGGTCTAAATAGCCTTTTCAGGCTGAGAAAAGCACTTTGGTGACATTTGGCTGTAACTTGTTCCCAGTACATTCTGAGTGGCTGGTGACTGTGTGTTGTACCTAAAAGTGCCCAACAAGTATCCCAATGTACTACACATGGGCCCAAATGCCTTCCTTATGACAAAACTGACACTCATTTTCTTAAAAAAATCATTGGTCAAAATAGCCTTTTCAGGCTGAGAGAAGCACTTTGGTGACGTTTCACTGTAACTTGTTCCCAGTACAGTCTAAGTGGCTGCTGACTGTGTGACTTGGTTAAAAGTGGCCAAATAGAAGCCCAATCCACATTACATAAGCCCAAAGGCCTTCCTTATGACTAAACTGACACCCACTTTCTTAAAAATATCATGGGTCTAAATAGCCTTTTCAGGCTGAGAAAAGCACTTTGGTGACATTTGGCTGTAACTTGTTCCCAGTACATTCTGAGTGGCTGGTGACTGTGTGTTGTACCTAAAAGTGCCCAACAGGAATCCCAATGCACCATACATGGGCCCAAATGCCTTCCTTATGACAAAACTGACACTAATTTTCTTAAAAAAATCATTGGTCAAAATAGCCTTTTCAGGCTGAGAGAAGCATTTTGGTGACATTTAGCTGTAACTTGTTCCCAGTACAGTCTAAGTGGCTGCTGACTGTGTGACTTGAATAAAAGTGGCCAAATATAAGCCCAATCCACATTACATGAGCCCAAAGGCCTTCCTTATGACTAAACTGACACCCACTTTCTTAAAAATATCATGGGTCTAAATAGCCTTTTCAGGCTGAGAAAAGCACTTTGGTGACATTTGGCTGTAACTTGTTCCCAGTACATTCTGAGTGGCTGGTGACTGTGTGTTGTACCTAAAAGTGCCCAACAGGAATCCCAATGCACCATACATGGGCCCAAATGCCTTCCTTATGACAAAACTGACACTCATTTTCTTTAAAAAATCATTGGTCAAAATAGCCTTTTCAGGCTGAGAGAAGCACTTTGGTGACGTTTCACTGTAACTTGTTCCCAGTATAGTCTAAGTGGCTGCTGACTGTGTGACTTGGTTAAAAGTGGCCAAATAGAAGCCCAATCCACAATACATGAGCCCAAAGGCCTTCCTTATGACTAAACTGACACCCACTTTCTTAAAAATATCATGGGTCTAAATAGCCTTTTCAGGCTGAGAGAAGCACTTTGGTGACATTTGGCTGTAACTTGTTCCCTGTACATTCTGAGTGGTTGGTGACTGTGTGTTGTACCTAAAAGTGCCCAACAGGAATCCCAATGCACCATACATGGGCCCAAATGCCTTCCTTATGACAAAACTGACACTAATTTTCTTAAAAAAATCATTGGTCAAAATAGCCTTTTCATGCTGAGAGAAGCATTTTGGTGACATTTAGCTGTAACTTGTTCCCAGTACAGTCTAAGTGGCTGCTGACTGTGTGACTTGAATAAAAGTGGCCAAATATAAGCCCAATCCACATTACATGAGCCCAAAGGCCTTCCTTATGACTAAACTGACACCCACTTTCTTAAAAATATCATGGGTCTAAATAGCCTTTTCAGGCTGAGAAAAGCACTTTGGTGACATTTGGCTGTAACTTGTTCCCAGTACATTCTGAGTGGCTGTTGACTGTGTGTTGTACCTAAAAGTGCCCAACAGGAATCCCAATGCACCATACATGGGCCCAAATGCCTTCCTTATGACAAAACTGACACTCATTTTCTTAAAAAAATCATTGGTCAAAATAGCCTTTTCAGGCTGAGAGAAGCACTTTGGTGACGTTTCACTGTAACTTGTTCCCAGTACAGTCTAAGTGGCTGCTGACTGTGTGACTTGGTTAAAAGTGGCCAAATAGAAGCCCAATCCACAATACATGAGCCCAAAGGCCTTCCTTATGACTAAACTGACACCCACTTTCTTAAAAATATCATGGGTCTAAATAGCCTTTTCAGGCTGAGAAAAGCACTTTGGTGACATTTGGCTGTAACTTGTTCCCAGTACATTCTGAGTGGCTGGTGACTGTGTGTTGTACCTAAAAGTGCCCAACAGGAATCCCAATGCACCATACATGGGCCCAAATGCCTTCCTTATGACAAAACTGACACTCATTTTCTTAAAAAAATCATTGGTCAAAATAGCCTTTTCAGGCTGAGAGAAGCACTTTGGTGACGTTTCACTGTAACTTGTTCCCAGTACAGTCTAAGTGGCTGCTGACTGTGTGACTTGGTTAAAAGTGGCCAAATAGAAGCCCAATCCACATTACATGAGCCCAAAGGCCTTCCTTATGACTAAACTGACACCCACTTTCTTAAAAATATCATGGGTCTAAATAGCCTTTTCAGGCTGAGAAAAGCACTTTGGTGACATTTGGCTGTAAACTTGTTCCCAGTACATTCTGAGTGGCTGGTGACTGTGTGTTGTACCTAAAAGTGCCCAACAAGAATCCCAATGCACTATACATGGGCCCAAATGCCTTCCTTATGACAAAACTGACACTCATTTTCTTAAAAAAATCATTGGTCAAAATAGCCTTTTCAGGCTGAGAGAAGCACTTTGGTGACGTTTCACTGTAACTTGTTCCCAGTACAGTCTAAGTGGCTGCTGACTGTGTGACTTGGTTAAAAGTGGCCAAATAGAAGCCCAATCCACATTACATATGCCCAAAGGCCTTCCTTATGACTAAACTGACACCCACTTTCTTAAAAATATCATGGGTCTAAATAGCCTTTTCAGGCTGAGAAAAGCACTTTGGTGACATTTGGCTGTAACTTGTTCCCAGTACATTCTGAGTGGCTGGTGACTGTGTGTTGTACCTAAAAGTGCCCAACAAGTATCCCAATGTACTAGACCTGGGCCCAAATGCCTTCCTTATGACAAAACTGACACTCATTTTCTTAAAAAAATCATTGGTCAAAATAGCCTTTTCAGGCTGAGAGAAGCACTTTGGTGACGTTTCACTGTAACTTGTTCCCAGTACAGTCTAAGTGGCTGCTGACTGTGTGACTTGGTTAAAAGTGGCCAAATAGAAGCCCAATCCACATTACATAAGCCCAAAGGCCTTCCTTATGACTAAACTGACACCCACTTTCTTAAAAATATCATGGGTCTAAATAGCCTTTTCAGGCTGAGAAAAGCACTTTGGTGACATTTGGCTGTAACTTGTTCCCAGTACATTCTGAGTGGCTGGTGACTGTGTGTTGTACCTAAAAGTGCCCAACAGGAATCCCAATGCACCATACATGGGCCCAAATGCCTTCCTTATGACAAAACTGACACTAATTTTCTTTAAAAAATCATTGGTCAAAATAGCCTTTTCAGGCTGAGAGAAGCATTTTGGTGACATTTAGCTGTAACTTGTTCCCAGTACAGTCTAAGTGGCTGCTGACTGTGTGACTTGAATAAAAGTGGCCAAATATAAGCCCAATCCACATTACATGAGCCCAAAGGCCTTCCTTATGACTAAACTGACACCCACTTTCTTAAAAATATCATGGGTCTAAATAGCCTTTTCAGGCTGAGAAAAGCACTTTGGTGACATTTGGCTGTAACTTGTTCCCAGTACATTCTGAGTGGCTGGTGACTGTGTGTTGTACCTAAAAGTGCCCAACAGGAATCCCAATGCACCATACATGGGCCCAAATGCCTTCCTTATGACAAAACTGACACTCATTTTCTTAAAAAAATCATTGGTCAAAATAGCCTTTTCAGGCTGAGAGAAGCACTTTGGTGACGTTTCACTGTAACTTGTTCCCAGTACAGTCTAAGTGGCTGCTGACTGTGTGACTTGGTTAAAAGTGGCCAAATAGAAGCCCAATCCACAATACATGAGCCCAAAGGCCTTCCTTATGACTAAACTGACACCCACTTTCTTAAAAATATCATGGGTCTAAATAGCCTTTTCAGGCTGAGAGAAGCACTTTGGTGACATTTGGCTGTAACTTGTTCCCTGTACATTCTGAGTGGTTGGTGACTGTGTGTTGTACCTAAAAGTACCCAACAAGAATCCCAATGCACTATACATGGGCCCAAATGCCTTCCTTATGACAAAACTGACACTCATTTTCTTAAAGAAATCATTGGTCAAAATAGCCTTTTCAGGCTGAGAGAAGCACTTTGGTGACGTTTCACTGTAACTTGTTCCCAGTACAGTCTAAGTGGCTGCTGACTGTGTGACTTGGCTAAAAGTGGCCAAATAGAAGCCCAATCCACAATACAAGAGCCCAAAGGCCTTCCTTATGACTAAACTGACACCCACTTTCTTAAAAATATCATGGGTCTAAATAGCCTTTTCAGGCTGAGAAAAGCACTTTGGTGACATTTGGCTGTAACTTGTTCCCAGTACATTCTGAGTGGCTGGTGACTGTGTGTTGTACCTAATAGTGCCCAACAAGAATCCCAATGCACTATACATGGGCCCAAATGCCTTCCTTATGACAAAACTGACACTCATTTTCTTTAAAAAATCATTGGTCAAAATAGCCTTTTCAGGCTGAGAGAAGCACTTTGGTGACGTTTCACTGTAACTTGTTCCCAGTACAGTCTAAGTGGCTGCTGACTGTGTGACTTGGCTAAAAGTGGCCAAATAGAAGCCCAATCCACAATACATGAGCCCAAAGGCCTTCCTTATGACTAAACTGACACCCACTTTCTTAAAAATATCATGGGTCTAAATAGCCTTTTCAGGCTGAGAGAAGCACTTTGGTGACGTTTCACTGTAACTTGTTCCCAGTACAGTCTAAGTGAATGCTGACTGTGTGACTTGGTTAAAAGTGGCCAAATAGAAGCCCAATCCACATTACATGAGCCCAAAGGCCTTCCTTATGACTAAACTGACACCCACTTTCTTAAAAATATCATGGGTCTAAATAGCCTTTTCAGGCTGAGAAAAGCACTTTTGTGACATTTGGCTGTAACTTGTTCCCAGTACATTCTGAGTGGCTGGTGACTGTGTGTTGTACCTAAAAGTGCCCAACAGGAATCCCAATGCACCATACATGGGCCCAAATGCCTTCCTTATGACAAAACTGACACTCATTTTCTTAAAAAAATCATTGGTCAAAATAGCCTTTTCAGGCTGAGAGAAGCACTTTGGTGACATTTAGCTGTAACTTGTTCCCAATACAGTCTAAGTAGCTGCTGACTGTGTAACTTGAATAAAAGTGGCCAAATAGAAGCCCAATCCACATTACATGAGCCCAAAGGCCTTCCTTATGACTAAACTGACACCCACTTTCTTAAAAATATCATGGGTCTAAATAGCCTTTTCAGGCTGAGAAAAGCACTTTGGTGACATTTGGCTGTAAACTTGTTCCCAGTACATTCTGAGTGGCTGGTGACTGTGTGTTGTACCTAAAAGTGCCCAACAAGAATCCCAATGCACTATACATGGGCCCAAATGCCTTCCTTATGACAAAACTGACACTCATTTTCTTAAAAAAATCATTGGTCAAAATAGCCTTTTCAGGCTGAGAGAAGCACTTTGGTGACGTTTCACTGTAACTTGTTCCCAGTACAGTCTAAGTGGCTGCTGACTGTGTGACTTGGTTAAAAGTGGCCAAATAGAAGCCCAATCCACATTACATAAGCCCAAAGGCCTTCCTTATGACTAAACTGACACCCACTTTCTTAAAAATATCATGGGTCTAAATAGCCTTTTCAGGCTGAGAAAAGCACTTTGGTGACATTTGGCTGTAACTTGTTCCCAGTACATTCTGAGTGGCTGGTGACTGTGTGTTGTACCTAAAAGTGCCCAACAGGAATCCCAATGCACCATACATGGGCCCAAATGCCTTCCTTATGACAAAACTGACACTAATTTTCTTAAAAAAATCATTGGTCAAAATAGCCTTTTCAGGCTGAGAGAAGCATTTTGGTGACATTTAGCTGTAACTTGTTCCCAGTACAGTCTAAGTGGCTGCTGACTGTGTGACTTGAATAAAAGTGGCCAAATATAAGCCCAATCCACATTACATGAGCCCAAAGGCCTTCCTTATGACTAAACTGACACCCACTTTCTTAAAAATATCATGGGTCTAAATAGCCTTTTCAGGCTGAGAGAAGCACTTTGGTGACATTTGGCTGTAACTTGTTCCCTGTACATTCTGAGTGGTTGGTGACTGTGTGTTGTACCTAAAAGTACCCAACAAGAATCCCAATGCACTATACATGGGCCCAAATGCCTTCCTTATGACAAAACTGACACTCATTTTCTTAAAGAAATCATTGGTCAAAATAGCCTTTTCAGGCTGAGAGAAGCACTTTGGTGACGTTTCACTGTAACTTGTTCCCAGTACAGTCTAAGTGGCTGCTGACTGTGTGACTTGGCTAAAAGTGGCCAAATAGAAGCCCAATCCACAATACATGAGCCCAAAGGCCTTCCTTATGACTAAACTGACACCCACTTTCTTAAAAATATCATGGGTCTAAATAGCCTTTTCAGGCTGAGAAAAGCACTTTGGTGACATTTGGCTGTAACTTGTTCCCAGTACATTCTGAGTGGCTGGTGACTGTGTGTTGTACCTAAAAGTGCCCAACAAGAATCCCAATGCACTATACATGGGCCCAAATGCCTTCCTTATGACAAAACTGACACTCATTTTCTTTAAAAAATCATTGGTCAAAATAGCCTTTTCAGGCTGAGAGAAGCACTTTGGTGACGTTTCACTGTAACTTGTTCCCAGTACAGTCTAAGTGGCTGCTGACTGTGTGACTTGGCTAAAAGTGGCCAAATAGAAGCCCAATCCACAATACATGAGCCCAAAGGCCTTCCTTATGACTAAACTGACACCCACTTTCTTAAAAATATCATGGGTCTAAATAGCCTTTTCAGGCTGAGAGAAGCACTTTGGTGACGTTTCACTGTAACTTGTTCCCAGTACAGTCTAAGTGAATGCTGACTGTGTGACTTGGTTAAAAGTGGCCAAATAGAAGCCCAATCCACATTACATGAGCCCAAAGGCCTTCCTTATGACTAAACTGACACCCACTTTCTTAAAAATATCATGGGTCTAAATAGCCTTTTCAGGCTGAGAAAAGCACTTTTGTGACATTTGGCTGTAACTTGTTCCCAGTACATTCTGAGTGGCTGGTGACTGTGTGTTGTACCTAAAAGTGCCCAACAGGAATCCCAATGCACCATACATGGGCCCAAATGCCTTCCTTATGACAAAACTGACACTCATTTTCTTAAAAAAATCATTGGTCAAAATAGCCTTTTCAGGCTGAGAGAAGCACTTTGGTGACATTTAGCTGTAACTTGTTCCCAATACAGTCTAAGTAGCTGCTGACTGTGTAACTTGAATAAAAGTGGACAAATAGAAGCCCAATCCACATTACATGAGCCCAAAGGCCTTCCTTATGACTAAACTGACACCCACTTTCTTAAAAATATCATGGGTCTAAATAGCCTTTTCAGGCTGAGAAAAGCACTTTGGTGACATTTGGCTGTAAACTTGTTCCCAGTACATTCTGAGTGGCTGGTGACTGTGTGTTGTACCTAAAAGTGCCCAACAAGAATCCCAATGCACTATACATGGGCCCAAATGCCTTCCTTATGACAAAACTGACACTCATTTTCTTAAAAAAATCATTGGTCAAAATAGCCTTTTCAGGCTGAGAGAAGCACTTTGGTGACGTTTCACTGTAACTTGTTCCCAGTACAGTCTAAGTGGCTGCTGACTGTGTGACTTGGTTAAAAGTGGCCAAATAGAAGCCCAATCCACATTACCTAAGCCCAAAGGCCTTCCTTATGACTAAACTGACACCCACTTTCTTAAAAATATCATGGGTCTAAATAGCCTTTTCAGGCTGAGAAAAGCACTTTGGTGACATTTGGCTGTAACTTGTTCCCAGTACATTCTGAGTGGCTGGTGACTGTGTGTTGTACCTAAAAGTGCCCAACAAGTATCCCAATGTACTACACATGGGCCCAAATGCCTTCCTTATGACAAAACTGACACTCATTTTCTTAAAAAAATCATTGGTCAAAATAGCCTTTTCAGGCTGAGAGAAGCACTTTGGTGACGTTTCACTGTAACTTGTTCCCAGTACAGTCTAATTGGCTGCTGACTGTGTGACTTGGTTAAAAGTGGCCAAATAGAAGCCCAATCCACATTACATAAGCCCAAAGGCCTTCCTTATGACTAAACTGACACCCACTTTCTTAAAAATATCATGGGTCTAAATAGCCTTTTCAGGCTGAGAAAAGCACTTTGGTGACATTTGGCTGTAACTTGTTCCCAGTACATTCTGAGTGGCTGGTGACTGTGTGTTGTACCTAAAAGTGCCCAACAGGAATCCCAATGCACCATACATGGGCCCAAATGCCTTCCTTATGACAAAACTGACACTAATTTTCTTAAAAAAATCATTGGTCAAAATAGCCTTTTCAGGCTGAGAGAAGCATTTTGGTGACATTTAGCTGTAACTTGTTCCCAGTACAGTCTAAGTGGCTGCTGACTGTGTGACTTGAATAAAAGTGGCCAAATATAAGCCCAATCCACATTACATGAGCCCAAAGGCCTTCCTTATGACTAAACTGACACCCACTTTCTTAAAAATATCATGGGTCTAAATAGCCTTTTCAGGCTGAGAAAAGCACTTTGGTGACATTTGGCTGTAACTTGTTCCCAGTACATTCTGAGTGGCTGGTGACTGTGTGTTGTACCTAAAAGTGCCCAACAGGAATCCCAATGCACCATACATGGGCCCAAATGCCTTCCTTATGACAAAACTGACACTCATTTTCTTAAAAAAATCATTGGTCAAAATAGCCTTTTCAGGCTGAGAGAAGCACTTTGGTGACGTTTCACTGTAACTTGTTCCCAGTACAGTCTAAGTGGCTGCTGACTGTGTGACTTGGTTAAAAGTGGCCAAATAGAAGCCCAATCCACAATACATGAGCCCAAAGGCCTTCCTTATGACTAAACTGACACCCACTTTCTTAAAAATATCATGGGTCTAAATAGCCTTTTCAGGCTGAGAGAAGCACTTTGGTGACATTTAGCTGTAACTTGTTCCCAGTACAGTCTAAGTGGCTGCTGACTGTGTGACTTGAATAAAAGTGGCCAAATATAAGCCCAATCCACATTACATGAGCCCAAAGGCCTTCCTTATGACTAAACTGACACCCACTTTCTTAAAAATATCATGGGTCTAAATAGCCTTTTCAGGCTGAGAAAAGCACTTTGGTGACATTTGGCTGTAACTTGTTCCCAGTACATTCTGAGTGGCTGGTGACTGTGTGTTGTACCTAAAAGTGCCCAACAGGAATCCCAATGCACCATACATGGGCCCAAATGCCTTCCTTATGACAAAACTGACACTCATTTTCTTAAAAAAATCATTGGTCAAAATAGCCTTTTCAGGCTGAGAGAAGCACTTTGGTGACGTTTCACTGTAACTTGTTCCCAGTACAGTCTAAGTGGCTGCTGACTGTGTGACTTGGTTAAAAGTGGCCAAATAGAAGCCCAATCCACAATACATGAGCCCAAAGGCCTTCCTTATGACTAAACTGACACCCACTTTCTTAAAAATATCATGGGTCTAAATAGCCTTTTCAGGCTGAGAGAAGCACTTTGGTGACATTTGGCTGTAACTTGTTCCCTGTACATTCTGAGTGGTTGGTGACTGTGTGTTGTACCTAAAAGTACCCAACAAGAATCCCAATGCACTATACATGGGCCCAAATGCCTTCCTTATGACAAAACTGACACTCATTTTCTTAAAGAAATCATTGGTCAAAATAGCCTTTTCAGGCTGAGAAAAGCACTTTGGTGACGTTTCACTGTAACTTGTTCCCAGTACAGTCTAAGTGGCTGCTGACTGTGTGACTTGGCTAAAAGTGGCCAAATAGAAGCCCAATCCACAATACATGAGCCCAAAGGCCTTCCTTATGACTAAACTGACACCCACTTTCTTAAAAATATCATGGGTCTAAATAGCCTTTTCAGGCTGAGAAAAGCACTTTGGTGACATTTGGCTGTAACTTGTTCCCAGTACATTCTGAGTGGCTGGTGACTGTGTGTTGTACCTAAAAGTGCCCAACAAGAATCCCAATGCACTATACATGGGCCCAAATGCCTTCCTTATGACAAAACTGACACTCATTTTCTTTAAAAAATCATTGGTCAAAATAGCCTTTTCAGGCTGAGAGAAGCACTTTGGTGACGTTTCACTGTAACTTGTTCCCAGTACAGTCTAAGTGGCTGCTGACTGTGTGACTTGGTTAAAAGTGGCCAAATAGAAGCCCAATCCACATTACATAAGCCCAAAGGCCTTCCTTATGACTAAACTGACACCCACTTTCTTAAAAATATCATGGGTCTAAATAGCCTTTTCAGGCTGAGAAAAGCACTTTGGTGACATTTGGCTGTAACTTGTTCCCAGTACATTCTGAGTGGCTGGTGACTGTGTGTTGTACCTAAAAGTGCCCAACAGGAATCCCAATGCACCATACATGGGCCCAAATGCCTTCCTTATGACAAAACTGACACTCATTTTCTTAAAAAAATCATTGGTCAAAATAGCCTTTTCAGGCTGAGAGAAGCATTTTAGTGACATTTAGCTGTAACTTGTTCCCAGTACAGTCTAAGTGGCTGCTGACTGTGTGACTTGAATAAAAGTGGCCAAATATAAGCCCAATCCACATTACATGAGCCCAAAGGCCTTCCTTATGACTAAACTGACACCCACTTTCTTAAAAATATCATGGGTCTAAATAGCCTTTTCAGGCTGAGAAAAGCACTTTGGTGACATTTGGCTGTAACTTGTTCCCAGTACATTCTGAGTGGCTGGTGACTGTGTGTTGTACCTAAAAGTGCCCAACAGGAATCCCAATGCACCATACATGGGCCCAAATGCCTTCCTTATGACAAAACTGACACTAATTTTCTTAAAAAAATCATTGGTCAAAATAGCCTTTTCAGGCTGAGAGAAGCACTTTGGTGACGTTTCACTGTAACTTGTTCCCAGTATAGTCTAAGTGGCTGCTGACTGTGTGACTTGGTTAAAAGTGGCCAAATAGAAGCCCAATCCACAATACATGAGCCCAAAGGCCTTCCTTATGACTAAACTGACACCCACTTTCTTAAAAATATCATGGGTCTAAATAGCCTTTTCAGGCTGAGAGAAGCACTTTGGTGACATTTGGCTGTAACTTGTTCCCTGTACATTCTGAGTGGTTGGTGACTGTGTGTTGTACCTAAAAGTACCCAACAAGAATCCCAATGCACTATACATGGGCCCAAATGCCTTCCTTATGACAAAACTGACACTCATTTTCTTAAAGAAATCATTGGTCAAAATAGCCTTTTCAGGCTGAGAGAAGCACTTTGGTGACGTTTCACTGTAACTTGTTCCCAGTACAGTCTAAGTGGCTGCTGACTGTGTGACTTGGCTAAAAGTGGCCAAATAGAAGCCCAATCCACAATACATGAGCCCAAAGGCCTTCCTTATGACTAAACTGACACCCACTTTCTTAAAAATATCATGGGTCTAAATAGCCTTTTCAGGCTGAGAAAAGCACTTTGGTGACATTTGGCTGTAACTTGTTCCCAGTACATTCTGAGTGGCTGGTGACTGTGTGTTGTACCTAAAAGTGCCCAACAAGAATCCCAATGCACTATACATGGGCCCAAATGCCTTCCTTATGACAAAACTGACACTCATTTTCTTTAAAAAATCATTGGTCAAAATAGCCTTTTCAGGCTGAGAGAAGCACTTTGGTGACGTTTCACTGTAACTTGTTCCCAGTACAGTCTAAGTGGCTGCTGACTGTGTGACTTGGCTAAAAGTGGCCAAATAGAAGCCCAATCCACAATACATGAGCCCAAAGGCCTTCCTTATGACTAAACTGACACCCACTTTCTTAAAAATATCATGGGTCTAAATAGCCTTTTCAGGCTGAGAGAAGCACTTTGGTGACGTTTCACTGTAACTTGTTCCCAGTACAGTCTAAGTGAATGCTGACTGTGTGACTTGGTTAAAAGTGGCCAAATAGAAGCCCAATCCACATTACATGAGCCCAAAGGCCTTCCTTATGACTAAACTGACACCCACTTTCTTAAAAATATCATGGGTCTAAATAGCCTTTTCAGGCTGAGAAAAGCACTTTTGTGACATTTGGCTGTAACTTGTTCCCAGTACATTCTGAGTGGCTGGTGACTGTGTGTTGTACCTAAAAGTGCCCAACAGGAATCCCAATGCACCATACATGGGCCCAAATGCCTTCCTTATGACAAAACTGACACTCATTTTCTTAAAAAAATCATTGGTCAAAATAGCCTTTTCAGGCTGAGAGAAGCACTTTGGTGACATTTAGCTGTAACTTGTTCCCAATACAGTCTAAGTAGCTGCTGACTGTGTAACTTGAATAAAAGTGGCCAAATAGAAGCCCAATCCACATTACATGAGCCCAAAGGCCTTCCTTATGACTAAACTGACACCCACTTTCTTAAAAATATCATGGGTCTAAATAGCCTTTTCAGGCTGAGAAAAGCACTTTGGTGACATTTGGCTGTAAACTTGTTCCCAGTACATTCTGAGTGGCTGGTGACTGTGTGTTGTACCTAAAAGTGCCCAACAAGAATCCCAATGCACTATACATGGGCCCAAATGCCTTCCTTATGACAAAACTGACACTCATTTTCTTAAAAAAATCATTGGTCAAAATAGCCTTTTCAGGCTGAGAGAAGCACTTTGGTGACGTTTCACTGTAACTTGTTCCCAGTACAGTCTAAGTGGCTGCTGACTGTGTGACTTGGTTAAAAGTGGCCAAATAGAAGCCCAATCCACATTACATAAGCCCAAAGGCCTTCCTTATGACTAAACTGACACCCACTTTCTTAAAAATATCATGGGTCTAAATAGCCTTTTCAGGCTGAGAAAAGCACTTTGGTGACATTTGGCTGTAACTTGTTCCCAGTACATTCTGAGTGGCTGGTGACTGTGTGTTGTACCTAAAAGTGCCCAACAAGTATCCCAATGTACTACACATGGGCCCAAATGCCTTCCTTATGACAAAACTGACACTCATTTTCTTAAAAAAATCATTGGTCAAAATAGCCTTTTCAGGCTGAGAGAAGCACTTTGGTGACGTTTCACTGTAACTTGTTCCCAGTACAGTCTAAGTGGCTGCTGACTGTGTGACTTGGTTAAAAGTGGCCAAATAGAAGCCCAATCCACATTACATAAGCCCAAAGGCCTTCCTTATGACTAAACTGACACCCACTTTCTTAAAAATATCATGGGTCTAAATAGCCTTTTCAGGCTGAGAAAAGCACTTTGGTGACATTTGGCTGTAACTTGTTCCCAGTACATTCTGAGTGGCTGGTGACTGTGTGTTGTACCTAAAAGTGCCCAACAGGAATCCCAATGCACCATACATGGGCCCAAATGCCTTCCTTATGACAAAACTGACACTCATTTTCTTAAAAAAATCATTGGTCAAAATAGCCTTTTCAGGCTGAGAGAAGCACTTTGGTGACGTTTCACTGTAACTTGTTCCCAGTACAGTCTAAGTGGCTGCTGACTGTGTGACTTGGTTAAAAGTGGCCAAATAGAAGCCCAATCCACAATACATGAGCCCAAAGGCCTTCCTTATGACTAAACTGACACCCACTTTCTTAAAAATATCATGGGTCTAAATAGCCTTTTCAGGCTGAGAGAAGCACTTTGGTGACATTTGGCTGTAACTTGTTCCCTGTACATTCTGAGTGGTTGATGACTGTGTGTTGTACCTAAAAGTACCCAACAAGAATCCCAATGCACTATACATGGGCCCAAATGCCTTCCTTATGACAAAACTGACACTCATTTTCTTAAAGAAATCATTGGTCAAAATAGCCTTTTCAGGCTGAGAAAAGCACTTTGGTGACGTTTCACTGTAACTTGTTCCCAGTACAGTCTAAGTGGCTGCTGACTGTGTGACTTGGCTAAAAGTGGCCAAATAGAAGCCCAATCCACAATACATGAGCCCAAAGGCCTTCCTTATGACTAAACTGACACCCACTTTCTTAAAAATATCATGGGTCTAAATAGCCTTTTCAGGCTGAGAAAAGCACTTTGGTGACATTTGGCTGTAACTTGTTCCCAGTACATTCTGAGTGGCTGGTGACTGTGTGTTGTACCTAAAAGTGCCCAACAAGAATCCCAATGCACTATACATGGGCCCAAATGCCTTCCTTATGACAAAACTGACACTCATTTTCTTTAAAAAATCATTGGTCAAAATAGCCTTTTCAGGCTGAGAGAAGCACTTTGGTGACGTTTCACTGTAACTTGTTCCCAGTACAGTCTAAGTGGCTGCTGACTGTGTGACTTGGCTAAAAGTGGCCAAATAGAAGCCCAATCCACAATACATGAGCCCAAAGGCCTTCCTTATGACTAAACTGACACCCACTTTCTTAAAAATATCATGGGTCTAAATAGCCTTTTCAGGCTGAGAGAAGCACTTTGGTGACGTTTCACTGTAACTTGTTCCCAGTACAGTCTAAGTGAATGCTGACTGTGTGACTTGGTTAAAAGTGGCCAAATAGAAGCCCAATCCACATTACATGAGCCCAAAGGCCTTCCTTATGACTAAACTGACACCCACTTTCTTAAAAATATCATGGGTCTAAATAGCCTTTTCAGGCTGAGAAAAGCACTTTTGTGACATTTGGCTGTAACTTGTTCCCAGTACATTCTGAGTGGCTGGTGACTGTGTGTTGTACCTAAAAGTGCCCAACAAGTATCCCAATGTACTACACATGTGCCCAAATGCCTTCCTTATGACAAAACTGACACTCATTTTCTTAAAAAAATCATTGGTCAAAATAGCCTTTTCAGGCTGAGAGAAGCACTTTGGTGACGTTTCACTGTAACTTGTTCCCAGTACAGTCTAAGTGGCTGCTGACTGTGTGACTTGGTTAAAAGTGGCCAAATAGAAGCCCAATCCACATTACATAAGCCCAAAGGCCTTCCTTATGACTAAACTGACACCCACTTTCTTAAAAATATCATGGGTCTAAATAGCCTTTTCAGGCTGAGAAAAGCACTTTGGTGACATTTGGCTGTAACTTGTTCCCAGTACATTCTGAGTGGCTGGTGACTGTGTGTTGTACCTAAAAGTGCCCAACAGGAATCCCAATGCACCATACATGGGCCCAAATGCCTTCCTTATGACAAAACTGACACTAATTTTCTTAAAAAAATCATTGGTCAAAATAGCCTTTTCAGGCTGAGAGAAGCATTTTGGTGACATTTAGCTGTAACTTGTTCCCAGTACAGTCTAAGTGGCTGCTGACTGTGTGACTTGAATAAAAGTGGCCAAATATAAGCCCAATCCACATTACATGAGCCCAAAGGCCTTCCTTATGACTAAACTGACACCCACTTTCTTAAAAATATCATGGGTCTAAATAGCCTTTTCAGGCTGAGAAAAGCACTTTGGTGACATTTGGCTGTAACTTGTTCCCAGTACATTCTGAGTGGCTGGTGACTGTGTGTTGTACCTAAAAGTGCCCAACAGGAATCCCAATGCACCATACATGGGCCCAAATGCCTTCCTTATGACAAAACTGACACTCATTTTCTTAAAAAAATCATTGGTCAAAATAGCCTTTTCAGGCTGAGAGAAGCACTTTGGTGACGTTTCACTGTAACTTGTTCCCAGTACAGTCTAAGTGGCTGCTGACTGTGTGACTTGGTTAAAAGTGGCCAAATAGAAGCCCAATCCACAATACATGAGCCCAAAGGCCTTCCTTATGACTAAACTGACACCCACTTTCTTAAAAATATCATGGGTCTAAATAGCCTTTTCAGGCTGAGAGAAGCACTTTGGTGACATTTAGCTGTAACTTGTTCCCAGTACAGTCTAAGTGGCTGCTGACTGTGTGACTTGAATAAAAGTGGCCAAATATAAGCCCAATCCACATTACATGAGCCCAAAGGCCTTCCTTATGACTAAACTGACACCCACTTTCTTAAAAATATCATGGGTCTAAATAGCCTTTTCAGGCTGAGAAAAGCACTTTGGTGACATTTGGCTGTAACTTGTTCCCAGTACATTCTGAGTGGCTGGTGACTGTGTGTTGTACCTAAAAGTGCCCAACAGGAATCCCAATGCACCATACATGGGCCCAAATGCCTTCCTTATGACAAAACTGACACTCATTTTCTTAAAAAAATCATTGGTCAAAATAGCCTTTTCAGGCTGAGAGAAGCACTTTGGTGACGTTTCACTGTAACTTGTTCCCAGTACAGTCTAAGTGGCTGCTGACTGTGTGACTTGGTTAAAAGTGGCCAAATAGAAGCCCAATCCACAATACATGAGCCCAAAGGCCTTCCTTATGACTAAACTGACACCCACTTTCTTAAAAATATCATGGGTCTAAATAGCCTTTTCAGGCTGAGAGAAGCACTTTGGTGACATTTGGCTGTAACTTGTTCCCTGTACATTCTGAGTGGTTGGTGACTGTGTGTTGTACCTAAAAGTACCCAACAAGAATCCCAATGCACTATACATGGGCCCAAATGCCTTCCTTATTACAAAACTGACACTCATTTTCTTAAAGAAATCATTGGTCAAAATAGCCTTTTCAGGCTGAGAAAAGCACTTTGGTGACGTTTCACTGTAACTTGTTCCCAGTACAGTCTAAGTGGCTGCTGACTGTGTGACTTGGCTAAAAGTGGCCAAATAGAAGCCCAATCCACAATACATGAGCCCAAAGGCCTTCCTTATGACTAAACTGACACCCACTTTCTTAAAAATATCATGGGTCTAAATAGCCTTTTCAGGCTGAGAAAAGCACTTTGGTGACATTTGGCTGTAACTTGTTCCCAGTACATTCTGAGTGGCTGGTGACTGTGTGTTGTACCTAAAAGTGCCCAACAAGAATCCCAATGCACTATACATGGGCCCAAATGCCTTCCTTATGACAAAACTGACACTCATTTTCTTTAAAAAATCATTGGTCAAAATAGCCTTTTCAGGCTGAGAGAAGCACTTTGGTGACGTTTCACTGTAACTTGTTCCCAGTACAGTCTAAGTGGCTGCTGACTGTGTGACTTGGTTAAAAGTGGCCAAATAGAAGCCCAATCCACATTACATAAGCCCAAAGGCCTTCCTTATGACTAAACTGACACCCACTTTCTTAAAAATATCATGGGTCTAAATAGCCTTTTCAGGCTGAGAAAAGCACTTTGGTGACATTTGGCTGTAACTTGTTCCCAGTACATTCTGAGTGGCTGGTGACTGTGTGTTGTACCTAAAAGTGCCCAACAGGAATCCCAATGCACCATACATGGGCCCAAATGCCTTCCTTATGACAAAACTGACACTCATTTTCTTAAAAAAATCATTGGTCAAAATAGCCTTTTCAGGCTGAGAGAAGCATTTTAGTGACATTTAGCTGTAACTTGTTCCCAGTACAGTCTAAGTGGCTGCTGACTGTGTGACTTGAATAAAAGTGGCCAAATATAAGCCCAATCCACATTACATGAGCCCAAAGGCCTTCCTTATGACTAAACTGACACCCACTTTCTTAAAAATATCATGGGTCTAAATAGCCTTTTCAGGCTGAGAAAAGCACTTTGGTGACATTTGGCTGTAACTTGTTCCCAGTACATTCTGAGTGGCTGGTGACTGTGTGTTGTACCTAAAAGTGCCCAACAGGAATCCCAATGCACCATACATGGGCCCAAATGCCTTCCTTATGACAAAACTGACACTAATTTTCTTAAAAAAATCATTGGTCAAAATAGCCTTTTCAGGCTGAGAGAAGCACTTTGGTGACGTTTCACTGTAACTTGTTCCCAGTATAGTCTAAGTGGCTGCTGACTGTGTGACTTGGTTAAAAGTGGCCAAATAGAAGCCCAATCCACAATACATGAGCCCAAAGGCCTTCCTTATGACTAAACTGACACCCACTTTCTTAAAAATATCATGGGTCTAAATAGCCTTTTCAGGCTGAGAGAAGCACTTTGGTGACATTTGGCTGTAACTTGTTCCCTGTACATTCTGAGTGGTTGGTGACTGTGTGTTGTACCTAAAAGTACCCAACAAGAATCCCAATGCACTATACATGGGCCCAAATGCCTTCCTTATGACAAAACTGACACTCATTTTCTTAAAGAAATCATTGGTCAAAATAGCCTTTTCAGGCTGAGAGAAGCACTTTGGTGACGTTTCACTGTAACTTGTTCCCAGTACAGTCTAAGTGGCTGCTGACTGTGTGACTTGGCTAAAAGTGGCCAAATAGAAGCCCAATCCACAATACATGAGCCCAAAGGCCTTCCTTATGACTAAACTGACACCCACTTTCTTAAAAATATCATGGGTCTAAATAGCCTTTTCAGGCTGAGAAAAGCACTTTGGTGACATTTGGCTGTAACTTGTTCCCAGTACATTCTGAGTGGCTGGTGACTGTGTGTTGTACCTAAAAGTGCCCAACAAGAATCCCAATGCACTATACATGGGCCCAAATGCCTTCCTTATGACAAAACTGACACTCATTTTCTTTAAAAAATCATTGGTCAAAATAGCCTTTTCAGGCTGAGAGAAGCACTTTGGTGACGTTTCACTGTAACTTGTTCCCAGTACAGTCTAAGTGGCTGCTGACTGTGTGACTTGGCTAAAAGTGGCCAAATAGAAGCCCAATCCACAATACATGAGCCCAAAGGCCTTCCTTATGACTAAACTGACACCCACTTTCTTAAAAATATCATGGGTCTAAATAGCCTTTTCAGGCTGAGAGAAGCACTTTGGTGACGTTTCACTGTAACTTGTTCCCAGTACAGTCTAAGTGAATGCTGACTGTGTGACTTGGTTAAAAGTGGCCAAATAGAAGCCCAATCCACATTACATGAGCCCAAAGGCCTTCCTTATGACTAAACTGACACCCACTTTCTTAAAAATATCATGGGTCTAAATAGCCTTTTCAGGCTGAGAAAAGCACTTTTGTGACATTTGGCTGTAACTTGTTCCCAGTACATTCTGAGTGGCTGGTGACTGTGTGTTGTACCTAAAAGTGCCCAACAGGAATCCCAATGCACCATACATGGGCCCAAATGCCTTCCTTATGACAAAACTGACACTCATTTTCTTAAAAAAATCATTGGTCAAAATAGCCTTTTCAGGCTGAGAGAAGCACTTTGGTGACATTTAGCTGTAACTTGTTCCCAATACAGTCTAAGTAGCTGCTGACTGTGTAACTTGAATAAAAGTGGCCAAATAGAAGCCCAATCCACATTACATGAGCCCAAAGGCCTTCCTTATGACTAAACTGACACCCACTTTCTTAAAAATATCATGGGTCTAAATAGCCTTTTCAGGCTGAGAAAAGCACTTTGGTGACATTTGGCTGTAAACTTGTTCCCAGTACATTCTGAGTGGCTGGTGACTGTGTGTTGTACCTAAAAGTGCCCAACAAGAATCCCAATGCACTATACATGGGCCCAAATGCCTTCCTTATGACAAAACTGACACTCATTTTCTTAAAAAAATCATTGGTCAAAATAGCCTTTTCAGGCTGAGAGAAGCACTTTGGTGACGTTTCACTGTAACTTGTTCCCAGTACAGTCTAAGTGGCTGCTGACTGTGTGACTTGGTTAAAAGTGGCCAAATAGAAGCCCAATCCACAATACATGAGCCCAAAGGCCTTCCTTATGACTAAACTGACACCCACTTTCTTAAAAATATCATGGGTCTAAATAGCCTTTTCAGGCTGAGAGAAGCACTTTGGTGACATTTGGCTGTAACTTGTTCCCTGTACATTCTGAGTGGTTGGTGACTGTGTGTTGTACCTAAAAGTACCCAACAAGAATCCCAATGCACTATACATGGGCCCAAATGCCTTCCTTATGACAAAACTGACACTCATTTTCTTAAAGAAATCATTGGTCAAAATAGCCTTTTCAGGCTGAGAAAAGCACTTTGGTGACGTTTCACTGTAACTTGTTCCCAGTACAGTCTAAGTGGCTGCTGACTGTGTGACTTGGCTAAAAGTGGCCAAATAGAAGCCCAATCCACAATACATGAGCCCAAAGGCCTTCCTTATGACTAAACTGACACCCACTTTCTTAAAAATATCATGGGTCTAAATAGCCTTTTCAGGCTGAGAAAAGCACTTTGGTGACATTTGGCTGTAACTTGTTCCCAGTACATTCTGAGTGGCTGGTGACTGTGTGTTGTACCTAAAAGTGCCCAACAAGAATCCCAATGCACTATACATGGGCCCAAATGCCTTCCTTATGACAAAACTGACACTCATTTTCTTTAAAAAATCATTGGTCAAAATAGCCTTTTCAGGCTGAGAGAAGCACTTTGGTGACGTTTCACTGTAACTTGTTCCCAGTACAGTCTAAGTGGCTGCTGACTGTGTGACTTGGCTAAAAGTGGCCAAATAGAAGCCCAATCCACAATACATGAGCCCAAAGGCCTTCCTTATGACTAAACTGACACCCACTTTCTTAAAAATATCATGGGTCTAAATAGCCTTTTCAGGCTGAGAGAAGCACTTTGGTGACGTTTCACTGTAACTTGTTCCCAGTACAGTCTAAGTGAATGCTGACTGTGTGACTTGGTTAAAAGTGGCCAAATAGAAGCCCAATCCACATTACATGAGCCCAAAGGCCTTCCTTATGACTAAACTGACACCCACTTTCTTAAAAATATCATGGGTCTAAATAGCCTTTTCAGGCTGAGAAAAGCACTTTTGTGACATTTGGCTGTAACTTGTTCCCAGTACATTCTGAGTGGCTGGTGACTGTGTGTTGTACCTAAAAGTGCCCAACAGGAATCCCAATGCACCATACATGGGCCCAAATGCCTTCCTTATGACAAAACTGACACTCATTTTTTTTTTTTAAATCATTGGTCAAAATAGCCTTTTCAGGCTGAGAGAAGCACTTTGGTGACATTTAGCTGTAACTTGTTCCCAATACAGTCTAAGTAGCTGCTGACTGTGTAACTTGAATAAAAGTGGCCAAATAGAAGCCCAATCCACATTACATAAGCCCAAAGGCCTTCCTTATGACTAAACTGACACCCACTTTCTTAAAAATATCATGGGTCTAAATAGCCTTTTCAGGCTGAGAAAAGCACTTTGGTGACATTTGGCTGTAACTTGTTCCCAGTACATTCTGAGTGGCTGGTGACTGTGTGTTGTACCTAAAAGTGCCCAACAAGAATCCCAATGCACTATACATGGGCCCAAATGCCTTCCTTATGACAAAACTGACACTCATTTTCTTTAAAAAATCATTGGTCAAAATAGCCTTTTCAGGCTGAGAGAAGCACTTTGGTGACGTTTCACTGTAACTTGTTCCCAGTACAGTCTAAGTGGCTGCTGACTGTGTGACTTGGTTAAAAGTGGCCAAATAGAAGCCCAATCCACATTACATAAGCCCAAAGGCCTTCCTTATGACTAAACTGACACCCACTTTCTTAAAAATATCATGGGTCTAAATAGCCTTTTCAGGCTGAGAAAAGCACTTTGGTGACATTTGGCTGTAACTTGTTCCCAGTACATTCTGAGTGGCTGGTGACTGTGTGTTGTACCTAAAAGTGCCCAACAGGAATCCCAATGCACCATACATGGGCCCAAATGCCTTCCTTATGACAAAACTGACACTAATTTTCTTAAAAAAATCATTGGTCAAAATAGCCTTTTCAGGCTGAGAGAAGCATTTTGGTGACATTTAGCTGTAACTTGTTCCCAGTACAGTCTAAGTGGCTGCTGACTGTGTGACTTGAATAAAAGTGGCCAAATATAAGCCCAATCCACATTACATGAGCCCAAAGGCCTTCCTTATGACTAAACTGACACCCACTTTCTTAAAAATATCATGGGTCTAAATAGCCTTTTCAGGCTGAGAAAAGCACTTTGGTGACATTTGGCTGTAACTTGTTCCCAGTACATTCTGAGTGGCTGGTGACTGTGTGTTGTACCTAAAAGTGCCCAACAGGAATCCCAATGCACCATACATGGGCCCAAATGCCTTCCTTATGACAAAACTGACACTCATTTTCTTAAAAAAATCATTGGTCAAAATAGCCTTTTCAGGCTGAGAGAAGCACTTTGGTGACGTTTCACTGTAACTTGTTCCCAGTATAGTCTAAGTGGCTGCTGACTGTGTGACTTGGTTAAAAGTGGCCAAATAGAAGCCCAATCCACAATACATGAGCCCAAAGGCCTTCCTTATGACTAAACTGACACCCACTTTCTTAAAAATATCATGGGTCTAAATAGCCTTTTCAGGCTGAGAGAAGCACTTTGGTGACATTTGGCTGTAACTTGTTCCCTGTACATTCTGAGTGGTTGGTGACTGTGTGTTGTACCTAAAAGTACCCAACAAGAATCCCAATGCACTATACATGGGCCCAAATGCCTTCCTTATGACAAAACTGACACTCATTTTCTTAAAGAAATCATTGGTCAAAATAGCCTTTTCAGGCTGAGAGAAGCACTTTGGTGACGTTTCACTGTAACTTGTTCCCAGTACAGTCTAAGTGGCTGCTGACTGTGTGACTTGGCTAAAAGTGGCCAAATAGAAGCCCAATCCACAATACATGAGCCCAAAGGCCTTCCTTATGACTAAACTGACACCCACTTTCTTAAAAATATCATGGGTCTAAATAGCCTTTTCAGGCTGAGAAAAGCACTTTGGTGACATTTGGCTGTAACTTGTTCCCAGTACATTCTGAGTGGCTGGTGACTGTGTGTTGTACCTAAAAGTGCCCAACAAGAATCCCAATGCACTATACATGGGCCCAAATGCCTTCCTTATGACAAAACTGACACTCATTTTCTTTAAAAAATCATTGGTCAAAATAGCCTTTTCAGGCTGAGAGAAGCACTTTGGTGACGTTTCACTGTAACTTGTTCCCAGTACAGTCTAAGTGGCTGCTGACTGTGTGACTTGGCTAAAAGTGGCCAAATAGAAGCCCAATCCACAATACATGAGCCCAAAGGCCTTCCTTATGACTAAACTGACACCCACTTTCTTAAAAATATCATGGGTCTAAATAGCCTTTTCAGGCTGAGAGAAGCACTTTGGTGACGTTTCACTGTAACTTGTTCCCAGTACAGTCTAAGTGAATGCTGACTGTGTGACTTGGTTAAAAGTGGCCAAATAGAAGCCCAATCCACATTACATGAGCCCAAAGGCCTTCCTTATGACTAAACTGACACCCACTTTCTTAAAAATATCATGGGTCTAAATAGCCTTTTCAGGCTGAGAAAAGCACTTTTGTGACATTTGGCTGTAACTTGTTCCCAGTACATTCTGAGTGGCTGGTGACTGTGTGTTGTACCTAAAAGTGCCCAACAGGAATCCGAAAGCACCATACATGGGCCCAAATGCCTTCCTTATGACAAAACTGACACTCATTTTTTTTTTTTAAATCATTGGTCAAAATAGCCTTTTCAGGCTGAGAGAAGCACTTTGGTGACATTTAGCTGTAACTTGTTCCCAATACAGTCTAAGTAGCTGCTGACTGTGTAACTTGAATAAAAGTGGCCAAATAGAAGCCCAATCCACATTACATAAGCCCAAAGGCCTTCCTTATGACTAAACTGACACCCACTTTCTTAAAAATATCATGGGTCTAAATAGCCTTTTCAGGCTGAGAAAAGCACTTTGGTGACATTTGGCTGTAACTTGTTCCCAGTACATTCTGAGTGGCTGGTGACTGTGTGTTGTACCTAAAAGTGCCCAACAAGAATCCCAATGCACTATACATGGGCCCAAATGCCTTCCTTATGACAAAACTGACACTCATTTTCTTTAAAAAATCATTGGTCAAAATAGCCTTTTCAGGCTGAGAGAAGCACTTTGGTGACGTTTCACTGTAACTTGTTCCCAGTACAGTCTAAGTGGCTGCTGACTGTGTGACTTGGTTAAAAGTGGCCAAATAGAAGCCCAATCCACATTACATAAGCCCAAAGGCCTTCCTTATGACTAAACTGACACCCACTTTCTTAAAAATATCATGGGTCTAAATAGCCTTTTCAGGCTGAGAAAAGCACTTTGGTGACATTTGGCTGTAACTTGTTCCCAGTACATTCTGAGTGGCTGGTGACTGTGTGTTGTACCTAAAAGTGCCCAACAGGAATCCCAATGCACCATACATGGGCCCAAATGCCTTCCTTATGACAAAACTGACACTAATTTTCTTAAAAAAATCATTGGTCAAAATAGCCTTTTCAGGCTGAGAGAAGCATTTTGGTGACATTTAGCTGTAACTTGTTCCCAGTACAGTCTAAGTGGCTGCTGACTGTGTGACTTGAATAAAAGTGGCCAAATATAAGCCCAATCCACATTACATGAGCCCAAAGGCCTTCCTTATGACTAAACTGACACCCACTTTCTTAAAAATATCATGGGTCTAAATAGCCTTTTCAGGCTGAGAAAAGCACTTTGGTGACATTTGGCTGTAACTTGTTCCCAGTACATTCTGAGTGGCTGGTGACTGTGTGTTGTACCTAAAAGTGCCCAACAGGAATCCCAATGCACCATACATGGGCCCAAATGCCTTCCTTATGACAAAACTGACACTCATTTTCTTAAAAAAATCATTGGTCAAAATAGCCTTTTCAGGCTGAGAGAAGCACTTTGGTGACGTTTCACTGTAACTTGTTCCCAGTATAGTCTAAGTGGCTGCTGACTGTGTGACTTGGTTAAAAGTGGCCAAATAGAAGCCCAATCCACAATACATGAGCCCAAAGGCCTTCCTTATGACTAAACTGACACCCACTTTCTTAAAAATATCATGGGTCTAAATAGCCTTTTCAGGCTGAGAGAAGCACTTTGGTGACATTTGGCTGTAACTTGTTCCCTGTACATTCTGAGTGGTTGGTGACTGTGTGTTGTACCTAAAAGTACCCAACAAGAATCCCAATGCACTATACATGGGCCCAAATGCCTTCCTTATGACAAAACTGACACTCATTTTCTTAAAGAAATCATTGGTCAAAATAGCCTTTTCAGGCTGAGAGAAGCACTTTGGTGACGTTTCACTGTAACTTGTTCCCAGTACAGTCTAAGTGGCTGCTGACTGTGTGACTTGGCTAAAAGTGGCCAAATAGAAGCCCAATCCACAATACATGAGCCCAAAGGCCTTCCTTATGACTAAACTGACACCCACTTTCTTAAAAATATCATGGGTCTAAATAGCCTTTTCAGGCTGAGAAAAGCACTTTGGTGACATTTGGCTGTAACTTGTTCCCAGTACATTCTGAGTGGCTGGTGACTGTGTGTTGTACCTAAAAGTGCCCAACAAGAATCCCAATGCACTATACATGGGCCCAAATGCCTTCCTTATGACAAAACTGACACTCATTTTCTTTAAAAAATCATTGGTCAAAATAGCCTTTTCAGGCTGAGAGAAGCACTTTGGTGACGTTTCACTGTAACTTGTTCCCAGTACAGTCTAAGTGGCTGCTGACTGTGTGACTTGGCTAAAAGTGGCCAAATAGAAGCCCAATCCACAATACATGAGCCCAAAGGCCTTCCTTATGACTAAACTGACACCCACTTTCTTAAAAATATCATGGGTCTAAATAGCCTTTTCAGGCTGAGAGAAGCACTTTGGTGACGTTTCACTGTAACTTGTTCCCAGTACAGTCTAAGTGAATGCTGACTGTGTGACTTGGTTAAAAGTGGCCAAATAGAAGCCCAATCCACATTACATGAGCCCAAAGGCCTTCCTTATGACTAAACTGACACCCACTTTCTTAAAAATATCATGGGTCTAAATAGCCTTTTCAGGCTGAGAAAAGCACTTTTGTGACATTTGGCTGTAACTTGTTCCCAGTACATTCTGAGTGGCTGGTGACTGTGTGTTGTACCTAAAAGTGCCCAACAGGAATCCCAATGCACCATACATGGGCCCAAATGCCTTCCTTATGACAAAACTGACACTCATTTTCTTAAAAAAATCATTGGTCAAAATAGCCTTTTCAGGCTGAGAGAAGCACTTTGGTGACATTTAGCTGTAACTTGTTCCCAATACAGTCTAAGTAGCTGCTGACTGTGTAACTTGAATAAAAGTGGCCAAATAGAAGCCCAATCCACATTACATGAGCCCAAAGGCCTTCCTTATGACTAAACTGACACCCACTTTCTTAAAAATATCATGGGTCTAAATAGCCTTTTCAGGCTGAGAAAAGCACTTTGGTGACATTTGGCTGTAAACTTGTTCCCAGTACATTCTGAGTGGCTGGTGACTGTGTGTTGTACCTAAAAGTGCCCAACAAGAATCCCAATGCACTATACATGGGCCCAAATGCCTTCCTTATGACAAAACTGACACTCATTTTCTTAAAAAAATCATTGGTCAAAATAGCCTTTTCAGGCTGAGAGAAGCACTTTGGTGACGTTTCACTGTAACTTGTTCCCAGTACAGTCTAAGTGGCTGCTGACTGTGTGACTTGGTTAAAAGTGGCCAAATAGAAGCCCAATCCACATTACATAAGCCCAAAGGCCTTCCTTATGACTAAACTGACACCCACTTTCTTAAAAATATCATGGGTCTAAATAGCCTTTTCAGGCTGAGAAAAGCACTTTGGTGACATTTGGCTGTAACTTGTTCCCAGTACATTCTGAGTGGCTGGTGACTGTGTGTTGTACCTAAAAGTGCCCAACAAGTATCCCAATGTACTACACATGGGCCCAAATGCCTTCCTTATGACAAAACTGACACTCATTTTCTTAAAAAAATCATTGGTCAAAATAGCCTTTTCAGGCTGAGAGAAGCACTTTGGTGACGTTTCACTGTAACTTGTTCCCAGTACAGTCTAAGTGGCTGCTGACTGTGTGACTTGGTTAAAAGTGGCCAAATAGAAGCCCAATCCACATTACATAAGCCCAAAGGCCTTCCTTATGACTAAACTGACACCCACTTTCTTAAAAATATCATGGGTCTAAATAGCCTTTTCAGGCTGAGAAAAGCACTTTGGTGACATTTGGCTGTAACTTGTTCCCAGTACATTCTGAGTGGCTGGTGACTGTGTGTTGTACCTAAAAGTGCCCAACAGGAATCCCAATGCACCATACATGGGCCCAAATGCCTTCCTTATGACAAAACTGACACTAATTTTCTTAAAAAAATCATTGGTCAAAATAGCCTTTTCAGGCTGAGAGAAGCATTTTGGTGACATTTAGCTGTAACTTGTTCCCAGTACAGTCTAAGTGGCTGCTGACTGTGTGACTTGAATAAAAGTGGCCAAATATAAGCCCAATCCACATTACATGAGCCCAAAGGCCTTCCTTATGACTAAACTGACACCCACTTTCTTAAAAATATCATGGGTCTAAATAGCCTTTTCAGGCTGAGAAAAGCACTTTGGTGACATTTGGCTGTAACTTGTTCCCAGTACATTCTGAGTGGCTGGTGACTGTGTGTTGTACCTAAAAGTGCCCAACAGGAATCCCAATGCACCATACATGGGCCCAAATGCCTTCCTTATGACAAAACTGACACTCATTTTCTTAAAAAAATCATTGGTCAAAATAGCCTTTTCAGGCTGAGAGAAGCACTTTGGTGACGTTTCACTGTAACTTGTTCCCAGTACAGTCTAAGTGGCTGCTGACTGTGTGACTTGGTTAAAAGTGGCCAAATAGAAGCCCAATCCACAATACATGAGCCCAAAGGCCTTCCTTATGACTAAACTGACACCCACTTTCTTAAAAATATCATGGGTCTAAATAGCCTTTTCAGGCTGAGAGAAGCACTTTGGTGACATTTGGCTGTAACTTGTTCCCTGTACATTCTGAGTGGTTGGTGACTGTGTGTTGTACCTAAAAGTACCCAACAAGAATCCCAATGCACTATACATGGGCCCAAATGCCTTCCTTATGACAAAACTGACACTCATTTTCTTAAAGAAATCATTGGTCAAAATAGCCTTTTCAGGCTGAGAGAAGCACTTTGGTGACGTTTCACTGTAACTTGTTCCCAGTACAGTCTAAGTGGCTGCTGACTGTGTGACTTGGCTAAAAGTGGCCAAATAGAAGCCCAATCCACAATACATGAGCCCAAAGGCCTTCCTTATGACTAAACTGACACCCACTTTCTTAAAAATATCATGGGTCTAAATAGCCTTTTCAGGCTGAGAAAAGCACTTTGGTGACATTTGGCTGTAACTTGTTCCCAGTACATTCTGAGTGGCTGGTGACTGTGTGTTGTACCTAAAAGTGCCCAACAAGAATCCCAATGCACTATACATGGGCCCAAATGCCTTCCTTATGACAAAACTGACACTCATTTTCTTTAAAAAATCATTGGTCAAAATAGCCTTTTCAGGCTGAGAGAAGCACTTTGGTGACGTTTCACTGTAACTTGTTCCCAGTACAGTCTAAGTGGCTGCTGACTGTGTGACTTGGCTAAAAGTGGCCAAATAGAAGCCCAATCCACAATACATGAGCCCAAAGGCCTTCCTTATGACTAAACTGACACCCACTTTCTTAAAAATATCATGGGTCTAAATAGCCTTTTCAGGCTGAGAGAAGCACTTTGGTGACGTTTCACTGTAACTTGTTCCCAGTACAGTCTAAGTGAATGCTGACTGTGTGACTTGGTTAAAAGTGGCCAAATAGAAGCCCAATCCACATTACATGAGCCCAAAGGCCTTCCTTATGACTAAACTGACACCCACTTTCTTAAAAATATCATGGGTCTAAATAGCCTTTTCAGGCTGAGAAAAGCACTTTTGTGACATTTGGCTGTAACTTGTTCCCAGTACATTCTGAGTGGCTGGTGACTGTGTGTTGTACCTAAAAGTGCCCAACAGGAATCCCAATGCACCATACATGGGCCCAAATGCCTTCCTTATGACAAAACTGACACTCATTTTTTTTTTTTTAAATCATTGGTCAAAATAGCCTTTTCAGGCTGAGAGAAGCACTTTGGTGACATTTAGCTGTAACTTGTTCCCAATACAGTCTAAGTAGCTGCTGACTGTGTAACTTGAATAAAAGTGGCCAAATAGAAGCCCAATCCACATTACATGAGCCCAAAGGCCTTCCTTATGACTAAACTGACACCCACTTTCTTAAAAATATCATGGGTCTAAATAGCCTTTTCAGGCTGAGAAAAGCACTTTTGTGACATTTGGCTGTAACTTGTTCCCAGTACATTCTGAGTGGCTGGTGACTGTGTGTTGTACCTAAAAGTGCCCAACAGGAATCCCAATGCACTATACATGGGCCCAAATGCCTTCCTTATGACAAAACTGACACTCATTTTCTTAAAAAAATCATTGGTCAAAATAGCCTTTTCAGGCTGAGAGAAGCACTTTGGTGACATTTAGCTGTAACTTGTTCCCAATACAGTCTAAGTGGCTGCTGACTGTGTAACTTGAATAAAAGTGGCCAAATAGAAGCCCAATCCACATTACATGAGCCCAAAGGCCTTCCTTATGACTAAACTGACACCCACTTTCTTAAAAATATCATGGGTCTAAATAGCCTTTTCAGGCTGAGAAAAGCACTTTGGTGACATTTGGCTGTAACTTGTTCCCAGTACATTCTGAGTGGCTGGTGACTGTGTGTTGTACCTAAAAGTGCCCAACAAGAATCCCAATGCACTATACATGGGCCCAAATGCCTTCCTTATGACAAAACTGACACTCATTTTCTTTAAAAAATCATTGGTCAAAATAGCCTTTTCAGGCTGAGAGAAGCACTTTGGTGACGTTTCACTGTAACTTGTTCCCAGTACAGTCTAAGTGGCTGCTGACTGTGTGACTTGGTTAAAAGTGGCCAAATAGAAGCCCAATCCACATTACATAAGCCCAAAGGCCTTCCTTATGACTAAACTGACACCCACTTTCTTAAAAATATCATGGGTCTAAATAGCCTTTTCAGGCTGAGAAAAGCACTTTGGTGACATTTGGCTGTAACTTGTTCCCAGTACATTCTGAGTGGCTGGTGACTGTGTGTTGTACCTAAAAGTGCCCAACAGGAATCCCAATGCACCATACATGGGCCCAAATGCCTTCCTTATGACAAAACTGACACTAATTTTCTTAAAAAAATCATTGGTCAAAATAGCCTTTTCAGGCTGAGAGAAGCATTTTGGTGACATTTAGCTGTAACTTGTTCCCAGTACAGTCTAAGTGGCTGCTGACTGTGTGACTTGAATAAAAGTGGCCAAATATAAGCCCAATCCACATTACATGAGCCCAAAGGCCTTCCTTATGACTAAACTGACACCCACTTTCTTAAAAATATCATGGGTCTAAATAGCCTTTTCAGGCTGAGAAAAGCACTTTGGTGACATTTGGCTGTAACTTGTTCCCAGTACATTCTGAGTGGCTGGTGACTGTGTGTTGTACCTAAAAGTGCCCAACAGGAATCCCAATGCACCATACATGGGCCCAAATGCCTTCCTTATGACAAAACTGACACTCATTTTCTTAAAAAAATCATTGGTCAAAATAGCCTTTTCAGGCTGAGAGAAGCACTTTGGTGACGTTTCACTGTAACTTGTTCCCAGTATAGTCTAAGTGGCTGCTGACTGTGTGACTTGGTTAAAAGTGGCCAAATAGAAGCCCAATCCACAATACATGAGCCCAAAGGCCTTCCTTATGACTAAACTGACACCCACTTTCTTAAAAATATCATGGGTCTAAATAGCCTTTTCAGGCTGAGAGAAGCACTTTGGTGACATTTGGCTGTAACTTGTTCCCTGTACATTCTGAGTGGTTGGTGACTGTGTGTTGTACCTAAAAGTACCCAACAAGAATCCCAATGCACTATACATGGGCCCAAATGCCTTCCTTATGACAAAACTGACACTCATTTTCTTAAAGAAATCATTGGTCAAAATAGCCTTTTCAGGCTGAGAGAAGCACTTTGGTGACGTTTCACTGTAACTTGTTCCCAGTACAGTCTAAGTGGCTGCTGACTGTGTGACTTGGCTAAAAGTGGCCAAATAGAAGCCCAATCCACAATACATGAGCCCAAAGGCCTTCCTTATGACTAAACTGACACCCACTTTCTTAAAAATATCATGGGTCTAAATAGCCTTTTCAGGCTGAGAAAAGCACTTTGGTGACATTTGGCTGTAACTTGTTCCCAGTACATTCTGAGTGGCTGGTGACTGTGTGTTGTACCTAAAAGTGCCCAACAAGAATCCCAATGCACTATACATGGGCCCAAATGCCTTCCTTATGACAAAACTGACACTCATTTTCTTTAAAAAATCATTGGTCAAAATAGCCTTTTCAGGCTGAGAGAAGCACTTTGGTGACGTTTCACTGTAACTTGTTCCCAGTACAGTCTAAGTGGCTGCTGACTGTGTGACTTGGCTAAAAGTGGCCAAATAGAAGCCCAATCCACAATACATGAGCCCAAAGGCCTTCCTTATGACTAAACTGACACCCACTTTCTTAAAAATATCATGGGTCTAAATAGCCTTTTCAGGCTGAGAGAAGCACTTTGGTGACGTTTCACTGTAACTTGTTCCCAGTACAGTCTAAGTGAATGCTGACTGTGTGACTTGGTTAAAAGTGGCCAAATAGAAGCCCAATCCACATTACATGAGCCCAAAGGCCTTCCTTATGACTAAACTGACACCCACTTTCTTAAAAATATCATGGGTCTAAATAGCCTTTTCAGGCTGAGAAAAGCACTTTTGTGACATTTGGCTGTAACTTGTTCCCAGTACATTCTGAGTGGCTGGTGACTGTGTGTTGTACCTAAAAGTGCCCAACAGGAATCCCAATGCACCATACATGGGCCCAAATGCCTTCCTTATGACAAAACTGACACTCATTTTCTTAAAAAAATCATTGGTCAAAATAGCCTTTTCAGGCTGAGAGAAGCACTTTGGTGACATTTAGCTGTAACTTGTTCCCAATACAGTCTAAGTAGCTGCTGACTGTGTAACTTGAATAAAAGTGGCCAAATAGAAGCCCAATCCACATTACATGAGCCCAAAGGCCTTCCTTATGACTAAACTGACACCCACTTTCTTAAAAATATCATGGGTCTAAATAGCCTTTTCAGGCTGAGAAAAGCACTTTGGTGACATTTGGCTGTAAACTTGTTCCCAGTACATTCTGAGTGGCTGGTGACTGTGTGTTGTACCTAAAAGTGCCCAACAAGAATCCCAATGCACTATACATGGGCCCAAATGCCTTCCTTATGACAAAACTGACACTCATTTTCTTAAAAAAATCATTGGTCAAAATAGCCTTTTCAGGCTGAGAGAAGCACTTTGGTGACGTTTCACTGTAACTTGTTCCCAGTACAGTCTAAGTGGCTGCTGACTGTGTGACTTGGTTAAAAGTGGCCAAATAGAAGCCCAATCCACATTACATAAGCCCAAAGGCCTTCCTTATGACTAAACTGACACCCACTTTCTTAAAAATATCATGGGTCTAAATAGCCTTTTCAGGCTGAGAAAAGCACTTTGGTGACATTTGGCTGTAACTTGTTCCCAGTACATTCTGAGTGGCTGGTGACTGTGTGTTGTACCTAAAAGTGCCCAACAAGTATCCCAATGTACTACACATGGGCCCAAATGCCTTCCTTATGACAAAACTGACACTCATTTTCTTAAAAAAATCATTGGTCAAAATAGCCTTTTCAGGCTGAGAGAAGCACTTTGGTGACGTTTCACTGTAACTTGTTCCCAGTACAGTCTAAGTGGCTGCTGACTGTGTGACTTGGTTAAAAGTGGCCAAATAGAAGCCCAATCCACATTACATAAGCCCAAAGGCCTTCCTTATGACTAAACTGACACCCACTTTCTTAAAAATATCATGGGTCTAAATAGCCTTTTCAGGCTGAGAAAAGCACTTTGGTGACATTTGGCTGTAACTTGTTCCCAGTACATTCTGAGTGGCTGGTGACTGTGTGTTGTACCTAAAAGTGCCCAACAGGAATCCCAATGCACCATACATGGGCCCAAATGCCTTCCTTATGACAAAACTGACACTAATTTTCTTAAAAAAATCATTGGTCAAAATAGCCTTTTCAGGCTGAGAGAAGCATTTTGGTGACATTTAGCTGTAACTTGTTCCCAGTACAGTCTAAGTGGCTGCTGACTGTGTGACTTGAATAAAAGTGGCCAAATATAAGCCCAATCCACATTACATGAGCCCAAAGGCCTTCCTTATGACTAAACTGACACCCACTTTCTTAAAAATATCATGGGTCTAAATAGCCTTTTCAGGCTGAGAAAAGCACTTTGGTGACATTTGGCTGTAACTTGTTCCCAGTACATTCTGAGTGGCTGGTGACTGTGTGTTGTACCTAAAAGTGCCCAACAGGAATCCCAATGCACCATACATGGGCCCAAATGCCTTCCTTATGACAAAACTGACACTCATTTTCTTAAAAAAATCATTGGTCAAAATAGCCTTTTCAGGCTGAGAGAAGCACTTTGGTGACGTTTCACTGTAACTTGTTCCCAGTACAGTCTAAGTGGCTGCTGACTGTGTGACTTGGTTAAAAGTGGCCAAATAGAAGCCCAATCCACAATACATGAGCCCAAAGGCCTTCCTTATGACTAAACTGACACCCACTTTCTTAAAAATATCATGGGTCTAAATAGCCTTTTCAGGCTGAGAGAAGCACTTTGGTGACATTTGGCTGTAACTTGTTCCCTGTACATTCTGAGTGGTTGGTGACTGTGTGTTGTACCTAAAAGTACCCAACAAGAATCCCAATGCACTATACATGGGCCCAAATGCCTTCCTTATGACAAAACTGACACTCATTTTCTTAAAGAAATCATTGGTCAAAATAGCCTTTTCAGGCTGAGAAAAGCACTTTGGTGACGTTTCACTGTAACTTGTTCCCAGTACAGTCTAAGTGGCTGCTGACTGTGTGACTTGGCTAAAAGTGGCCAAATAGAAGCCCAGTCCACAATACATGAGCCCAAAGGCCTTCCTTATGACTAAACTGACACCCACTTTCTTAAAAATATCATGGGTCTAAATAGCCTTTTCAGGCTGAGAAAAGCACTTTGGTGACATTTGGCTGTAACTTGTTCCCAGTACATTCTGAGTGGCTGGTGACTGTGTGTTGTACCTAAAAGTGCCCAACAAGAATCCCAATGCACTATACATGGGCCCAAATGCCTTCCTTATGACAAAACTGACACTCATTTTCTTTAAAAAATCATTGGTCAAAATAGCCTTTTCAGGCTGAGAGAAGCACTTTGGTGACGTTTCACTGTAACTTGTTCCCAGTACAGTCTAAGTGGCTGCTGACTGTGTGACTTGGCTAAAAGTGGCCAAATAGAAGCCCAATCCACAATACATGAGCCCAAAGGCCTTCCTTATGACTAAACTGACACCCACTTTCTTAAAAATATCATGGGTCTAAATAGCCTTTTCAGGCTGAGAGAAGCACTTTGGTGACGTTTCACTGTAACTTGTTCCCAGTACAGTCTAAGTGAATGCTGACTGTGTGACTTGGTTAAAAGTGGCCAAATAGAAGCCCAATCCACATTACATGAGCCCAAAGGCCTTCCTTATGACTAAACTGACACCCACTTTCTTAAAAATATCATGGGTCTAAATAGCCTTTTCAGGCTGAGAAAAGCACTTTTGTGACATTTGGCTGTAACTTGTTCCCAGTACATTCTGAGTGGCTGGTGACTGTGTGTTGTACCTAAAAGTGCCCAACAGGAATCCCAATGCACCATACATGGGCCCAAATGCCTTCCTTATGACAAAACTGACACTCATTTTCTTAAAAAAATCATTGGTCAAAATAGCCTTTTCAGGCTGAGAGAAGCACTTTGGTGACATTTAGCTGTAACTTGTTCCCAATACAGTCTAAGTAGCTGCTGACTGTGTAACTTGAATAAAAGTGGCCAAATAGAAGCCCAATCCACATTACATGAGCCCAAAGGCCTTCCTTATGACTAAACTGACACCCACTTTCTTAAAAATATCATGGGTCTAAATAGCCTTTTCAGGCTGAGAAAAGCACTTTGGTGACATTTGGCTGTAAACTTGTTCCCAGTACATTCTGAGTGGCTGGTGACTGTGTGTTGTACCTAAAAGTGCCCAACAAGAATCCCAATGCACTATACATGGGCCCAAATGCCTTCCTTATGACAAAACTGACACTCATTTTCTTAAAAAAATCATTGGTCAAAATAGCCTTTTCAGGCTGAGAGAAGCACTTTGGTGACGTTTCACTGTAACTTGTTCCCAGTACAGTCTAAGTGGCTGCTGACTGTGTGACTTGGTTAAAAGTGGCCAAATAGAAGCCCAATCCACATTACATAAGCCCAAAGGCCTTCCTTATGACTAAACTGACACCCACTTTCTTAAAAATATCATGGGTCTAAATAGCCTTTTCAGGCTGAGAAAAGCACTTTGGTGACATTTGGCTGTAACTTGTTCCCAGTACATTCTGAGTGGCTGGTGACTGTGTGTTGTACCTAAAAGTGCCCAACAAGTATCCCAATGTACTACACATGGGCCCAAATGCCTTCCTTATGACAAAACTGACACTCATTTTCTTAAAAAAATCATTGGTCAAAATAGCCTTTTCAGGCTGAGAGAAGCACTTTGGTGACGTTTCACTGTAACTTGTTCCCAGTACAGTCTAAGTGGCTGCTGACTGTGTGACTTGGTTAAAAGTGGCCAAATAGAAGCCCAATCCACATTACATAAGCCCAAAGGCCTTCCTTATGACTAAACTGACACCCACTTTCTTAAAAATATCATGGGTCTAAATAGCCTTTTCAGGCTGAGAAAAGCACTTTGGTGACATTTGGCTGTAACTTGTTCCCAGTACATTCTGAGTGGCTGGTGACTGTGTGTTGTACCTAAAAGTGCCCAACAGGAATCCCAATGCACCATACATGGGCCCAAATGCCTTCCTTATGACAAAACTGACACTAATTTTCTTAAAAAAATCATTGGTCAAAATAGCCTTTTCAGGCTGAGAGAAGCATTTTGGTGACATTTAGCTGTAACTTGTTCCCAGTACAGTCTAAGTGGCTGCTGACTGTGTGACTTGAATAAAAGTGGCCAAATATAAGCCCAATCCACATTACATGAGCCCAAAGGCCTTCCTTATGACTAAACTGACACCCACTTTCTTAAAAATATCATGGGTCTAAATAGCCTTTTCAGGCTGAGAAAAGCACTTTGGTGACATTTGGCTGTAACTTGTTCCCAGTACATTCTGAGTGGCTGGTGACTGTGTGTTGTACCTAAAAGTGCCCAACAGGAATCCCAATGCACCATACATGGGCCCAAATGCCTTCCTTATGACAAAACTGACACTCATTTTCTTAAAAAAATCATTGGTCAAAATAGCCTTTTCAGGCTGAGAGAAGCACTTTGGTGACGTTTCACTGTAACTTGTTCCCAGTACAGTCTAAGTGGCTGCTGACTGTGTGACTTGGTTAAAAGTGGCCAAATAGAAGCCCAATCCACAATACATGAGCCCAAAGGCCTTCCTTATGACTAAACTGACACCCACTTTCTTAAAAATATCATGGGTCTAAATAGCCTTTTCAGGCTGAGAGAAGCACTTTGGTGACATTTGGCTGTAACTTGTTCCCTGTACATTCTGAGTGGTTGGTGACTGTGTGTTGTACCTAAAAGTACCCAACAAGAATCCCAATGCACTATACATGGGCCCAAATGCCTTCCTTATGACAAAACTGACACTCATTTTCTTAAAGAAATCATTGGTCAAAATAGCCTTTTCAGGCTGAGAAAAGCACTTTGGTGACGTTTCACTGTAACTTGTTCCCAGTACAGTCTAAGTGGCTGCTGACTGTGTGACTTGGCTAAAAGTGGCCAAATAGAAGCCCAGTCCACAATACATGAGCCCAAAGGCCTTCCTTATGACTAAACTGACACCCACTTTCTTAAAAATATCATGGGTCTAAATAGCCTTTTCAGGCTGAGAAAAGCACTTTGGTGACATTTGGCTGTAACTTGTTCCCAGTACATTCTGAGTGGCTGGTGACTGTGTGTTGTACCTAAAAGTGCCCAACAAGAATCCCAATGCACTATACATGGGCCCAAATGCCTTCCTTATGACAAAACTGACACTCATTTTCTTTAAAAAATCATTGGTCAAAATAGCCTTTTCAGGCTGAGAGAAGCACTTTGGTGACGTTTCACTGTAACTTGTTCCCAGTACAGTCTAAGTGGCTGCTGACTGTGTGACTTGGCTAAAAGTGGCCAAATAGAAGCCCAATCCACAATACATGAGCCCAAAGGCCTTCCTTATGACTAAACTGACACCCACTTTCTTAAAAATATCATGGGTCTAAATAGCCTTTTCAGGCTGAGAGAAGCACTTTGGTGACGTTTCACTGTAACTTGTTCCCAGTACAGTCTAAGTGAATGCTGACTGTGTGACTTGGTTAAAAGTGGCCAAATAGAAGCCCAATCCACATTACATGAGCCCAAAGGCCTTCCTTATGACTAAACTGACACCCACTTTCTTAAAAATATCATGGGTCTAAATAGCCTTTTCAGGCTGAGAAAAGCACTTTTGTGACATTTGGCTGTAACTTGTTCCCAGTACATTCTGAGTGGCTGGTGACTGTGTGTTGTACCTAAAAGTGCCCAACAGGAATCCCAATGCACCATACATGGGCCCAAATGCCTTCCTTATGACAAAACTGACACTCATTTTTTTTTTTTTAAATCATTGGTCAAAATAGCCTTTTCAGGCTGAGAGAAGCACTTTGGTGACATTTAGCTGTAACTTGTTCCCAATACAGTCTAAGTAGCTGCTGACTGTGTAACTTGAATAAAAGTGGCCAAATAGAAGCCCAATCCACATTACATGAGCCCAAAGGCCTTCCTTATGACTAAACTGACACCCACTTTCTTAAAAATATCATGGGTCTAAATAGCCTTTTCAGGCTGAGAAAAGCACTTTTGTGACATTTGGCTGTAACTTGTTCCCAGTACATTCTGAGTGGCTGGTGACTGTGTGTTGTACCTAAAAGTGCCCAACAGGAATCCCAATGCACTATACATGGGCCCAAATGCCTTCCTTATGACAAAACTGACACTCATTTTCTTAAAAAAATCATTGGTCAAAATAGCCTTTTCAGGCTGAGAGAAGCACTTTGGTGACATTTAGCTGTAACTTGTTCCCAATACAGTCTAAGTGGCTGCTGACTGTGTAACTTGAATAAAAGTGGCCAAATAGAAGCCCAATCCACATTACATGAGCCCAAAGGCCTTCCTTATGACTAAACTGACACCCACTTTCTTAAAAATATCATGGGTCTAAATAGCCTTTTCAGGCTGAGAAAAGCACTTTGGTGACATTTGGCTGTAACTTGTTCCCAGTACATTCTGAGTGGCTGGTGACTGTGTGTTGTACCTAAAAGTGCCCAACAGGAATCCCAATGCACCATACATGGGCCCAAATGCCTTCCTTATGACTAAACTGACACCCACTTTCTTAAAAATATCATGGGTCTAAATAGCCTTTTCAGGCTGAGAGAAGCACTTTGGTGACGTTTCACTGTAACTTGTTCCCAGTACAGTCTAAGTGGCTGCTGACTGTGTGACTTGGTTAAAAGTGGCCAAATAGAAGCCCAATCCACAATACATGAGCCCAAAGGCCTTCCTTATGACTAAACTGACACCCACTTTCTTAAAAATATCATGGGTCTAAATAGCCTTTTCAGGCTGAGAGAAGCACTTTGGTGACATTTGGCTGTAACTTGTTCCCTGTACATTCTGAGTGGTTGGTGACTGTGTGTTGTACCTAAAAGTACCCAACAAGAATCCCAATGCACTATACATGGGCCCAAATGCCTTCCTTATGACAAAACTGACACTCATTTTCTTAAAGAAATCATTGGTCAAAATAGCCTTTTCAGGCTGAGAAAAGCACTTTGGTGACGTTTCACTGTAACTTGTTCCCAGTACAGTCTAAGTGGCTGCTGACTGTGTGACTTGGCTAAAAGTGGCCAAATAGAAGCCCAGTCCACAATACATGAGCCCAAAGGCCTTCCTTATGACTAAACTGACACCCACTTTCTTAAAAATATCATGGGTCTAAATAGCCTTTTCAGGCCGAGAAAAGCACTTTGGTGACATTTGGCTGTAACTTGTTCCCAGTACATTCTGAGTGGCTGGTGACTGTGTGTTGTACCTAAAAGTGCCCAACAAGAATCCCAATGCACTATACATGGGCCCAAATGCCTTCCTTATGACAAAACTGACACTCATTTTCTTTAAAAAATCATTGGTCAAAATAGCCTTTTCAGGCTGAGAGAAGCACTTTGGTGACGTTTCACTGTAACTTGTTCCCAGTACAGTCTAAGTGGCTGCTGACTGTGTGACTTGGCTAAAAGTGGCCAAATAGAAGCCCAATCCACAATACATGAGCCCAAAGGCCTTCCTTATGACTAAACTGACACCCACTTTCTTAAAAATATCATGGGTCTAAATAGCCTTTTCAGGCTGAGAGAAGCACTTTGGTGACGTTTCACTGTAACTTGTTCCCAGTACAGTCTAAGTGAATGCTGACTGTGTGACTTGGTTAAAAGTGGCCAAATAGAAGCCCAATCCACATTACATGAGCCCAAAGGCCTTCCTTATGACTAAACTGACACCCACTTTCTTAAAAATATCATGGGTCTAAATAGCCTTTTCAGGCTGAGAAAAGCACTTTTGTGACATTTGGCTGTAACTTGTTCCCAGTACATTCTGAGTGGCTGGTGACTGTGTGTTGTACCTAAAAGTGCCCAACAGGAATCCCAATGCACCATACATGGGCCCAAATGCCTTCCTTATGACAAAACTGACACTCATTTTTTTTTTTAAATCATTGGTCAAAATAGCCTTTTCAGGCTGAGAGAAGCACTTTGGTGACATTTAGCTGTAACTTGTTCCCAATACAGTCTAAGTAGCTGCTGACTGTGTAACTTGAATAAAAGTGGCCAAATAGAAGCCCAATCCACATTACATGAGCCCAAAGGCCTTCCTTATGACTAAACTGACACCCACTTTCTTAAAAATATCATTGGTCTAAATAGCCTTTTCAGGCTGAGAAAAGCACTTTGGTGACATTTGGCTGTAACTTGTTCCCAGTACATTCTGAGTGGCTGGTGACTGTGTGTTGTACCTAAAAGTGCCCAACAGGAATCCCAATGCACCATACATGGGCCCAAATGCCTTCCTTATGACAAAACTGACACTCATTTTCTTAAAAATATCATTGGTCAAAATAGCCTTTTCAGGCTGAGAAAAGCACTTTGGTGATGTTTCACTGTAACTTGTTCCCAGTACAGTCTAAGTGGCTGCTGACTGTGTGACTTGGCTAAAAGTGGCCAAATAGAAGCCCAATCCACAATACATGAGCCCAAAGGCCTTCCTTATGACTAAACTGACACCCACTTTCTTAAAAATATCATGGGTCTAAATAGCCTTTTCAGGCTGAGAGAAGCACTTTGGTGACGTTTCACTGTAACTTGTTCGCAGTACAGTCTAAGTGAATGCTGACTGTGTGACTTGGTTAAAAGTGGCCAAATAGAAGCCCAATCCACATTACATGAGCCCAAAGGCCTTCCTTATGACTAAACTGACACCCACTTTCTTAAAAATATCATGGGTCTAAATAGCCTTTTCAGGCTGAGAAAAGCACTTTTGTGACATTTGGCTGTAACTTGTTCCCTGTACATTCTGAGTGGCTGGTGACTGTGTGTTGTATCTAAAAGTGCCCAACAGGAATCCCAATGCACTATACATGGGCCCAAATGCCTTCCTTATGACAAAACTGACACTCATTTTCTTAAAAAAATCATTGGTCAAAATAGCCTTTTCAGGCTGAGAGAAGCACTTTGGTGACATTTAGCTGTAACTTGTTCCCAATACAGTCTAAGTGGCTGCTGACTGTGTAACTTGAATAAAAGTGGCCAAATAGAAGCCCAATCCACATTACATGAGCCCAAAGGCCTTCCTTATGACTAAACTGACACCCACTTTCTTAAAAATATCATGGGTCTAAATAGCCTTTTCAGGCTGAGAAAAGCACTTTGGTGACATTTGGCTGTAACTTGTTCCCAGTACATTCTGGGTGGCTGGTGACTGTGTGTTGTACCTAAAAGTGCCCAACAGGAATCCCAATGCACCATACATGGGCCCAAATGCCTTCCTTATGACTAAACTGACACCCACTTTCTTAAAAATATCATGGGTCTAAATAGCCTTTTCAGGCTGAGAGAAGCACTTTGGTGACGTTTCACTGTAACTTGTTCCCAGTACAGTCTAAGTGGCTGCTGACTGTGTGACTTGGCTAAAAGTGGCCAAATAGAAGCCCAATCCACAATACATGAGCCCAAAGACCTTCCTTATGACTAAACTGACACCCACTTTTTTTAAAAATATCATGGGTCTAGATAGCCTTTTCAGGCTGAGAGAAGCACTTTGGTGACATTTGGCTGTAACTTGTTCCCTGTACATTCTGAGTGGTTGGTGACTGTGTGTTGTACCTAAAAGTACCCAACAAGAATCCCAATGCACTATACATGGGCCCAAATGCCTTCCTTATGACAAAACTGACACTCATTATCTTAAAAAAATCATTGGTCAAAATAGCCTTTTCAGGCTGAGAGAAGCACTTTGGTGACGTTTCACTGTAACTTGTTCCCAGTACAGTCTAAGTGGCTGCTGACTGTGTGACTTGGCTAAAAGTGGCCAAATAGAAGCCCAATCCACAATACATGAGCCCAAAGGCCTTCCTTATGACAAAACTGACACTAATTTTCTTAAAAAAATCATTGGTCAAAATAGCCTTTTCAGGCTGAGAGAAGCATTTTGGTGACATTTAGCTGTAACTTGTTCCCAGTACAGTCTAAGTGGCTGCTGACTGTGTGACTTGAATAAAAGTGGCCAAATATAAGCCCAATCCACATTACATGAGCCCAAAGGCCTTCCTTATGACTAAACTGACACCCACTTTCTTAAAAATATCATGGGTCTAAATAGCCTTTTCAGGCTGAGAAAAGCACTTTGGTGACATTTGGCTGTAACTTGTTCCCAGTACATTCTGAGTGGCTGGTGACTGTGTGTTGTACCTAAAAGTGCCCAACAGGAATCCCAATGCACCATACATGGGCCCAAATGCCTTCCTTATGACAAAACTGACACTCATTTTCTTAAAAAAATCATTGGTCAAAATAGCCTTTTCAGGCTGAGAGAAGCACTTTGGTGACGTTTCACTGTAACTTGTTCCCAGTACAGTCTAAGTGGCTGCTGACTGTGTGACTTGGTTAAAAGTGGCCAAATAGAAGCCCAATCCACAATACATGAGCCCAAAGGCCTTCCTTATGACTAAACTGACACCCACTTTCTTAAAAATATCATGGGTCTAAATAGCCTTTTCAGGCTGAGAGAAGCACTTTGGTGACATTTGGCTGTAACTTGTTCCCTGTACATTCTGAGTGGTTGGTGACTGTGTGTTGTACCTAAAAGTACCCAACAAGAATCCCAATGCACTATACATGGGCCCAAATGCCTTCCTTATGACAAAACTGACACTCATTTTCTTTAAAAAATCATTGGTCAAAATAGCCTTTTCAGGCTGAGAGAAGCACTTTGGTGACGTTTCACTGTAACTTGTTCCCAGTACAGTCTAAGTGGCTGCTGACTGTGTGACTTGGTTAAAAGTGGCCAAATAGAAGCCCAATCCACATTACATAAGCCCAAAGGCCTTCCTTATGACTAAACTGACACCCACTTTCTTAAAAATATCATGGGTCTAAATAGCCTTTTCAGGCTGAGAAAAGCACTTTGGTGACATTTGGCTGTAACTTGTTCCCAGTACATTCTGAGTGGCTGGTGACTGTGTGTTGTACCTAAAAGTGCCCAACAGGAATCCCAATGCACCATACATGGGCCCAAATGCCTTCCTTATGACAAAACTGACACTAATTTTCTTAAAAAAATCATTGGTCAAAATAGCCTTTTCAGGCTGAGAGAAGCATTTTGGTGACATTTAGCTGTAACTTGTTCCCAGTACAGTCTAAGTGGCTGCTGACTGTGTGACTTGAATAAAAGTGGCCAAATATAAGCCCAATCCACATTACATGAGCCCAAAGGCCTTCCTTATGACTAAACTGACACCCACTTTCTTAAAAATATCATGGGTCTAAATAGCCTTTTCAGGCTGAGAAAAGCACTTTGGTGACATTTGGCTGTAACTTGTTCCCAGTACATTCTGAGTGGCTGGTGACTGTGTGTTGTACCTAAAAGTGCCCAACAGGAATCCCAATGCACCATACATGGGCCCAAATGCCTTCCTTATGACAAAACTGACACTCATTTTCTTTAAAAAATCATTGGTCAAAATAGCCTTTTCAGGCTGAGAGAAGCACTTTGGTGACGTTTCACTGTAACTTGTTCCCAGTATAGTCTAAGTGGCTGCTGACTGTGTGACTTGGTTAAAAGTGGCCAAATAGAAGCCCAATCCACAATACATGAGCCCAAAGGCCTTCCTTATGACTAAACTGACACCCACTTTCTTAAAAATATCATGGGTCTAAATAGCCTTTTCAGGCTGAGAGAAGCACTTTGGTGACATTTGGCTGTAACTTGTTCCCTGTACATTCTGAGTGGTTGGTGACTGTGTGTTGTACCTAAAAGTACCCAACAAGAATCCCAATGCACTATACATGGGCCCAAATGCCTTCCTTATGACAAAACTGACACTCATTTTCTTAAAGAAATCATTGGTCAAAATAGCCTTTTCAGGCTGAGAGAAGCACTTTGGTGACGTTTCACTGTAACTTGTTCCCAGTACAGTCTAAGTGGCTGCTGACTGTGTGACTTGGCTAAAAGTGGCCAAATAGAAGCCCAATCCACAATACATGAGCCCAAAGGCCTTCCTTATGACTAAACTGACACCCACTTTCTTAAAAATATCATGGGTCTAAATAGCCTTTTCAGGCTGAGAAAAGCACTTTGGTGACATTTGGCTGTAACTTGTTCCCAGTACATTCTGAGTGGCTGGTGACTGTGTGTTGTACCTAAAAGTGCCCAACAGGAATCCCAATGCACCATACATGGGCCCAAATGCCTTCCTTATGACAAAACTGACACTCATTTTTTTTTTTTTAAATCATTGGTCAAAATAGCCTTTTCAGGCTGAGAGAAGCACTTTGGTGACATTTAGCTGTAACTTGTTCCCAATACAGTCTAAGTAGCTGCTGACTGTGTAACTTGAATAAAAGTGGCCAAATAGAAGCCCAATCCACATTACATGAGCCCAAAGGCCTTCCTTATGACTAAACTGACACCCACTTTCTTAAAAATATCATGGGTCTAAATAGCCTTTTCAGGCTGAGAAAAGCACTTTTGTGACATTTGGCTGTAACTTGTTCCCAGTACATTCTGAGTGGCTGGTGACTGTGTGTTGTACCTAAAAGTGCCCAACAGGAATCCCAATGCACTATACATGGGCCCAAATGCCTTCCTTATGACAAAACTGACACTCATTTTCTTAAAAAAATCATTGGTCAAAATAGCCTTTTCAGGCTGAGAGAAGCACTTTGGTGACATTTAGCTGTAGCTTGTTCCCAATACAGTCTAAGTGGCTGCTGACTGTGTAACTTGAATAAAAGTGGCCAAATAGAAGCCCAATCCACATTACATGAGCCCAAAGGCCTTCCTTATGACTAAACTGACACCCACTTTCTTAAAAATATCATGGGTCTAAATAGCCTTTTCAGGCTGAGAAAAGCACTTTGGTGACATTTGGCTGTAACTTGTTCCCAGTACATTCTGAGTGGCTGGTGACTGTGTGTTGTACCTAAAAGTGCCCAACAGGAATCCCAATGCACCATACATGGGCCCAAATGCCTTCCTTATGACTAAACTGACACCCACTTTCTTAAAAATATCATGGGTCTAAATAGCCTTTTCAGGCTGAGAGAAGCACTTTGGTGACGTTTCACTGTAACTTGTTCCCAGTACAGTCTAAGTGGCTGCTGACTGTGTGACTTGGTTAAAAGTGGCCAAATAGAAGCCCAATCCACAATACATGAGCCCAAAGGCCTTCCTTATGACTAAACTGACACCCACTTTCTTAAAAATATCATGGGTCTAAATAGCCTTTTCAGGCTGAGAGAAGCACTTTGGTGACATTTGGCTGTAACTTGTTCCCTGTACATTCTGAGTGGTTGGTGACTGTGTGTTGTACCTAAAAGTACCCAACAAGAATCCCAATGCACTATACATGGGCCCAAATGCCTTCCTTATGACAAAACTGACACTCATTTTCTTAAAGAAATCATTGGTCAAAATAGCCTTTTCAGGCTGAGAAAAGCACTTTGGTGACGTTTCACTGTAACTTGTTCCCAGTACAGTCTAAGTGGCTGCTGACTGTGTGACTTGGCTAAAAGTGGCCAAATAGAAGCCCAGTCCACAATACATGAGCCCAAAGGCCTTCCTTATGACTAAACTGACACCCACTTTCTTAAAAATATCATGGGTCTAAATAGCCTTTTCAGGCCGAGAAAAGCACTTTGGTGACATTTGGCTGTAACTTGTTCCCAGTACATTCTGAGTGGCTGGTGACTGTGTGTTGTACCTAAAAGTGCCCAACAAGAATCCCAATGCACTATACATGGGCCCAAATGCCTTCCTTATGACAAAACTGACACTCATTTTCTTTAAAAAATCATTGGTCAAAATAGCCTTTTCAGGCTGAGAGAAGCACTTTGGTGACGTTTCACTGTAACTTGTTCCCAGTACAGTCTAAGTGGCTGCTGACTGTGTGACTTGGCTAAAAGTGGCCAAATAGAAGCCCAATCCACAATACATGAGCCCAAAGGCCTTCCTTATGACTAAACTGACACCCACTTTCTTAAAAATATCATGGGTCTAAATAGCCTTTTCAGGCTGAGAGAAGCACTTTGGTGACGTTTCACTGTAACTTGTTCCCAGTACAGTCTAAGTGAATGCTGACTGTGTGACTTGGTTAAAAGTGGCCAAATAGAAGCCCAATCCACATTACATGAGCCCAAAGGCCTTCCTTATGACTAAACTGACACCCACTTTCTTAAAAATATCATGGGTCTAAATAGCCTTTTCAGGCTGAGAAAAGCACTTTTGTGACATTTGGCTGTAACTTGTTCCCAGTACATTCTGAGTGGCTGGTGACTGTGTGTTGTACCTAAAAGTGCCCAACAGGAATCCCAATGCACCATACATGGGCCCAAATGCCTTCCTTATGACAAAACTGACACTCATTTTTTTTTTTAAATCATTGGTCAAAATAGCCTTTTCAGGCTGAGAGAAGCACTTTGGTGACATTTAGCTGTAACTTGTTCCCAATACAGTCTAAGTAGCTGCTGACTGTGTAACTTGAATAAAAGTGGCCAAATAGAAGCCCAATCCACATTACATGAGCCCAAAGGCCTTCCTTATGACTAAACTGACACCCACTTTCTTAAAAATATCATGGGTCTAAATAGCCTTTTCAGGCTGAGAAAAGCACTTTGGTGACATTTGGCTGTAACTTGTTCCCAGTACATTCTGAGTGGCTGGTGACTGTGTGTTGTACCTAAAAGTGCCCAACAGGAATCCCAATGCACCATACATGGGCCCAAATGCCTTCCTTATGACAAAACTGACACTCATTTTCTTAAAAATATCATTGGTCAAAATAGCCTTTTCAGGCTGAGAAAAGCACTTTGGTGATGTTTCACTGTAACTTGTTCCCAGTACAGTCTAAGTGGCTGCTGACTGTGTGACTTGGCTAAAAGTGGCCAAATAGAAGCCCAATCCACAATACATGAGCCCAAAGGCCTTCCTTATGACTAAACTGACACCCACTTTCTTAAAAATATCATGGGTCTAAATAGCCTTTTCAGGCTGAGAGAAGCACTTTGGTGACGTTTCACTGTAACTTGTTCGCAGTACAGTCTAAGTGAATGCTGACTGTGTGACTTGGTTAAAAGTGGCCAAATAGAAGCCCAATCCACATTACATGAGCCCAAAGGCCTTCCTTATGACTAAACTGACACCCACTTTCTTAAAAATATCATGGGTCTAAATAGCCTTTTCAGGCTGAGAAAAGCACTTTTGTGACATTTGGCTGTAACTTGTTCCCAGTACATTCTGAGTGGCTGGTGACTGTGTGTTGTACCTAAAAGTGCCCAACAGGAATCCCAATGCACTATACATGGGCCCAAATGCCTTCCTTATGACAAAACTGACACTCATTTTCTTAAAAAAATCATTGGTCAAAATAGCCTTTTCAGGCTGAGAGAAGCACTTTGGTGACATTTAGCTGTAACTTGTTCCCAATACAGTCTAAGTGGCTGCTGACTGTGTAACTTGAATAAAAGTGGCCAAATAGAAGCCCAATCCACATTACATGAGCCCAAAGGCCTTCCTTATGACTAAACTGACACCCACTTTCTTAAAAATATCATGGGTCTAAATAGCCTTTTCAGGCTGAGAAAAGCACTTTGGTGACATTTGGCTGTAACTTGTTCCCAGTACATTCTGAGTGGCTGGTGACTGTGTGTTGTACCTAAAAGTGCCCAACAGGAATCCCAATGCACCATACATGGGCCCAAATGCCTTCCTTATGACTAAACTGACACCCACTTTCTTAAAAATATCATGGGTCTAAATAGCCTTTTCAGGCTGAGAGAAGCACTTTGGTGACGTTTCACTGTAACTTGTTCCCAGTACAGTCTAAGTGGCTGCTGACTGTGTGACTTGGCTAAAAGTGGCCAAATAGAAGCCCAATCCACAATACATGAGCCCAAAGACCTTCCTTATGACTAAACTGACACCCACTTTTTTTAAAAATATCATGGGTCTAAATAGCCTTTTCAGGCTGAGAGAAGCACTTTGGTGACATTTGGCTGTAACTTGTTCCCTGTACATTCTGATTGGTTGGTGACTGTGTGTTGTACCTAAAAGTACCCAACAAGAATCCCAATGCACTATACATGGGCCCAAATGCCTTCCTTATGACAAAACTGACACTCATTATCTTAAAAAAATCATTGGTCAAAATAGCCTTTTCAGGCTGAGAGAAGCACTTTGGTGACGTTTCACTGTAACTTGTTCCCAGTACAGTCTAAGTGGCTGCTGACTGTGTGACTTGGCTAAAAGTGGCCAAATAGAAGCCCAATCCACAATACATGAGCCCAAAGGCCTTCCTTATGACAAAACTGACACTAATTTTCTTAAAAAAATCATTGGTCAAAATAGCCTTTTCAGGCTGAGAGAAGCATTTTGGTGACATTTAGCTGTAACTTGTTCCCAGTACAGTCTAAGTGGCTGCTGACTGTGTGACTTGAATAAAAGTGGCCAAATATAAGCCCAATCCACATTACATGAGCCCAAAGGCCTTCCTTATGACTAAACTGACACCCACTTTCTTAAAAATATCATGGGTCTAAATAGCCTTTTCAGGCTGAGAAAAGCACTTTGGTGACATTTGGCTGTAACTTGTTCCCAGTACATTCTGAGTGGCTGGTGACTGTGTGTTGTACCTAAAAGTGCCCAACAGGAATCCCAATGCACCATACATGGGCCCAAATGCCTTCCTTATGACAAAACTGACACTCATTTTCTTAAAAAAATCATTGGTCAAAATAGCCTTTTCAGGCTGAGAGAAGCACTTTGGTGACGTTTCACTGTAACTTGCTCCCAGTACAGTCTAAGTGGCTGCTGACTGTGTGACTTGGTTAAAAGTGGCCAAATAGAAGCCCAATCCACAATACATGAGCCCAAAGGCCTTCCTTATGACTAAACTGACACCCACTTTCTTAAAAATATCATGGGTCTAAATAGCCTTTTCAGGCTGAGAGAAGCACTTTGGTGACATTTGGCTGTAACTTGTTCCCTGTACATTCTGAGTGGTTGGTGACTGTGTGTTGTACCTAAAAGTACCCAACAAGAATCCCAATGCACTATACATGGGCCCAAATGCCTTCCTTATGACAAAACTGACACTCATTTTCTTTAAAAAATCATTGGTCAAAATAGCCTTTTCAGGCTGAGAGAAGCACTTTGGTGACGTTTCACTGTAACTTGTTCCCAGTACAGTCTAAGTGGCTGCTGACTGTGTGACTTGGTTAAAAGTGGCCAAATAGAAGCCCAATCCACATTACATAAGCCCAAAGGCCTTCCTTATGACTAAACTGACACCCACTTTCTTAAAAATATCATGGGTCTAAATAGCCTTTTCAGGCTGAGAAAAGCACTTTGGTGACATTTGGCTGTAACTTGTTCCCAGTACATTCTGAGTGGCTGGTGACTGTGTGTTGTACCTAAAAGTGCCCAACAGGAATCCCAATGCACCATACATGGGCCCAAATGCCTTCCTTATGACAAAACTGACACTAATTTTCTTAAAAAAATCATTGGTCAAAATAGCCTTTTCAGGCTGAGAGAAGCATTTTGGTGACATTTAGCTGTAACTTGTTCCCAGTACAGTCTAAGTGGCTGCTGACTGTGTGACTTGAATAAAAGTGGCCAAATATAAGCCCAATCCACATTACATGAGCCCAAAGGCCTTCCTTATGACTAAACTGACACCCACTTTCTTAAAAATATCATGGGTCTAAATAGCCTTTTCAGGCTGAGAAAAGCACTTTGGTGACATTTGGCTGTAACTTGTTCCCAGTACATTCTGAGTGGCTGGTGACTGTGTGTTGTACCTAAAAGTGCCCAACAGGAATCCCAATGCACCATACATGGGCCCAAATGCCTTCCTTATGACAAAACTGACACTCATTTTCTTAAAAAAATCATTGGTCAAAATAGCCTTTTCAGGCTGAGAGAAGCACTTTGGTGACGTTTCACTGTAACTTGTTCCCAGTATAGTCTAAGTGGCTGCTGACTGTGTGACTTGGTTAAAAGTGGCCAAATAGAAGCCCAATCCACAATACATGAGCCCAAAGGCCTTCCTTATGACTAAACTGACACCCACTTTCTTAAAAATATCATGGGTCTAAATAGCCTTTTCAGGCTGAGAGAAGCACTTTGGTGACATTTGGCTGTAACTTGTTCCCTGTACATTCTGAGTGGTTGGTGACTGTGTGTTGTACCTAAAAGTACCCAACAAGAATCCCAATGCACTATACATGGGCCCAAATGCCTTCCTTATGACAAAACTGACACTCATTTTCTTAAAGAAATCATTGGTCAAAATAGCCTTTTCAGGCTGAGAGAAGCACTTTGGTGACGTTTCACTGTAACTTGTTCCCAGTACAGTCTAAGTGGCTGCTGACTGTGTGACTTGGCTAAAAGTGGCCAAATAGAAGCCCAATCCACAATACATGAGCCCAAAGGCCTTCCTTATGACTAAACTGACACCCACTTTCTTAAAAATATCATGGGTCTAAATAGCCTTTTCAGGCTGAGAGAAGCACTTTGGTGACGTTTCACTGTAACTTGTTCCCAGTACAGTCTAAGTGAATGCTGACTGTGTGACTTGGTTAAAAGTGGCCAAATAGAAGCCCAATCCACATTACATGAGCCCAAAGGCCTTCCTTATGACTAAACTGACACCCACTTTCTTAAAAATATCATGGGTCTAAATAGCCTTTTCAGGCTGAGAAAAGCACTTTTGTGACATTTGGCTGTAACTTGTTCCCAGTACATTCTGAGTGGCTGGTGACTGTGTGTTGTACCTAAAAGTGCCCAACAGGAATCCCAATGCACCATACATGGGCCCAAATGCCTTCCTTATGACAAAACTGACACTCATTTTCTTAAAAAAATCATTGGTCAAAATAGCCTTTTCAGGCTGAGAGAAGCACTTTGGTGACATTTAGCTGTAACTTGTTCCCAATACAGTCTAAGTAGCTGCTGACTGTGTAACTTGAATAAAAGTGGCCAAATAGAAGCCCAATCCACATTACATGAGCCCAAAGGCCTTCCTTATGACTAAACTGACACCCACTTTCTTAAAAATATCATGGGTCTAAATAGCCTTTTCAGGCTGAGAAAAGCACTTTGGTGACATTTGGCTGTAACTTGTTCCCAGTACATTCTGAGTGGCTGGTGACTGTGTGTTGTACCTAAAAGTGCCCAACAGGAATCCCAATGCACCATACATGGGCCCAAATGCCTTCCTTATGACAAAACTGACACTCATTTTCTTAAAAAAATCATTGGTCAAAATAGCCTTTTCAGGCTGAGAGAAGCACTTTGGTGACGTTTCACTGTAACTTGTTCCCAGTACAGTCTAAGTGGCTGCTGACTGTGTGACTTGGTTAAAAGTGGCCAAAAAGAAGCCCAATCCACAATACATGAGCCCAAAGGCCTTCCTTATGACTAAACTGACACCCACTTTCTTAAAAATATCATGGGTCTAAATAGCCTTTTCAGGCTGAGAGAAGCACTTTGGTGACATTTGGCTGTAACTTGTTCCCTGTACATTCTGAGTGGTTGGTGACTGTGTGTTGTACCTAAAAGTACCCAACAAGAATCCCAATGCACTATACATGGGCCCAAATGCCTTCCTTATGACAAAACTGACACTCATTTTCTTAAAGAAATCATTGGTCAAAATAGCCTTTTCAGGCTGAGAAAAGCACTTTGGTGACGTTTCACTGTAACTTGTTCCCAGTACAGTCTAAGTGGCTGGTGACTGTGTGACTTGGCTAAAAGTGGCCAAATAGAAGCCCAATCCACAATACATGAGCCCAAAGGCCTTCCTTATGACTAAACTGACACCCACTTTCTTAAAAATATCATGGGTCTAAATAGCCTTTTCAGGCTGAGAAAAGCACTTTGGTGACATTTGGCTGTAACTTGTTCCCAGTACATTCTGAGTGGCTGGTGACTGTGTGTTGTACCTAAAAGTGCCCAACAAGAATCCCAATGCACTATACATGGGCCCAAATGCCTTCCTTATGACAAAACTGACACTCATTTTCTTTAAAAAATCATTGGTCAAAATAGCCTTTTCAGGCTGAGAGAAGCACTTTGGTGACGTTTCACTGTAACTTGTTCCCAGTACAGTCTAAGTGGCTGCTGACTGTGTGACTTGGCTAAAAGTGGCCAAATAGAAGCCCAATCCACAATACATGAGCCCAAAGGCCTTCCTTATGACTAAACTGACACCCACTTTCTTAAAAATATCATGGGTCTAAATAGCCTTTTCAGGCTGAGAGAAGCACTTTGGTGACGTTTCACTGTAACTTGTTCCCAGTACAGTCTAAGTGAATGCTGACTGTGTGACTTGGTTAAAAGTGGCCAAATAGAAGCCCAATCCACATTACATGAGCCCAAAGGCCTTCCTTATGACTAAACTGACACCCACTTTCTTAAAAATATCATGGGTCTAAATAGCCTTTTCAGGCTGAGAAAAGCACTTTTGTGACATTTGGCTGTAACTTGTTCCCAGTACATTCTGAGTGGCTGGTGACTGTGTGTTGTACCTAAAAGTGCCCAACAGGAATCCCAATGCACCATACATGGGCCCAAATGCCTTCCTTATGACAAAACTGACACTCATTTTTTTTTTTTAAATCATTGGTCAAAATAGCCTTTTCAGGCTGAGAGAAGCACTTTGGTGACATTTAGCTGTAACTTGTTCCCAATACAGTCTAAGTAGCTGCTGACTGTGTAACTTGAATAAAAGTGGCCAAATAGAAGCCCAATCCACATTACATGAGCCCAAAGGCCTTCCTTATGACTAAACTGACACCCACTTTCTTAAAAATATCATGGGTCTAAATAGCCTTTTCAGGCTGAGAAAAGCACTTTGGTGACATTTGGCTGTAACTTGTTCCCAGTACATTCTGAGTGGCTGGTGACTGTGTGTTGTACCTAAAAGTGCCCAACAGGAATCCCAATGCACCATACATGGGCCCAAATGCCTTCCTTATGACAAAACTGACACTCATTTTCTTAAAAATATCATTGGTCAAAATAGCCTTTTCAGGCTGAGAAAAGCACTTTGGTGATGTTTCACTGTAACTTGTTCCCAGTACAGTCTAAGTGGCTGCTGACTGTGTGACTTGGCTAAAAGTGGCCAAATAGAAGCCCAATCCACAATACATGAGCCCAAAGGCCTTCCTTATGACTAAACTGACACCCACTTTCTTAAAAATATCATGGGTCTAAATAGCCTTTTCAGGCTGAGAGAAGCACTTTGGTGACGTTTCACTGTAACTTGTTCGCAGTACAGTCTAAGTGAATGCTGACTGTGTGACTTGGTTAAAAGTGGCCAAATAGAAGCCCAATCCACATTACATGAGCCCAAAGGCCTTCCTTATGACTAAACTGACACCCACTTTCTTAAAAATATCATGGGTCTAAATAGCCTTTTCAGGCTGAGAAAAGCACTTTTGTGACATTTGGCTGTAACTTGTTCCCAGTACATTCTGAGTGGCTGGTGACTGTGTGTTGTACCTAAAAGTGCCCAACAGGAATCCCAATGCACTATACATGGGCCCAAATGCCTTCCTTATGACAAAACTGACACTCATTTTCTTAAAAAAATCATTGGTCAAAATAGCCTTTTCAGGCTGAGAGAAGCACTTTGGTGACATTTAGCTGTAACTTGTTCCCAATACAGTCTAAGTGGCTGCTGACTGTGTAACTTGAATAAAAGTGGCCAAATAGAAGCCCAATCCACATTACATGAGCCCAAAGGCCTTCCTTATGACTAAACTGACACCCACTTTCTTAAAAATATCATGGGTCTAAATAGCCTTTTCAGGCTGAGAAAAGCACTTTGGTGACATTTGGCTGTAACTTGTTCCCAGTACATTCTGAGTGGCTGGTGACTGTGTGTTGTACCTAAAAGTGCCCAACAGGAATCCCAATGCACCATACATGGGCCCAAATGCCTTCCTTATGACTAAACTGACACCCACTTTCTTAAAAATATCATGGGTCTAAATAGCCTTTTCAGGCTGAGAAAAGCACTTTGGTGACATTTGGCTGTAACTTGTTCCCAGTACATTCTGAGTGGCTGGTGACTGTGTGTTGTACCTAAAAGTGCCCAACAGGAATCCCAATGCACCATACATGGGCCCAAATGCCTTCCTTATGACAAAACTGACACTAATTTTCTTAAAAAAATCATTGGTCAAAATAGCCTTTTCAGGCTGAGAGAAGCATTTTGGTGACATTTAGCTGTAACTTGTTCCCAGTACAGTCTAAGTGGCTGCTGACTGTGTGACTTGAATAAAAGTGGCCAAATATAAGCCTAATCCACATTACATGAGCCCAAAGGCCTTCCTTATGACTAAACTGACACCCACTTTCTTAAAAATATCATGGGTCTAAATAGCCTTTTCAGGCTGAGAAAAGCACTTTGGTGACATTTGGCTGTAACTTGTTCCCAGTACATTCTGAGTGGCTGGTGACTGTGTGTTGTACCTAAAAGTGCCCAACAGGAATCCCAATGCACCATACATGGGCCCAAATGCCTTCCTTATGACAAAACTGACACTCATTTTCTTAAAAAAATCATTGGTCAAAATAGCCTTTTCAGGCTGAGAGAAGCACTTTGGTGACGTTTCACTGTAACTTGTTCCCAGTACAGTCTAAGTGGCTGCTGACTGTGTGACTTGGTTAAAAGTGGCCAAAAAGAAGCCCAATCCACAATACATGAGCCCAAAGGCCTTCCTTATGACTAAACTGACACCCACTTTCTTAAAAATATCATGGGTCTAAATAGCCTTTTCAGGCTGAGAGAAGCACTTTGGTGACATTTGGCTGTAACTTGTTCCCTGTACATTCTGAGTGGTTGGTGACTGTGTGTTGTACCTAAAAGTACCCAACAAGAATCCCAATGCACTATACATGGGCCCAAATGCCTTCCTTATGACAAAACTGACACTCATTTTCTTAAAGAAATCATTGGTCAAAATAGCCTTTTCAGGCTGAGAAAAGCACTTTGGTGACGTTTCACTGTAACTTGTTCCCAGTACAGTCTAAGTGGCTGGTGACTGTGTGACTTGGCTAAAAGTGGCCAAATAGAAGCCCAATCCACAATACATGAGCCCAAAGGCCTTCCTTATGACTAAACTGACACCCACTTTCTTAAAAATATCATGGGTCTAAATAGCCTTTTCAGGCTGAGAAAAGCACTTTGGTGACATTTGGCTGTAACTTGTTCCCAGTACATTCTGAGTGGCTGGTGACTGTGTGTTGTACCTAAAAGTGCCCAACAAGAATCCCAATGCACTATACATGGGCCCAAATGCCTTCCTTATGACAAAACTGACACTCATTTTCTTTAAAAAATCATTGGTCAAAATAGCCTTTTCAGGCTGAGAGAAGCACTTTGGTGACGTTTCACTGTAACTTGTTCCCAGTACAGTCTAAGTGGCTGCTGACTGTGTGACTTGGCTAAAAGTGGCCAAATAGAAGCCCAATCCACAATACATGAGCCCAAAGGCCTTCCTTATGACTAAACTGACACCCACTTTCTTAAAAATATCATGGGTCTAAATAGCCTTTTCAGGCTGAGAGAAGCACTTTGGTGACGTTTCACTGTAACTTGTTCCCAGTACAGTCTAAGTGAATGCTGACTGTGTGACTTGGTTAAAAGTGGCCAAATAGAAGCCCAATCCACATTACATGAGCCCAAAGGCCTTCCTTATGACTAAACTGACACCCACTTTCTTAAAAATATCATGGGTCTAAATAGCCTTTTCAGGCTGAGAAAAGCACTTTTGTGACATTTGGCTGTAACTTGTTCCCAGTACATTCTGAGTGGCTGGTGACTGTGTGTTGTACCTAAAAGTGCCCAACAGGAATCCCAATGCACCATACATGGGCCCAAATGCCTTCCTTATGACAAAACTGACACTCATTTTTTTTTTTTAAATCATTGGTCAAAATAGCCTTTTCAGGCTGAGAGAAGCACTTTGGTGACATTTAGCTGTAACTTGTTCCCAATACAGTCTAAGTAGCTGCTGACTGTGTAACTTGAATAAAAGTGGCCAAATAGAAGCCCAATCCACATTACATGAGCCCAAAGGCCTTCCTTATGACTAAACTGACACCCACTTTCTTAAAAATATCATGGGTCTAAATAGCCTTTTCAGGCTGAGAAAAGCACTTTGGTGACATTTGGCTGTAACTTGTTCCCAGTACATTCTGAGTGGCTGGTGACTGTGTGTTGTACCTAAAAGTGCCCAACAGGAATCCCAATGCACCATACATGGGCCCAAATGCCTTCCTTATGACAAAACTGACACTCATTTTCTTAAAAATATCATTGGTCAAAATAGCCTTTTCAGGCTGAGAAAAGCACTTTGGTGATGTTTCACTGTAACTTGTTCCCAGTACAGTCTAAGTGGCTGCTGACTGTGTGACTTGGCTAAAAGTGGCCAAATAGAAGCCCAATCCACAATACATGAGCCCAAAGGCCTTCCTTATGACTAAACTGACACCCACTTTCTTAAAAATATCATGGGTCTAAATAGCCTTTTCAGGCTGAGAGAAGCACTTTGGTGACGTTTCACTGTAACTTGTTCGCAGTACAGTCTAAGTGAATGCTGACTGTGTGACTTGGTTAAAAGTGGCCAAATAGAAGCCCAATCCACATTACATGAGCCCAAAGGCCTTCCTTATGACTAAACTGACACCCACTTTCTTAAAAATATCATGGGTCTAAATAGCCTTTTCAGGCTGAGAAAAGCACTTTTGTGACATTTGGCTGTAACTTGTTCCCAGTACATTCTGAGTGGCTGGTGACTGTGTGTTGTACCTAAAAGTGCCCAACAGGAATCCCAATGCACTATACATGGGCCCAAATGCCTTCCTTATGACAAAACTGACACTCATTTTCTTAAAAAAATCATTGGTCAAAATAGCCTTTTCAGGCTGAGAGAAGCACTTTGGTGACATTTAGCTGTAACTTGTTCCCAATACAGTCTAAGTGGCTGCTGACTGTGTAACTTGAATAAAAGTGGCCAAATAGAAGCCCAATCCACATTACATGAGCCCAAAGGCCTTCCTTATGACTAAACTGACACCCACTTTCTTAAAAATATCATGGGTCTAAATAGCCTTTTCAGGCTGAGAAAAGCACTTTGGTGACATTTGGCTGTAACTTGTTCCCAGTACATTCTGAGTGGCTGGTGACTGTGTGTTGTACCTAAAAGTGCCCAACAGGAATCCCAATGCACCATACATGGGCCCAAATGCCTTCCTTATGACTAAACTGACACCCACTTTCTTAAAAATATCATGGGTCTAAATAGCCTTTTCAGGCTGAGAGAAGCACTTTGGTGACGTTTCACTGTAACTTGTTCCCAGTACAGTCTAAGTGGCTGCTGACTGTGTGACTTGGCTAAAAGTGGCCAAATAGAAGCCCAATCCACAATACATGAGCCCAAAGACCTTCCTTATGACTAAACTGACACCCACTTTTTTTTTAAATATCATGGGTCTAAATAGCCTTTTCAGGCTGAGAGAAGCACTTTGGTGACATTTGGCTGTAACTTGTTCCCTGTACATTCTGAGTGGTTGGTGACTGTGTGTTGTACCTAAAAGTACCCAACAAGAATCCCAATGCACTATACATGGGCCCAAATGCCTTCCTTATGACAAAACTGACACTCATTATCTTAAAAAAATCATTGGTCAAAATAGCCTTTTCAGGCTGAGAGAAGCACTTTGGTGACGTTTCACTGTAACTTGTTCCCAGTACAGTCTAAGTGGCTGCTGACTGTGTGACTTGGCTAAAAGTGGCCAAATAGAAGCCCAATCCACAATACATGAGCCCAAAGGCCTTCCTTATGACAAAACTGACACTCATTTTCTTAAAAAAATCATTGGTCAAAATAGCCTTTTCAGGCTGAGAGAAGCACTTTGGTGACGTTTCACTGTAACTTGTTCCCAGTACAGTCTAAGTGAATGCTGACTGTGTGACTTGGTTAAAAGTGGCCAAATAGAAGCCCAATCCACATTACATGAGCCCAAAGGCCTTCCTTATGACTAAACTGACACCCACTTTCTTAAAAATATCATGGGTCTAAATAGCCTTTTCAGGCTGAGAAAAGCACTTTGGTGACATTTGGCTGTAACTTGTTCCCAGTACATTCTGAGTGGCTGGTGACTGTGTGTTGTACCTAAAAGTGCCCAACAGGAATCCCAATGCACCATACATGGGCCCAAATGCCTTCCTTATGACAAAACTGACACTCATTTTCTTAAAAAAATCATTGGTCAAAATAGCCTTTTCAGGCTGAGAGAAGCACTTTGGTGACATTTAGCTGTAACTTGTTCCCAGTACAGTCTAAGTCAGTGGTTCTCAACCTGTGGTACGCGTACCACCGGTGGTACTTGAGCCCCCCCCTGGTGGTACGCGGAAGAATCTTCCCAAAAATGAAAAAAGTGGGGGGGAAATGAATTACCATAATATCACTCAAATTTAATTTAAAAAAGGTTTTGTTGAACACTTTGTCAGTGTGGGAACAGCGCATTTCCTGGCTGTTACTTTGAATGCGCCGGTACTGGTAGCCACGATCAAAACAAACACGGTGAAGGGCAGGGGTGAAAGTGGGCCGGCACGGTCCGGAACGGCGTTCCGGTAAAAGATTCGGTGGCGGAACGCCGTTCCGTTAAGAAAAAGTCAAACGGGACGACGGGACACTCTCACAGATCCGTGATTTCCCCCCACTGTTTGTCTGACTTTTTTTTTTCTCCCCCGTTCCGCATAAACAGCTGCTTTCGCGTGAAGTTAAGTAGTTTCAACTAGGCTACCTGGGTACTTCTACTTCCAGTAGTATGATTTCAAAATAAAACGTGTGTTGAATTGTAACATTACAAGGATAGAGTTTTAAAAAACCTCTTATTCTGAAATGCACATCGTTTTGAAAGGAAACCAGATTTATTTTCTGGAGGCCACTTGACAGCTTTCTGCTCACGGAACACAGCTCCACTTGACTAACGTGCATCGTCAAAATATAAATAACACGGACGTGGGTCATGGGACATTATGGAATATAAAGACTTTGTGGCAAAAGTTCATATTTACAACCATGATCTCTGAAACCAAGACAATGTGGGGCTATGGAACAAAAGTGTGTTTTCTTTCATCTTTTCAGAAGGTGAGTAATTCATCTTATCTAATGCTGACAGTGGTGGAAAGTAACTAAGTACATGTACTCAAATACTGTACTTGAGTATAATTTTAAGGTAATTTTACTTGACTGGAGTATTTCCAATTTGCAATATTTTTATTTCTATTCCAATACATCTCAGAGGCAAATATTATACTTTTACTCCACCTCAATTATTTGAAAACTTTAGTTACTACTAGTAACTTTGTGGATTTTAATTATTATGACAAAACATACATAAACCGCTTCAGCCCCATTTAAACTTTGGCTTTTTGAAAATGTACTTGGTATTGTACAGTATGGTCAAGTTGGACATGAGTTAATAGCGTCACAATCATTTTTAACCACTTAGCTTTGGCTATTCAAAAATAGCAGGCACCGCGCTATGAGCTTGTAGATCTGCTATTTTTGGAAAAACCTTGAAAAAGTGTTGCATATCTTTGAATATTTTTTTTTTTTTAAAGCGAAAATGAACTGATATCTTTGCTTCTGGGGGTCCCTGGCACAAAACATTTTCAAATGGGGGTCCACGGCCGAATGTTTATCAATTTAGGGGTCCTTGGCATGATAAAGGTTGAAAACCACTGCCCTAAATCCATCCTAAACCCGCCCAAAAAGCATCAATAACCGCTAATAACCGCCCAAAAAATCGCGCGCGCTGCGCGCGCGCAAAATATCGCACGCGCGCTTCGCGCGCGCACGATGCCAAACGTGCACGCGCGTAATGGTACTTGGAATGACAGATAAAATCTGAGGTGGTACTTGTTGTAAAAAGGTTGAGAACCACTGGTCTAAGTGGCTGCTGACTGTGTGACTTGAATAAAAGTGGCCAAATAGAAGCCCAATCCACATTACATGAGCCCAAAGGCCTTCCTTATGACTAAACTGACACCCACTTTTTAAAAAAATTATCATGGGTCTAAATAGCCTTTTCAGGCTGAGAGAAGCACGTTGGTGACATTTGGCTGTAACTTGTTCCCAGTACATTCTGAGTGGTTGGTGACTGTGTGTTGTACCTAAAAGTACCCAACAAGAATCCCAATGCACTATACATGGGCCCAAATGCCTTCCTTATGACAAAACTGACACTCATTTTCTTAAAAAAATCATTGGTCAAAATAGCCTTTTCAGGCTGAGAGAAGCACTTTGGTGACGTTTCACTGTAACTTGTTCCCAGTACAGTCTAAGTGAATGCTGACTGTGTGACTTGGTTAAAAGTGGCCAAATAGAAGCCCAATCCACATTACATGAGCCCAAAGGCCTTCCTTATGACTAAACTGACACCCACTTTCTTAAAAATATCATGGGTCTAAATAGCCTTTTCAGGCTGAGAAAAGCACTTTGGTGACATTTGACTGTAACTTGTTCCCAGTACATTCTGAATGGCTGGTGACTGTGTGTTGTACCTAAAAGTGCCCAACAGGAATCCCAATGCACCATACATGGGCCCAAATGCCTTCCTTATGACAAAACTGACACTCATTTTCTTAAAAAAATCATTGGTCAAAATAGCCTTTTCAGGCTGAGAGAAGCACTTTGGTGACGTTTCACTGTAACTTGTTCCCAGTACAGTCTAAGTGGCTGCTGACTGTGTGACTTGGCTAAAAGTGGCCAAATAGAAGCCCAATCCACAATACATGAGCCCAAAGACCTTCCTTATGACTAAACTGACACCCACTTTTTTTTTAAATATCTAGGGTCTAAATAGCCTTTTCAGGCTGAGAGAAGCACTTTGGTGACATTTGGCTGTAACTTGTTCCCTGTACATTCTGAGTGGTTGGTGACTGTGTGTTGTACCTAAAAGTACCCAACAAGAATCCCAATGCACTATACATGGGCCCAAATGCCTTCCTTATGACAAAACTGACACTCATTTTCTTAAAAAAATCATTGGTCAAAATAGCCTTTTCAGGCTGAGAGAAGCACTTTGGTGACGCTTCACTGTAACTTGTTCCCAGTACAGTCTAAGTGAATGCTGACTGTGTGACTTGGTTAAAAGTGGCCAAATAGAAGCCCAATCCACATTACATAAGCCCAAAGGCCTTCCTTATGACTAAACTGACACCCACTTTCTTAAAAATATCATGGGTCTAAATAGCCTTTTCAGGCTGAGAAAAGCACTTTGGTGACATTTGGCTGTAACTTGTTCCCAGTACATTCTGAGTGGCTGGTGACTGTGTGTTGTACCTAAAAGTGCCCAACAGGAATCCCAATGCACTATACATGGGCCCAAATGCCTTCCTTATGACAAAACTGACACTCATTTTCTTAAAAAAATCATTGGTCAAAATAGGCTTTTCAGGCTGAGAGAAGCACTTTGGTGACGTTTCACTGTAACTTGTTCCCAGTACAGTCTAAGTGGCTGCTGACTGTGTGACTTGGCTAAAAGTGGCCAAATAGATGCCCAATCCACAATACATGAGCCCAAAGGCCTTCCTTATGACAAAACTGACACTCATTTTCTTAAAAAAATCATTGGTCAAAATAGCCTTTTCAGGCTGAGAGAAGCACTTTGGTGACGTTTCACTGTAACTTGTTCCCAGTACAGTCTAAGTGAATGCTGACTGTGTGACTTGGTTAAAAGTGGCCAAATAGAAGCCCAATCCACATTACATAAGCCCAAAGGCCTTCCTTATGACTAAACTGACACCCACTTTCTTAAAAATATCATGGGTCTAAATAGCCTTTTCAGGCTGAGAAAAGCACTTTGGTGACATTTGGCTGTAACTTGTTCCCAGTACATTCTGAGTGGCTGGTGACTGTGTGTTGTACCTAAAAGTTCCCAACAGGAATCCCAATGCACTATACATGGGCCCAAATGCCTTCCTTATGACAAAACTGACACTCATTTTCTTAAAGAAATCATTGGTCAAAATAGCCTTTTCAGGCTGAGAGAAGCACTTTGGTGACGTTTCACTGTAACTTGTTCCCAGTACAGTCTAAGTGGCTGCTGACTGTGTGACTTGGTTAAAAGTGGCCAAATAGAAGCCCAATCCACAATACATGAGCCCAAAGGCCTTCCTTATGACTAAACTGACACCCACTTTCTTAAAAATATCATGGGTCTAAATAGCCTTTTCAGGCTGAGAAAAGCACTTTGGTGACATTTGGCTGTAACTTGTTCCCAGTACATTCTGAGTGGCTGGTGACTATGTGTTGTACCTAAAAGTGCCCAACAGGAATCCCAATGCACCATACATGGGCCCAAATGCCTTCCTTGTGACAAAACTGACACTCATTTTCTTAAAAAAATCATTGGTCAAAATAGCCTTTTCAGGCTGAGAAAAGCACTTTGGTGACGTTTCACTGTAACTTGTTCCCAGTACAGTCTAAGTGGCTGCTGACTGTGTGACTTGGTTAAAAGTGGCCAAATAGAAGCCCAATCCACATTACATAAGCCCAAAGGCCTTCCTTATGACTAAACTGACACCCACTTTCTTAAAAATATCATGGGTCTAAATAGCCTTTTCAGGCTGAGAAAAGCACTTTGGTGACATTTGGCTGTAACTTGTTCCCAGTACATTCTGAGTGGCTGGTGACTGTGTGTTGTACCTGAAAGTGCCCAACAAGAATCCCAATGCACTATACATGGGCCCAAATGCCTTCCTTATGACAAAACTGACACTCATTTTCTTAAAAAAATCATTGGTCAAAATAGCCTTTTCAGGCTGAGAGAAGCACTTTGGTGACGCTTCACTGTAACTTGTTCCCAGTACAGTCTAAGTGAATGCTGACTGTGTGACTTGGTTAAAAGTGGCCAAATAGAAGCCCAATCCACATTACATAAGCCCAAAGGCCTTCCTTATGACTAAACTGACACCCACTTTCTTAAAAATATCATGGGTCTAAATAGCCTTTTCAGGCTGAGAAAAGCACTTTGGTGACATTTGGCTGTAACTTGTTCCCAGTACATTCTGAGTGGCTGGTGACTGTGTGTTGTACCTAAAAGTGCCCAACAGGAATCCCAATGCACTATACATGGGCCCAAATGCCTTCCTTATGACAAAACTGACACTCATTTTCTTAAAAAAATCATTGGTCAAAATAGCCTTTTCAGGCTGAGAGAAGCAATTTGGTGACGTTTCACTGTAACTTGTTCCCAGTACAGTCTAAGTGGCTGCTGACTGTGTGACTTGGCTAAAAGTGGCCTTCCTTATGACAAAACTGACACTCATTTTCTTAAAAAAATCATTGGTCAAAATAGCCTTTTCAGGCTGAGAGAAGCACTTTGGTGACGTTTCACTGTAACTTGTTCCCAGTACAGTCTAAGTGAATGCTGACTGTGTGACTTGGTTAAAAGTGGCCAAATAGAAGCCCAATCCACATTACATAAGCCCAAAGGCCTTCCTTATGACTAAACTGACACCCACTTTCTTAAAAATATCATGGGTCTAAATAGCCTTTTCAGGCTGAGAAAAGCACTTTGGTGACATTTGGCTGTAACTTGTTCCCAGTACATTCTGAGTGGCTGGTGACTGTGTGTTGTACCTAAAAGTGCCCAACAGGAATCCCAATGCACCATACATGGGCCCAAATGCCTTCCTTATGACAAAACTGACACTCATTTTCTTAAAAAAATCATTGGTCAAAATAGCCTTTTCAGGCTGAGAGAAGCACTTTGGTGACATTTAGCTGTAACTTGTTCCCAGTACAGTCTAAGTGGCTGCTGACTGTGTGACTTGAATAAAAGTGGCCAAATAGAAGCCCAATCCACATTACCTGAGCCCAAAGGCCTTCTTTATGACTAAACTGACACCCACTTTTTAAAAAAATTATCATGGGTCTAAATAGCCTTTTCAGGCTGAGAGAAGCACTTTGGTGACATTTGGCTGTAACTTGTTCCCAGTACATTCTGAGTGGTTGGTGACTGTGTGTTGTACCTAAAAGTACCCAACAAGAATCCCAATGCACTATACATGGGCCCAAATGCCTTCCTTATGACAAAACTGACACTCATTTTCTTAAAAAAATCATTGGTCAAAATAGCCTTTTCAGGCTGAGAGAAGCACTTTGGTGACGTTTCACTGTAACTTGTTCCCAGTACAGTCTAAGTGAATGCTGACTGTGTGACTTGGTTAAAAGTGGCCAAATAGAAGCCCAATCCACATTACATGAGCCCAAAGGCCTTCCTTATGACTAAACTGACACCCACTTTCTTAAAAATATCATGGGTCTAAATAGCCTTTTCAGGCTGAGAAAAGCACTTTGGTGACATTTGGCTGTAACTTGTTCCCAGTACATTCTGAGTGGCTGGTGACTGTGTGTTGTACCTAAAAGTGCCCAACAAGAATCCCAATGCACTATACATGGGCCCAAATGCCTTCCTTATGACAAAACTGACACTCATTTTCTTTAAAAAATCATTGGTCAAAATAGCCTTTTCAGGCTGAGAGAAGCACTTTGGTGACGTTTCACTGTAACTTGTTCCCAGTACAGTCTAAGTGGCTGCTGACTGTGTGACTTGGCTAAAAGTGGCCAAATAGAAGCCCAATCCACATTACATAAGCCCAAAGGCCTTCCTTATGACTAAACTGACACCCACTTTCTTAAAAATATCATGGGTCTAAATAGCCTTTTCAGGCTGAGAAAAGCACTTTGGTGACATTTGGCTGTAACTTGTTCCCAGTACATTCTGAGTGGCTGGTGACTGTGTGTTGTACCTAAAAGTGCCCAACAGGAATCCCAATGCACTATACATGGGCCCAAATGCCTTCCTTATGACAAAACTGACACTCATTTTCTTAAAAAAATCATTGGTCAAAATAGCCTTTTCAGGCTGAGAGAAGCACTTTGGTGACGTTTCACTGTAACTTGTTCCCAGTACAGTCTAAGTGGCTGCTGACTGTGTGACTTGGCTAAAAGTGGCCAAATAGAAGCCCAATCCACAATACATGAGCCCAAAGGCCTTCCTTATGACTAAACTGACACCCACTTTCTTAAAAATATCATGGGTCTAAATAGCCTTTTCAGGCTGAGAGAAGCACTTTGGTGACGTTTCACTGTAACTTGTTCCCAGTACAGTCTAAGTGAATGCTGACTGTGTGACTTGGTTAAAAGTGGCCAAATAGAAGCCCAATCCACATTACATGAGCCCAAAGGCCTTCCTTATGACTAAACTGACACCCACTTTCTTAAAAATATCATGGGTCTAAATAGCCTTTTCAGGCTGAGAAAAGCACTTTTGTGACATTTGGCTGTAACTTGTTCCCAGTACATTCTGAGTGGCTGGTGACTGTGTGTTGTACCTAAAAGTGCCCAACAGGAATCCCAATGCACCATACATGTGCCCAAATGCCTTCCTTATGACAAAACTGACACTCATTTTCTTAAAAAAATCATTGGTCAAAATAGCCTTTTCAGGCTGAGAGAAGCACTTTGGTGACATTTAGCTGTAACTTGTTCCCAATACAGTCTAAGTAGCTGCTGACTGTGTAACTTGAATAAAAGTGGCCAAATAGAAGCCCAATCCACATTACATGAGCCCAAAGGCCTTCCTTATGACTAAACTGACACCCACTTTCTTAAAAATATCATGGGTCTAAATAGCCTTTTCAGGCTGAGAAAAGCACTTTGGTGACATTTGGCTGTAAACTTGTTCCCAGTACATTCTGAGTGGCTGGTGACTGTGTGTTGTACCTAAAAGTGCCCAACAAGAATCCCAATGCACTATACATGGGCCCAAATGCCTTCCTTATGACAAAACTGACACTCATTTTCTTAAAAAAATCATTGGTCAAAATAGCCTTTTCAGGCTGAGAGAAGCACTTTGGTGACGTTTCACTGTAACTTGTTCCCAGTACAGTCTAAGTGGCTGCTGACTGTGTGACTTGGTTAAAAGTGGCCAAATAGAAGCCCAATCCACATTACATAAGCCCAAAGGCCTTCCTTATGACTAAACTGACACCCACTTTCTTAAAAATATCATGGGTCTAAATAGCCTTTTCAGGCTGAGAAAAGCACTTTGGTGACATTTGGCTGTAACTTGTTCCCAGTACATTCTGAGTGGCTGGTGACTGTGTGTTGTACCTAAAAGTGCCCAACAAGTATCCCAATGTACTACACATGGGCCCAAATGCCTTCCTTATGACAAAACTGACACTCATTTTCTTAAAAAAATCATTGGTCGAAATAGCCTTTTCAGGCTGAGAGAAGCACTTTGGTGACGTTTCACTGTAACTTGTTCCCAGTACAGTCTAAGTGGCTGCTGACTGTGTGACTTGGTTAAAAGTGGCCAAATAGAAGCCCAATCCACATTACATAAGCCCAAAGGCCTTCCTTATGACTAAACTGACACCCACTTTCTTAAAAATATCATGGGTCTAAATAGCCTTTTCAGGCTGAGAAAAGCACTTTGGTGACATTTGGCTGTAACTTGTTCCCAGTACATTCTGAGTGGCTGGTGACTGTGTGTTGTACCTAAAAGTGCCCAACAGGAATCCCAATGCACCATACATGGGCCCAAATGCCTTCCTTATGACAAAACTGACACTAATTTTCTTAAAAAAATCATTGGTCAAAATAGCCTTTTCAGGCTGAGAGAAGCATTTTGGTGACATTTAGCTGTAACTTGTTCCCAGTACAGTCTAAGTGGCTGCTGACTGTGTGACTTGAATAAAAGTGGCCAAATATAAGCCCAATCCACATTACATGAGCCCAAAGGCCTTCCTTATGACTAAACTGACACCCACTTTCTTAAAAATATCATGGGTCTAAATAGCCTTTTCAGGCTGAGAAAAGCACTTTGGTGACATTTGGCTGTAACTTGTTCCCAGTACATTCTGAGTGGCTGGTGACTGTGTGTTGTACCTAAAAGTGCCCAACAGGAATCCCAATGCACCATACATGGGCCCAAATGCCTTCCTTATGACAAAACTGACACTCATTTTCTTAAAAAAATCATTGGTCAAAATAGCCTTTTCAGGCTGAGAGAAGCACTTTGGTGACGTTTCACTGTAACTTGTTCCCAGTACAGTCTAAGTGGCTGCTGACTGTGTGACTTGGTTAAAAGTGGCCAAATAGAAGCCCAATCCACAATACATGAGCCCAAAGGCCTTCCTTATGACTAAACTGACACCCACTTTCTTAAAAATATCATGGGTCTAAATAGCCTTTTCAGGCTGAGAGAAGCACTTTGGTGACATTTGGCTGTAACTTGTTCCCTGTACATTCTGAGTGGTTGGTGACTGTGTGTTGTACCTAAAAGTACCCAACAAGAATCCCAATGCACTATACATGGGCCCAAATGCCTTCCTTATGACAAAACTGACACTCATTTTCTTAAAGAAATCATTGGTCAAAATAGCCTTTTCAGGCTGAGAAAAGCACTTTGGTGACGTTTCACTGTAACTTGTTCCCAGTACAGTCTAAGTGGCTGCTGACTGTGTGACTTGGCTAAAAGTGGCCAAATAGAAGCCCAATCCACAATACATGAGCCCAAAGGCCTTCCTTATGACTAAACTGACACCCACTTTCTTAAAAATATCATGGGTCTAAATAGCCTTTTCAGGCTGAGAAAAGCACTTTGGTGACATTTGGCTGTAACTTGTTCCCAGTACATTCTGAGTGGCTGGTGACTGTGTGTTGTACCTAAAAGTGCCCAACAGGAATCCCAATGCACCATACATGGGCCCAAATGCCTTCCTTATGACAAAACTGACACTCATTTTTTTTTTTTAAATCATTGGTCAAAATAGCCTTTTCAGGCTGAGAGAAGCACTTTGGTGACATTTAGCTGTAACTTGTTCCCAATACAGTCTAAGTAGCTGCTGACTGTGTAACTTGAATAAAAGTGGCCAAATAGAAGCCCAATCCACATTACATGAGCCCAAAGGCCTTCCTTATGACTAAACTGACACCCACTTTCTTAAAAATATCATGGGTCTAAATAGCCTTTTCAGGCTGAGAAAAGCACTTTGGTGACATTTGGCTGTAACTTGTTCCCAGTACATTCTGAGTGGCTGGTGACTGTGTGTTGTACCTAAAAGTGCCCAACAGGAATCCCAATGCACCATACATGGGCCCAAATGCCTTCCTTATGACAAAACTGACACTCATTTTCTTAAAAATATCATTGGTCAAAATAGCCTTTTCAGGCTGAGAGAAGCACTTTGGTGACGTTTCACTGTAACTTGTTCCCAGTACAGTCTAAGTGGCTGCTGACTGTGTGACTTGGTTAAAAGTGGCCAAATAGAAGCCCAATCCACATTACATAAGCCCAAAGGCCTTCCTTATGACTAAACTGACACCCACTTTCTTAAAAATATCATGGGTCTAAATAGCCTTTTCAGGCTGAGAAAAGCACTTTGGTGACATTTGGCTGTAACTTGTTCCCAGTACATTCTGAGTGGCTGGTGACTGTGTGTTGTACCTAAAAGTGCCCAACAGGAATCCCAATGCACCATACATGGGCCCAAATGCCTTCCTTATGACAAAACTGACACTCATTTTCTTAAAAATATCATTGGTCAAAATAGCCTTTTCAGGCTGAGAGAAGCACTTTGGTGACGTTTCACTGTAACTTGTTCCCAGTACAGTCTAAGTGGCTGCTGACTGTGTGACTTGGTTAAAAGTGGCCAAATAGAAGCCCAATCCACATTACATAAGCCCAAAGGCCTTCCTTATGACTAAACTGACACCCACTTTCTTAAAAATATCATGGGTCTAAATAGCCTTTTCAGGCTGAGAAAAGCACTTTGGTGACATTTGGCTGTAACTTGTTCCCAGTACATTCTGAGTGGCTGGTGACTGTGTGTTGTACCTAAAAGTGCCCAACAGGAATCCCAATGCACCATACATGGGCCCAAATGCCTTCCTTATGACAAAACTGACACTAATTTTCTTAAAAAAATCATTGGTCAAAATAGCCTTTTCAGGCTGAGAGAAGCATTTTGGTGACATTTAGCTGTAACTTGTTCCCAGTACAGTCTAAGTGGCTGCTGACTGTGTGACTTGAATAAAAGTGGCCAAATATAAGCCCAATCCACATTACATGAGCCCAAAGGCCTTCCTTATGACTAAACTGACACCCACTTTCTTAAAAATATCATGGGTCTAAATAGCCTTTTCAGGCTGAGAAAAGCACTTTGGTGACATTTGGCTGTAACTTGTTCCCAGTACATTCTGAGTGGCTGGTGACTGTGTGTTGTACCTAAAAGTGCCCAACAAGAATCCCAATGCACTATACATGGGCCCAAATGCCTTCCTTATGACAAAACTGACACTCATTTTCTTAAAAAAATCATTGGTCAAAATAGCCTTTTCAGGCTGAGAGAAGCACTTTGGTGACGCTTCACTGTAACTTGTTCCCAGTACAGTCTAAGTGAATGCTGACTGTGTGACTTGGTTAAAAGTGGCCAAATAGAAGCCCAATCCACATTACATAAGCCCAAAGGCCTTCCTTATGACTAAACTGACACCCACTTTCTTAAAAATATCATGGGTCTAAATAGCCTTTTCAGGCTGAGAAAAGCACTTTGGTGACATTTGGCTGTAACTTGTTCCCAGTACATTCTGAGTGGCTGGTGACTGTGTGTTGTACCTAAAAGTGCCCAACAGGAATCCCAATGCACTATACATGGGCCCAAATGCCTTCCTTATGACAAAACTGACACTCATTTTCTTAAAAAAATCATTGGTCAAAATAGCCTTTTCAGGCTGAGAGAAGCACTTTGGTGACGTTTCACTGTAACTTGTTCCCAGTACAGTCTAAGTGGCTGCTGACTGTGTGACTTGGCTAAAAGTGGCCTTCCTTATGACAAAACTGACACTCATTTTCTTAAAAAAATCATTGGTCAAAATAGCCTTTTCAGGCTGAGAGAAGCACTTTGGTGACGTTTCACTGTAACTTGTTCCCAGTACAGTCTAAGTGAATGCTGACTGTGTGACTTGGTTAAAAGTGGCCAAATAGAAGCCCAATCCACATTACATAAGCCCAAAGGCCTTCCTTATGACTAAACTGACACCCACTTTCTTAAAAATATCATGGGTCTAAATAGCCTTTTCAGGCTGAGAAAAGCACTTTGGTGACATTTGGCTGTAACTTGTTCCCAGTACAGTCTAAGTGGCTGCTGACTGTGTGACTTGAATAAAAGTGGCCAAATAGAAGCCCAATCCACATTACCTGAGCCCAAAGGCCTTCTTTATGACTAAACTGACACCCACTTTTTAAAAAAATTATCATGGGTCTAAATAGCCTTTTCAGGCTGAGAGAAGCACTTTGGTGACATTTGGCTGTAACTTGTTCCCAGTACATTCTGAGTGGTTGGTGACTGTGTGTTGTACCTAAAAGTACCCAACAAGAATCCCAATGCACTATACATGGGCCCAAATGCCTTCCTTATGACAAAACTGACACTCATTTTCTTAAAAAAATCATTGGTCAAAATAGCCTTTTCAGGCTGAGAGAAGCACTTTGGTGACGTTTCACTGTAACTTGTTCCCAGTACAGTCTAAGTGAATGCTGACTGTGTGACTTGGTTAAAAGTGGCCAAATAGAAGCCCAATCCACATTACATGAGCCCAAAGGCCTTCCTTATGACTAAACTGACACCCACTTTCTTAAAAATATCATGGGTCTAAATAGCCTTTTCAGGCTGAGAAAAGCACTTTGGTGACATTTGGCTGTAACTTGTTCCCAGTACATTCTGAGTGGCTGGTGACTGTGTGTTGTACCTAAAAGTGCCCAACAGGAATCCCAATGCACCATACATGTGCCCAAATGCCTTCCTTATGACAAAACTGACACTCATTTTCTTAAAAAAATCATTGGTCAAAATAGCCTTTTCAGGCTGAGAGAAGCACTTTGGTGACATTTAGCTGTAACTTGTTCCCAATACAGTCTAAGTAGCTGCTGACTGTGTAACTTGAATAAAAGTGGCCAAATAGAAGCCCAATCCACATTACATGAGCCCAAAGGCCTTCCTTATGACTAAACTGACACCCACTTTCTTAAAAATATCATGGGTCTAAATAGCCTTTTCAGGCTGAGAAAAGCACTTTGGTGACATTTGGCTGTAAACTTGTTCCCAGTACATTCTGAGTGGCTGGTGACTGTGTGTTGTACCTAAAAGTGCCCAACAAGAATCCCAATGCACTATACATGGGCCCAAATGCCTTCCTTATGACAAAACTGACACTCATTTTCTTAAAAAAATCATTGGTCAAAATAGCCTTTTCAGGCTGAGAGAAGCACTTTGGTGACGTTTCACTGTAACTTGTTCCCAGTACAGTCTAAGTGGCTGCTGACTGTGTGACTTGGTTAAAAGTGGCCAAATAGAAGCCCAATCCACATTACATAAGCCCAAAGGCCTTCCTTATGACTAAACTGACACCCACTTTCTTAAAAATATCATGGGTCTAAATAGCCTTTTCAGGCTGAGAAAAGCACTTTGGTGACATTTGGCTGTAACTTGTTCCCAGTACATTCTGAGTGGCTGGTGACTGTGTGTTGTACCTAAAAGTGCCCAACAAGTATCCCAATGTACTACACATGGGCCCAAATGCCTTCCTTATGACAAAACTGACACTCATTTTCTTAAAAAAATCATTGGTCGAAATAGCCTTTTCAGGCTGAGAGAAGCACTTTGGTGACGTTGCACTGTAACTTGTTCCCAGTACAGTCTAAGTGGCTGCTGACTGTGTGACTTGGTTAAAAGTGGCCAAATAGAAGCCCAATCCACATTACATAAGCCCAAAGGCCTTCCTTATGACTAAACTGACACCCACTTTCTTAAAAATATCATGGGTCTAAATAGCCTTTTCAGGCTGAGAAAAGCACTTTGGTGACATTTGGCTGTAACTTGTTCCCAGTACATTCTGAGTGGCTGGTGACTGTGTGTTGTACCTAAAAGTGCCCAACAGGAATCCCAATGCACCATACATGGGCCCAAATGCCTTCCTTATGACAAAACTGACACTAATTTTCTTAAAAAAATCATTGGTCAAAATAGCCTTTTCAGGCTGAGAGAAGCATTTTGGTGACATTTAGCTGTAACTTGTTCCCAGTACAGTCTAAGTGGCTGCTGACTGTGTGACTTGAATAAAAGTGGCCAAATATAAGCCCAATCCACATTACATGAGCCCAAAGGCCTTCCTTATGACTAAACTGACACCCACTTTCTTAAAAATATCATGGGTCTAAATAGCCTTTTCAGGCTGAGAAAAGCACTTTGGTGACATTTGGCTGTAACTTGTTCCCAGTACATTCTGAGTGGCTGGTGACTGTGTGTTGTACCTAAAAGTGCCCAACAAGTATCCCAATGTACTACACATGGGCCCAAATGCCTTCCTTATGACAAAACTGACACTCATTTTCTTAAAAAAATCATTGGTCAAAATAACCTTTTCAGGCTGAGAGAAGCACTTTGGTGACGTTTCACTGTAACTTGTTCCCAGTACAGTCTAAGTGGCTGCTGACTGTGTGACTTGGTTAAAAGTGGCCAAATAGAAGCCCAATCCACATTACATAAGCCCAAAGGCCTTCCTTATGACTAAACTGACACCCACTTTCTTAAAAATATCATGGGTCTAAATAGCCTTTTCAGGCTGAGAAAAGCACTTTGGTGACATTTGGCTGTAACTTGTTCCCAGTACATTCTGAGTGGCTGGTGACTGTGTGTTGTACCTAAAAGTGCCCAACAGGAATCCCAATGCACCATACATGGGCCCAAATGCCTTCCTTATGACAAAACTGACACTAATTTTCTTAAAAAAATCATTGGTCAAAATAGCCTTTTCAGGCTGAGAGAAGCATTTTGGTGACATTTAGCTGTAACTTGTTCCCAGTACAGTCTAAGTGGCTGCTGACTGTGTGACTTGAATAAAAGTGGCCAAATATAAGCCCAATCCACATTACATGAGCCCAAAGGCCTTCCTTATGACTAAACTGACACCCACTTTCTTAAAAATATCATGGGTCTAAATAGCCTTTTCAGGCTGAGAAAAGCACTTTGGTGACATTTGGCTGTAACTTGTTCCCAGTACATTCTGAGTGGCTGGTGACTGTGTGTTGTACCTAAAAGTGCCCAACAGGAATCCCAATGCACCATACATGGGCCCAAATGCCTTCCTTATGACAAAACTGACACTCATTTTCTTAAAAAAATCATTGGTCAAAATAGCCTTTTCAGGCTGAGAGAAGCACTTTGGTGACGTTTCACTGTAACTTGTTCCCAGTACAGTCTAAGTGGCTGCTGACTGTGTGACTTGGTTAAAAGTGGCCAAATAGAAGCCCAATCCACAATACATGAGCCCAAAGGCCTTCCTTATGACTAAACTGACACCCACTTTCTTAAAAATATCATGGGTCTAAATAGCCTTTTCAGGCTGAGAGAAGCACTTTGGTGACATTTGGCTGTAACTTGTTCCCTGTACATTCTGAGTGGTTGGTGACTGTGTGTTGTACCTAAAAGTACCCAACAAGAATCCCAATGCACTATACATGGGCCCAAATGCCTTCCTTATGACAAAACTGACACTCATTTTCTTAAAGAAATCATTGGTCAAAATAGCCTTTTCAGGCTGAGAAAAGCACTTTGGTGACGTTTCACTGTAACTTGTTCCCAGTACAGTCTAAGTGGCTGCTGACTGTGTGACTTGGCTAAAAGTGGCCAAATAGAAGCCCAATCCACAATACATGAGCCCAAAGGCCTTCCTTATGACTAAACTGACACCCACTTTCTTAAAAATATCATGGGTCTAAATAGCCTTTTCAGGCTGAGAAAAGCACTTTGGTGACATTTGGCTGTAACTTGTTCCCAGTACATTCTGAGTGGCTGGTGACTGTGTGTTGTACCTAAAAGTGCCCAACAGGAATCCCAATGCACCATACATGGGCCCAAATGCCTTCCTTATGACAAAACTGACACTCATTTTTTTTTTTTAAATCATTGGTCAAAATAGCCTTTTCAGGCTGAGAGAAGCACTTTGGTGACATTTAGCTGTAACTTGTTCCCAATACAGTCTAAGTAGCTGCTGACTGTGTAACTTGAATAAAAGTGGCCAAATAGAAGCCCAATCCACATTACATGAGCCCAAAGGCCTTCCTTATGACTAAACTGACACCCACTTTCTTAAAAATATCATGGGTCTAAATAGCCTTTTCAGGCTGAGAAAAGCACTTTGGTGACATTTGGCTGTAACTTGTTCCCAGTACATTCTGAGTGGCTGGTGACTGTGTGTTGTACCTAAAAGTGCCCAACAGGAATCCCAATGCACCATACATGGGCCCAAATGCCTTCCTTATGACAAAACTGACACTCATTTTCTTAAAAATATCATTGGTCAAAATAGCCTTTTCAGGCTGAGAGAAGCACTTTGGTGACGTTTCACTGTAACTTGTTCCCAGTACAGTCTAAGTGGCTGCTGACTGTGTGACTTGGTTAAAAGTGGCCAAATAGAAGCCCAATCCACATTACATAAGCCCAAAGGCCTTCCTTATGACTAAACTGACACCCACTTTCTTAAAAATATCATGGGTCTAAATAGCCTTTTCAGGCTGAGAAAAGCACTTTGGTGACATTTGGCTGTAACTTGTTCCCAGTACATTCTGAGTGGCTGGTGACTGTGTGTTGTACCTAAAAGTGCCCAACAGGAATCCCAATGCACCATACATGGGCCCAAATGCCTTCCTTATGACAAAACTGACACTCATTTTCTTAAAAATATCATTGGTCAAAATAGCCTTTTCAGGCTGAGAGAAGCACTTTGGTGACGTTTCACTGTAACTTGTTCCCAGTACAGTCTAAGTGGCTGCTGACTGTGTGACTTGGTTAAAAGTGGCCAAATAGAAGCCCAATCCACATTACATAAGCCCAAAGGCCTTCCTTATGACTAAACTGACACCCACTTTCTTAAAAATATCATGGGTCTAAATAGCCTTTTCAGGCTGAGAAAAGCACTTTGGTGACATTTGGCTGTAACTTGTTCCCAGTACATTCTGAGTGGCTGGTGACTGTGTGTTGTACCTAAAAGTGCCCAACAGGAATCCCAATGCACCATACATGGGCCCAAATGCCTTCCTTATGACAAAACTGACACTAATTTTCTTAAAAAAATCATTGGTCAAAATAGCCTTTTCAGGCTGAGAGAAGCATTTTGGTGACATTTAGCTGTAACTTGTTCCCAGTACAGTCTAAGTGGCTGCTGACTGTGTGACTTGAATAAAAGTGGCCAAATATAAGCCCAATCCACATTACATGAGCCCAAAGGCCTTCCTTATGACTAAACTGACACCCACTTTCTTAAAAATATCATGGGTCTAAATAGCCTTTTCAGGCTGAGAAAAGCACTTTGGTGACATTTGGCTGTAACTTGTTCCCAGTACATTCTGAGTGGCTGGTGACTGTGTGTTGTACCTAAAAGTGCCCAACAGGAATCCCAATGCACCATACATGGGCCCAAATGCCTTCCTTATGACAAAACTGACACTCATTTTCTTAAAAAAATCATTGGTCAAAATAGCCTTTTCAGGCTGAGAGAAGCACTTTGGTGACGTTTCACTGTAACTTGTTCCCAGTACAGTCTAAGTGGCTGCTGACTGTGTGACTTGGTTAAAAGTGGCCAAATAGAAGCCCAATCCACAATACATGAGCCCAAAGGCCTTCCTTATGACTAAACTGACACCCACTTTCTTAAAAATATCATGGGTCTAAATAGCCTTTTCAGGCTGAGAGAAGCACTTTGGTGACATTTGGCTGTAACTTGTTCCCTGTACATTCTGAGTGGTTGGTGACTGTGTGTTGTACCTAAAAGTACCCAACAAGAATCCCAATGCACTATACATGGGCCCAAATGCCTTCCTTATGACAAAACTGACACTCATTTTCTTAAAGAAATCATTGGTCAAAATAGCCTTTTCAGGCTGAGAAAAGCACTTTGGTGACGTTTCACTGTAACTTGTTCCCAGTACAGTCTAAGTGGCTGCTGACTGTGTGACTTGGCTAAAAGTGGCCAAATAGAAGCCCAATCCACAATACATGAGCCCAAAGGCCTTCCTTATGACTAAACTGACACCCACTTTCTTAAAAATATCATGGGTCTAAATAGCCTTTTCAGGCTGAGAAAAGCACTTTGGTGACATTTGGCTGTAACTTGTTCCCAGTACATTCTGAGTGGCTGGTGACTGTGTGTTGTACCTAAAAGTGCCCAACAGGAATCCCAATGCACCATACATGGGCCCAAATGCCTTCCTTATGACAAAACTGACACTCATTTTTTTTTTTTAAATCATTGGTCAAAATAGCCTTTTCAGGCTGAGAGAAGCACTTTGGTGACATTTAGCTGTAACTTGTTCCCAATACAGTCTAAGTAGCTGCTGACTGTGTAACTTGAATAAAAGTGGCCAAATAGAAGCCCAATCCACATTACATGAGCCCAAAGGCCTTCCTTATGACTAAACTGACACCCACTTTCTTAAAAATATCATGGGTCTAAATAGCCTTTTCAGGCTGAGAAAAGCACTTTGGTGACATTTGGCTGTAACTTGTTCCCAGTACATTCTGAGTGGCTGGTGACTGTGTGTTGTACCTAAAAGTGCCCAACAGGAATCCCAATGCACCATACATGGGCCCAAATGCCTTCCTTATGACAAAACTGACACTCATTTTCTTAAAAATATCATTGGTCAAAATAGCCTTTTCAGGCTGAGAGAAGCACTTTGGTGACGTTTCACTGTAACTTGTTCCCAGTACAGTCTAAGTGGCTGCTGACTGTGTGACTTGGTTAAAAGTGGCCAAATAGAAGCCCAATCCACATTACATAAGCCCAAAGGCCTTCCTTATGACTAAACTGACACCCACTTTCTTAAAAATATCATGGGTCTAAATAGCCTTTTCAGGCTGAGAAAAGCACTTTGGTGACATTTGGCTGTAACTTGTTCCCAGTACATTCTGAGTGGCTGGTGACTGTGTGTTGTACCTAAAAGTGCCCAACAGGAATCCCAATGCACCATACATGGGCCCAAATGCCTTCCTTATGACAAAACTGACACTCATTTTCTTAAAAATATCATTGGTCAAAATAGCCTTTTCAGGCTGAGAGAAGCACTTTGGTGACGTTTCACTGTAACTTGTTCCCAGTACAGTCTAAGTGGCTGCTGACTGTGTGACTTGGTTAAAAGTGGCCAAATAGAAGCCCAATCCACATTACATAAGCCCAAAGGCCTTCCTTATGACTAAACTGACACCCACTTTCTTAAAAATATCATGGGTCTAAATAGCCTTTTCAGGCTGAGAAAAGCACTTTGGTGACATTTGGCTGTAACTTGTTCCCAGTACATTCTGAGTGGCTGGTGACTGTGTGTTGTACCTAAAAGTGCCCAACAGGAATCCCAATGCACCATACATGGGCCCAAATGCCTTCCTTATGACAAAACTGACACTAATTTTCTTAAAAAAATCATTGGTCAAAATAGCCTTTTCAGGCTGAGAGAAGCATTTTGGTGACATTTAGCTGTAACTTGTTCCCAGTACAGTCTAAGTGGCTGCTGACTGTGTGACTTGAATAAAAGTGGCCAAATATAAGCCCAATCCACATTACATGAGCCCAAAGGCCTTCCTTATGACTAAACTGACACCCACTTTCTTAAAAATATCATGGGTCTAAATAGCCTTTTCAGGCTGAGAAAAGCACTTTGGTGACATTTGGCTGTAACTTGTTCCCAGTACATTCTGAGTGGCTGGTGACTGTGTGTTGTACCTAAAAGTGCCCAACAGGAATCCCAATGCACCATACATGGGCCCAAATGCCTTCCTTATGACAAAACTGACACTCATTTTCTTAAAAAAATCATTGGTCAAAATAGCCTTTTCAGGCTGAGAGAAGCACTTTGGTGACGTTTCACTGTAACTTGTTCCCAGTACAGTCTAAGTGGCTGCTGACTGTGTGACTTGGTTAAAAGTGGCCAAATAGAAGCCCAATCCACAATACATGAGCCCAAAGGCCTTCCTTATGACTAAACTGACACCCACTTTCTTAAAAATATCATGGGTCTAAATAGCCTTTTCAGGCTGAGAAAAGCACTTTGGTGACATTTGGCTGTAACTTGTTCCCAGTACATTCTGAGTGGCTGGTGACTGTGTGTTGTACCTAAAAGTGCCCAACAAGAATCCCAATGCACTATACATGGGCCCAAATGCCTTCCTTATGACAAAACTGACACTCATTTTCTTTAAAAAATCATTGGTCAAAATAGCCTTTTCAGGCTGAGAGAAGCACTTTGGTGACGTTTCACTGTAACTTGTTCCCAGTACAGTCTAAGTGGCTGCTGACTGTGTGACTTGGTTAAAAGTGGCCAAATAGAAGCCCAATCCACATTACATAAGCCCAAAGGCCTTCCTTATGACTAAACTGACACCCACTTTCTTAAAAATATCATGGGTCTAAATAGCCTTTTCAGGCTGAGAAAAGCACTTTGGTGACATTTGGCTGTAACTTGTTCCCAGTACATTCTGAGTGGCTGGTGACTGTGTGTTGTACCTAAAAGTGCCCAACAGGAATCCCAATGCACCATACATGGGCCCAAATGCCTTCCTTATGACAAAACTGACACTAATTTTCTTAAAAAAATCATTGGTCAAAATAGCCTTTTCAGGCTGAGAGAAGCATTTTGGTGACATTTAGCTGTAACTTGTTCCCAGTACAGTCTAAGTGGCTGCTGACTGTGTGACTTGAATAAAAGTGGCCAAATATAAGCCCAATCCACATTACATGAGCCCAAAGGCCTTCCTTATGACTAAACTGACACCCACTTTCTTAAAAATATCATGGGTCTAAATAGCCTTTTCAGGCTGAGAAAAGCACTTTGGTGACATTTGGCTGTAACTTGTTCCCAGTACATTCTGAGTGGCTGGTGACTGTGTGTTGTACCTAAAAGTGCCCAACAGGAATCCCAATGCACCATACATGGGCCCAAATGCCTTCCTTATGACAAAACTGACACTCATTTTCTTTAAAAAATCATTGGTCAAAATAGCCTTTTCAGGCTGAGAGAAGCACTTTGGTGACGTTTCACTGTAACTTGTTCCCAGTATAGTCTAAGTGGCTGCTGACTGTGTGACTTGGTTAAAAGTGGCCAAATAGAAGCCCAATCCACAATACATGAGCTCAAAGGCCTTCCTTATGACTAAACTGACACCCACTTTCTTAAAAATATCATGGGTCTAAATAGCCTTTTCAGGCTGAGAGAAGCACTTTGGTGACATTTGGCTGTAACTTGTTCCCTGTACATTCTGAGTGGTTGGTGACTGTGTGTTGTACCTAAAAGTACCCAACAAGAATCCCAATGCACTATACATGGGCCCAAATGCCTTCCTTATGACAAAACTGACACTCATTTTCTTAAAGAAATCATTGGTCAAAATAGCCTTTTCAGGCTGAGAGAAGCACTTTGGTGACGTTTCACTTTAACTTGTTCCCAGTACAGTCTAAGTGGCTGCTGACTGTGTGACTTGGCTAAAAGTGGCCAAATAGAAGCCCAATCCACAATACATGAGCCCAAAGGCCTTCCTTATGACTAAACTGACACCCACTTTCTTAAAAATATCATGGGTCTAAATAGCCTTTTCAGGCTGAGAAAAGCACTTTGGTGACATTTGGCTGTAACTTGTTCCCAGTACATTCTGAGTGGCTGGTGACTGTGTGTTGTACCTAAAAGTGCCCAACAAGAATCCCAATGCACTATACATGGGCCCAAATGCCTTCCTTATGACAAAACTGACACTCATTTTCTTTAAAAAATCATTGGTCAAAATAGCCTTTTCAGGCTGAGAGAAGCACTTTGGTGACGTTTCACTGTAACTTGTTCCCAGTACAGTCTAAGTGGCTGCTGACTGTGTGACTTGGCTAAAAGTGGCCAAATAGAAGCCCAATCCACAATACATGAGCCCAAAGGCCTTCCTTATGACTAAACTGACACCCACTTTCTTAAAAATATCATGGGTCTAAATAGCCTTTTCAGGCTGAGAGAAGCACTTTGGTGACGTTTCACTGTAACTTGTTCCCAGTACAGTCTAAGTGAATGCTGACTGTGTGACTTGGTTAAAAGTGGCCAAATAGAAGCCCAATCCACATTACATGAGCCCAAAGGCCTTCCTTATGACTAAACTGACACCCACTTTCTTAAAAATATCATGGGTCTAAATAGCCTTTTCAGGCTGAGAAAAGCACTTTTGTGACATTTGGCTGTAACTTGTTCCCAGTACATTCTGAGTGGCTGGTGACTGTGTGTTGTACCTAAAAGTGCCCAACAGGAATCCCAATGCACCATACATGGGCCCAAATGCCTTCCTTATGACAAAACTGACACTCATTTTCTTAAAAAAATCATTGGTCAAAATAGCCTTTTCAGGCTGAGAGAAGCACTTTGGTGACATTTAGCTGTAACTTGTTCCCAATACAGTCTAAGTAGCTGCTGACTGTGTAACTTGAATAAAAGTGGCCAAATAGAAGCCCAATCCACATTACATGAGCCCAAAGGCCTTCCTTATGACTAAACTGACACCCACTTTCTTAAAAATATCATGGGTCTAAATAGCCTTTTCAGGCTGAGAAAAGCACTTTGGTGACATTTGGCTGTAAACTTGTTCCCAGTACATTCTGAGTGGCTGGTGACTGTGTGTTGTACCTAAAAGTGCCCAACAAGAATCCCAATGCACTATACATGGGCCCAAATGCCTTCCTTATGACAAAACTGACACTCATTTTCTTTAAAAAATCATTGGTCAAAATAGCCTTTTCAGGCTGAGAGAAGCACTTTGGTGACGTTTCACTGTAACTTGTTCCCAGTACAGTCTAAGTGGCTGCTGACTGTGTGACTTGGTTAAAAGTGGCCAAATAGAAGCCCAATCCACATTACATAAGCCCAAAGGCCTTCCTTATGACTAAACTGACACCCACTTTCTTAAAAATATCATGGGTCTAAATAGCCTTTTCAGGCTGAGAAAAGCACTTTGGTGACATTTGGCTGTAACTTGTTCCCAGTACATTCTGAGTGGCTGGTGACTGTGTGTTGTACCTAAAAGTGCCCAACAAGTATCCCAATGTACTACACATGGGCCCAAATGCCTTCCTTATGACAAAACTGACACTCATTTTCTTAAAAAAATCATTGGTCAAAATAGCCTTTTCAGGCTGAGAGAAGCACTTTGGTGACGTTTCACTGTAACTTGTTCCCAGTACAGTCTAAGTGGCTGCTGACTGTGTGACTTGGTTAAAAGTGGCCAAATAGAAGCCCAATCCACATTACATAAGCCCAAAGGCCTTCCTTATGACTAAACTGACACCCACTTTCTTAAAAATATCATGGGTCTAAATAGCCTTTTCAGGCTGAGAAAAGCACTTTGGTGACATTTGGCTGTAACTTGTTCCCAGTACATTCTGAGTGGCTGGTGACTGTGTGTTGTACCTAAAAGTGCCCAACAGGAATCCCAATGCACCATACATGGGCCCAAATGCCTTCCTTATGACAAAACTGACACTAATTTTCTTAAAAAAATCATTGGTCAAAATAGCCTTTTCAGGCTGAGAGAAGCATTTTGGTGACATTTAGCTGTAACTTGTTCCCAGTACAGTCTAAGTGGCTGGTGACTGTGTGACTTGAATAAAAGTGGCCAAATATAAGCCCAATCCACATTACATGAGCCCAAAGGCCTTCCTTATGACTAAACTGACACCCACTTTCTTAAAAATATCATGGGTCTAAATAGCCTTTTCAGGCTGAGAAAAGCACTTTGGTGACATTTGGCTGTAACTTGTTCCCAGTACATTCTGAGTGGCTGGTGACTGTGTGTTGTACCTAAAAGTGCCCAACAGGAATCCCAATGCACCATACATGGGCCCAAATGCCTTCCTTATGACAAAACTGACACTCATTTTCTTAAAAAAATCATTGGTCAAAATAGCCTTTTCAGGCTGAGAGAAGCACTTTGGTGACGTTTCACTGTAACTTGTTCCCAGTACAGTCTAAGTGGCTGCTGACTGTGTGACTTGGTTAAAAGTGGCCAAATAGAAGCCCAATCCACAATACATGAGCCCAAAGGCCTTCCTTATGACTAAACTGACACCCACTTTCTTAAAAATATCATGGGTCTAAATAGCCTTTTCAGGCTGAGAGAAGCACTTTGGTGACATTTGGCTGTAACTTGTTCCCTGTACATTCTGAGTGGTTGGTGACTGTGTGTTGTACCTAAAAGTACCCAACAAGAATCCCAATGCACTATACATGGGCCCAAATGCCTTCCTTATGACAAAACTGACACTCATTTTCTTAAAGAAATCATTGGTCAAAATAGCCTTTTCAGGCTGAGAAAAGCACTTTGGTGACGTTTCACTGTAACTTGTTCCCAGTACAGTCTAAGTGGCTGCTGACTGTGTGACTTGGCTAAAAGTGGCCAAATAGAAGCCCAATCCACAATACATGAGCCCAAAGGCCTTCCTTATGACTAAACTGACACCCACTTTCTTAAAAATATCATGGGTCTAAATAGCCTTTTCAGGCTGAGAAAAGCACTTTGGTGACATTTGGCTGTAACTTGTTCCCAGTACATTCTGAGTGGCTGGTGACTGTGTGTTGTACCTAAAAGTGCCCAACAGGAATCCCAATGCACCATACATGGGCCCAAATGCCTTCCTTATGACAAAACTGACACTCATTTTTTTTTTTTAAATCATTGGTCAAAATAGCCTTTTCAGGCTGAGAGAAGCACTTTGGTGACATTTAGCTGTAACTTGTTCCCAATACAGTCTAAGTAGCTGCTGACTGTGTAACTTGAATAAAAGTGGCCAAATAGAAGCCCAATCCACATTACATGAGCCCAAAGGCCTTCCTTATGACTAAACTGACACCCACTTTCTTAAAAATATCATGGGTCTAAATAGCCTTTTCAGGCTGAGAAAAGCACTTTGGTGACATTTGGCTGTAACTTGTTCCCAGTACATTCTGAGTGGCTGGTGACTGTGTGTTGTACCTAAAAGTGCCCAACAGGAATCCCAATGCACCATACATGGGCCCAAATGCCTTCCTTATGACAAAACTGACACTCATTTTCTTAAAAATATCATTGGTCAAAATAGCCTTTTCAGGCTGAGAAAAGCACTTTGGTGATGTTTCACTGTAACTTGTTCCCAGTACAGTCTAAGTGGCTGCTGACTGTGTGACTTGGCTAAAAGTGGCCAAATAGAAGCCCAATCCACAATACATGAGCCCAAAGGCCTTCCTTATGACTAAACTGACACCCACTTTCTTAAAAATATCATGGGTCTAAATAGCCTTTTCAGGCTGAGAGAAGCACTTTGGTGACGTTTCACTGTAACTTGTTCGCAGTACAGTCTAAGTGAATGCTGACTGTGTGACTTGGTTAAAAGTGGCCAAATAGAAGCCCAATCCACATTACATGAGCCCAAAGGCCTTCCTTATGACTAAACTGACACCCACTTTCTTAAAAATATCATGGGTCTAAATAGCCTTTTAAGGCTGAGAAAAGCACTTTTGTGACATTTGGCTGTAACTTGTTCCCAGTACATTCTGAGTGGCTGGTGACTGTGTGTTGTACCTAAAAGTGCCCAACAGGAATCCCAATGCACTATACATGGGCCCAAATGCCTTCCTTATGACAAAACTGACACTCATTTTCTTAAAAAAATCATTGGTCAAAATAGCCTTTTCAGGCTGAGAGAAGCACTTTGGTGACATTTAGCTGTAACTTGTTCCCAATACAGTCTAAGTGGCTGCTGACTGTGTAACTTGAATAAAAGTGGCCAAATAGAAGCCCAATCCACATTACATGAGCCCAAAGGCCTTCCTTATGACTAAACTGACACCCACTTTCTTAAAAATATCATGGGTCTAAATAGCCTTTTCAGGCTGAGAAAAGCACTTTGGTGACATTTGGCTGTAACTTGTTCCCAGTACATTCTGAGTGGCTGGTGACTGTGTGTTGTACCTAAAAGTGCCCAACAGGAATCCCAATGCACCATACATGGGCCCAAATGCCTTCCTTATGACTAAACTGACACCCACTTTCTTAAAAATATCATGGGTCTAAATAGCCTTTTCAGGCTGAGAGAAGCACTTTGGTGACGTTTCACTGTAACTTGTTCCCAGTACAGTCTAAGTGGCTGCTGACTGTGTGACTTGGCTAAAAGTGGCCAAATAGAAGCCCAATCCACAATACATGAGCCCAAAGACCTTCCTTATGACTAAACTGACACCCACTTTTTTTAAAAATATCATGGGTCTAAATAGCCTTTTCAGGCTGAGAGAAGCACTTTGGTGACATTTGGCTGTAACTTGTTCCCTGTACATTCTGAGTGGTTGGTGACTGTGTGTTGTACCTAAAAGTACCCAACAAGAATCCCAATGCACTATACATGGGCCCAAATGCCTTCCTTATGACAAAACTGACACTCATTATCTTAAAAAAATCATTGGTCAAAATAGCCTTTTCAGGCTGAGAGAAGCACTTTGGTGACGTTTCACTGTAACTTGTTCCCAGTACAGTCTAAGTGGCTGCTGACTGTGTGACTTGGCTAAAAGTGGCCAAATAGAAGCCCAATCCACAATACATGAGCCCAAAGGCCTTCCTTATGACAAAACTGACACTCATTTTCTTAAAAAAATCATTGGTCAAAATAGCCTTTTCAGGCTGAGAGAAGCACTTTGGTGACGTTTCACTGTAACTTGTTCCCAGTACAGTCTAAGTGAATGCTGACTGTGTGACTTGGTTAAAAGTGGCCAAATAGAAGCCCAATCCACATTACATGAGCCCAAAGGCCTTCCTTATGACTAAACTGACACCCACTTTCTTAAAAATATCATGGGTCTAAATAGCCTTTTCAGGCTGAGAAAAGCACTTTGGTGACATTTGGCTGTAACTTGTTCCCAGTACATTCTGAGTGGCTGGTGACTGTGTGTTGTACCTAAAAGTGCCCAACAGGAATCCCAATGCACCATACATGGGCCCAAATGCCTTCCTTATGACAAAACTGACACTCATTTTCTTAAAAAAATCATTGGTCAAAATAGCCTTTTCAGGCTGAGAGAAGCACTTTGGTGACATTTAGCTGTAACTTGTTCCCAGTACAGTCTAAGTGGCTGCTGACTGTGTGACTTGAATAAAAGTGGCCAAATAGAAGCCCAATCCACATTACATGAGCCCAAAGGCCTTCCTTATGACTAAACTGACACCCACTTTTTAAAAAAATTATCATGGGTCTAAATAGCCTTTTCAGGCTGAGAGAAGCACGTTGGTGACATTTGGCTGTAACTTGTTCCCAGTACATTCTGAGTGGTTGGTGACTGTGTGTTGTACCTAAAAGTACCCAACAAGAATCCCAATGCACTATACATGGGCCCAAATGCCTTCCTTATGACAAAACTGACACTCATTTTCTTAAAAAAATCATTGGTCAAAATAGCCTTTTCAGGCTGAGAGAAGCACTTTGGTGACGCTTCACTGTAACTTGTTCCCAGTACAGTCTAAGTGAATGCTGACTGTGTGACTTGGTTAAAAGTGGCCAAATAGAAGCCCAATCCACATTACATAAGCCCAAAGGCCTTCCTTATGACTAAACTGACACCCACTTTCTTAAAAATATCATGGGTCTAAATAGCCTTTTCAGGCTGAGAAAAGCACTTTGGTGACATTTGGCTGTAACTTGTTCCCAGTACATTCTGAGTGGCTGGTGACTGTGTGTTGTACCTAAAAGTGCCCAACAGGAATCCCAATGCACTATACATGGGCCCAAATGCCTTCCTTATGACAAAACTGACACTCATTTTCTTAAAAAAATCATTGGTCAAAATAGGCTTTTCAGGCTGAGAGAAGCACTTTGGTGACGTTTCACTGTAACTTGTTCCCAGTACAGTCTAAGTGGCTGCTGACTGTGTGACTTGGCTAAAAGTGGCCAAATAGATGCCCAATCCACAATACATGAGCCCAAAGGCCTTCCTTATGACAAAACTGACACTCATTTTCTTAAAAAAATCATTGGTCAAAATAGCCTTTTCAGGCTGAGAGAAGCACTTTGGTGACGTTTCACTGTAACTTGTTCCCAGTACAGTCTAAGTGAATGCTGACTGTGTGACTTGGTTAAAAGTGGCCAAATAGAAGCCCAATCCACATTACATAAGCCCAAAGGCCTTCCTTATGACTAAACTGACACCCACTTTCTTAAAAATATCATGGGTCTAAATAGCCTTTTCAGGCTGAGAAAAGCACTTTGGTGACATTTGGCTGTAACTTGTTCCCAGTACATTCTGAGTGGCTGGTGACTGTGTGTTGTACCTAAAAGTTCCCAACAGGAATCCCAATGCACTATACATGGGCCCAAATGCCTTCCTTATGACAAAACTGACACTCATTTTCTTAAAGAAATCATTGGTCAAAATAGCCTTTTCAGGCTGAGAGAAGCACTTTGGTGACGTTTCACTGTAACTTGTTCCCAGTACAGTCTAAGTGGCTGCTGACTGTGTGACTTGGTTAAAAGTGGCCAAATAGAAGCCCAATCCACAATACATGAGCCCAAAGGCCTTCCTTATGACTAAACTGACACCCACTTTCTTAAAAATATCATGGGTCTAAATAGCCTTTTCAGGCTGAGAAAAGCACTTTGGTGACATTTGGCTGTAACTTGTTCCCAGTACATTCTGAGTGGCTGGTGACTATGTGTTGTACCTAAAAGTGCCCAACAGGAATCCCAATGCACCATACATGGGCCCAAATGCCTTCCTTGTGACAAAACTGACACTCATTTTCTTAAAAAAATCATTGGTCAAAATAGCCTTTTCAGGCTGAGAAAAGCACTTTGGTGACGTTTCACTGTAACTTGTTCCCAGTACAGTCTAAGTGGCTGCTGACTGTGTGACTTGGTTAAAAGTGGCCAAATAGAAGCCCAATCCACATTACATAAGCCCAAAGGCCTTCCTTATGACTAAACTGACACCCACTTTCTTAAAAATATCATGGGTCTAAATAGCCTTTTCAGGCTGAGAAAAGCACTTTGGTGACATTTGGCTGTAACTTGTTCCCAGTACATTCTGAGTGGCTGGTGACTGTGTGTTGTACCTGAAAGTGCCCAACAAGAATCCCAATGCACTATACATGGGCCCAAATGCCTTCCTTATGACAAAACTGACACTCATTTTCTTAAAAAAATCATTGGTCAAAATAGCCTTTTCAGGCTGAGAGAAGCACTTTGGTGACGCTTCACTGTAACTTGTTCCCAGTACAGTCTAAGTGAATGCTGACTGTGTGACTTGGTTAAAAGTGGCCAAATAGAAGCCCAATCCACATTACATAAGCCCAAAGGCCTTCCTTATGACTAAACTGACACCCACTTTCTTAAAAATATCATGGGTCTAAATAGCCTTTTCAGGCTGAGAAAAGCACTTTGGTGACATTTGGCTGTAACTTGTTCCCAGTACATTCTGAGTGGCTGGTGACTGTGTGTTGTACCTAAAAGTGCCCAACAGGAATCCCAATGCACTATACATGGGCCCAAATGCCTTCCTTATGACAAAACTGACACTCATTTTCTTAAAAAAATCATTGGTCAAAATAGCCTTTTCAGGCTGAGAGAAGCACTTTGGTGACGTTTCACTGTAACTTGTTCCCAGTACAGTCTAAGTGGCTGCTGACTGTGTGACTTGGCTAAAAGTGGCCTTCCTTATGACAAAACTGACACTCATTTTCTTAAAAAAATCATTGGTCAAAATAGCCTTTTCAGGCTGAGAGAAGCACTTTGGTGACGTTTCACTGTAACTTGTTCCCAGTACAGTCTAAGTGAATGCTGACTGTGTGACTTGGTTAAAAGTGGCCAAATAGAAGCCCAATCCACATTACATAAGCCCAAAGGCCTTCCTTATGACTAAACTGACACCCACTTTCTTAAAAATATCATGGGTCTAAATAGCCTTTTCAGGCTGAGAAAAGCACTTTGGTGACATTTGGCTGTAACTTGTTCCCAGTACATTCTGAGTGGCTGGTGACTGTGTGTTGTACCTAAAAGTGCCCAACAGGAATCCCAATGCACCATACATGGGCCCAAATGCCTTCCTTATGACAAAACTGACACTCATTTTCTTAAAAAAATCATTGGTCAAAATAGCCTTTTCAGGCTGAGAGAAGCACTTTGGTGACATTTAGCTGTAACTTGTTCCCAGTACAGTCTAAGTGGCTGCTGACTGTGTGACTTGAATAAAAGTGGCCAAATAGAAGCCCAATCCACATTACATGAGCCCAAAGGCCTTCCTTATGACTAAACTGACACCCACTTTTAAAAAAAATTATCATGGGTCTAAATAGCCTTTTCAGGCTGAGAGAAGCACTTTGGTGACATTTGGCTGTAACTTGTTCCCAGTACATTCTGAGTGGTTGGTGACTGTGTGTTGTACCTAAAAGTACCCAACAAGAATCCCAATGCACTATACATGGGCCCAAATGCCTTCCTTATGACAAAACTGACACTCATTTTCTTAAAAAAATCATTGGTCAAAATAGCCTTTTCAGGCTGAGAGAAGCACTTTGGTGACGTTTCACTGTAACTTGTTCCCAGTACAGTCTAAGTGAATGCTGACTGTGTGACTTGGTTAAAAGTGGCCAAATAGAAGCCCAATCCACATTACATGAGCCCAAAGGCCTTCCTTATGACTAAACTGACACCCACTTTCTTAAAAATATCATGGGTCTAAATAGCCTTTTCAGGCTGAGAAAAGCACTTTGGTGACATTTGGCTGTAACTTGTTCCCAGTACATTCTGAGTGGCTGGTGACTGTGTGTTGTACCTAAAAGTGCCCAACAGGAATCCCAATGCACTATACATGGGCCCAAAGGCCTTCCTTATGACAAAACTGACACTCATTTTCTTTAAAAAATCATTGGTCAAAATAGCCTTTTCAGGCTGAGAGAAGCACTTTGGTGACGTTTCACTGTAACTTGTTCCCAGTACAGTCTAAGTGGCTGCTGACTGTGTGACTTGGCTAAAAGTGGCCAAATAGATGCCCAATCCACAATACATGAGCCCAAAGGCCTTCCTTATGACAAAACTGACACTCATTTTCTTAAAAAAATCATTGGTCAAAATAGCCTTTTCAGGCTGAGAGAAGCACTTTGGTGACGTTTCACTGTAACTTGTTCCCAGTACAGTCTAAGTGAATGCTGACTGTGTGACTTGGTTAAAAGTGGCCAAATAGAAGCCCAATCCACATTACATAAGCCCAAAGGCCTTCCTTATGACTAAACTGACACCCACTTTCTTAAAAATATCATGGGTCTAAATAGCCTTTTCAGGCTGAGAAAAGCACTTTGGTGACATTTGGCTGTAACTTGTTCCCAGTACATTCTGAGTGGCTGGTGACTGTGTGTTGTACCTAAAAGTGCCCAACAGGAATCCCAATGCACTATACATGGGCCCAAATGCCTTCCTTATGACAAAACTGACACTCATTTTCTTAAAAAAATCATTGGTCAAAATAGCCTTTTCAGGCTGAGAGAAGCACTTTGGTGACGTTTCACTGTAACTTGTTCCCAGTACAGTCTAAGTGGCTGCTGACTGTGTGACTTGGCTAAAAGTGGCCAAATAGAAGCCCAATCCACAATACATGAGCCCAAAGGCCTTCCTTATGACTAAACTGACACCCACTTTCTTAAAAATATCATGGGTCTAAATAGCCTTTTCAGGCTGAGAAAAGCACTTTGGTGACATTTGGCTGTAACTTGTTCCCAGTACATTCTGAGTGGCTGGTGACTGTGTGTTGTACCTAAAAGTGCCCAACAGGAATCCCAATGCACTATACATGGGCCCAAATGCCTTCCTTATGACAAAACTGACACTCATTTTCTTAAAAAAATCATTGGTCAAAATAGCCTTTTCAGGCTGAGAGAAGCACTTTGGTGACGTTTCACTGTAACTTGTTCCCAGTACAGTCTAAGTGGCTGCTGACTGTGTGACTTGGCTAAAAGTGGCCTTCCTTATGACAAAACTGACACTCATTTTCTTAAAAAAATCATTGGTCAAAATAGCCTTTTCAGGCTGAGAGAAGCACTTTGGTGACGTTTCACTGTAACTTGTTCCCAGTACAGTCTAAGTGAATGCTGACTGTGTGACTTCGTTAAAAGTGGCCAAATAGAAGCCCAATCCACATTACATAAGCCCAAAGGCCTTCCTTATGACTAAACTGACACCCACTTTCTTAAAAATATCATGGGTCTAAATAGCCTTTTCAGGCTGAGAAAAGCACTTTGGTGACATTTGGCTGTAACTTGTTCCCAGTACATTCTGAGTGGCTGGTGACTGTGTGTTGTACCTAAAAGTGCCCAACAGGAATCCCAATGCACCATACATGGGCCCAAATGCCTTCCTTATGACAAAACTGACACTCATTTTCTTAAAAAAATCATTGGTCAAAATAGCCTTTTCAGGCTGAGAGAAGCACTTTGGTGACGTTTCACTGTAACTTGTTCCCAGTACAGTCTAAGTGGCTGCTGACTGTGTGACTTGGCTAAAAGTGGCCAAATAGAAGCCCAATCCACAATACATGAGCCCAAAGGCCTTCCTTATGACTAAACTGACACCCACTTTCTTAAAAATATCATGGGTCTAAATAGCCTTTTCAGGCTGAGAAAAGCACTTTGGTGACATTTGGCTGTAACTTGTTCCCAGTACATTCTGAGTGGCTGGTGACTGTGTGTTGTACCTAAAAGTGCCCAACAAGAATCCCAATGCACTATACATGGGCCCAAATGCCTTCCTTATGACAAAACTGACACTCATTTTCTTAAAGAAATCATTGGTCAAAATAGCCTTTTCAGGCTGAGAGAAGCACTTTGGTGACGTTTCACTGTAACTTGTTCCCAGTACAGTCTAAGTGGCTGCTGACTGTGTGACTTGGTTAAAAGTGGCCAAATAGAAGCCCAATCCACAATACATGAGCCCAAAGGCCTTCCTTATGACTAAACTGACACCCACTTTCTTAAAAATATCATGGGTCTAAATAGCCTTTTCAGGCTGAGAAAAGCACTTTGGTGACATTTGGCTGTAACTTGTTCCCAGTACATTCTGAGTGGCTGGTGACTATGTGTTGTACCTAAAAGTGCCCAACAGGAATCCCAATGCACCATACATGGGCCCAAATGCCTTCCTTATGACAAAACTGACACTCATTTTCTTAAAAAAATCATTAGTCAAAATAGCCTTTTCAGGCTGAGAGAAGCACTTTGGTGACGTTTCACTGTAACTTGTTCCCAGTACAGTCTAAGTGGCTGCTGACTGTGTGACTTGGTTAAAAGTGGCCAAATAGAAGCCCAATCCACATTACATAAGCCCAAAGGCCTTCCTTATGACTAAACTGACACCCACTTTCTTAAAAATATCATGGGTCTAAATAGCCTTTTCAGGCTGAGAAAAGCACTTTGGTGACATTTGGCTGTAACATGTTCCCAGTACATTCTGAGTGGCTGGTGACTGTGTGTTGTACCTGAAAGTGCCCAACAAGAATCCCAATGCACTATACATGGGCCCAAATGCCTTCCTTATGACAAAACTGACACTCATTTTCTTAAAAAAATCATTGGTCAAAATAGCCTTTTCAGGCTGAGAGAAGCACTTTGGTGACGCTTCACTGTAACTTGTTCCCAGTACAGTCTAAGTGAATGCTGACTGTGTGACTTGGTTAAAAGTGGCCAAATAGAAGCCCAATCCACATTACATAAGCCCAAAGGCCTTCCTTATGACTAAACTGACACCCACTTTCTTAAAAATATCATGGGTCTAAATAGCCTTTTCAGGCTGAGAAAAGCACTTTGGTGACATTTGGCTGTAACTTGTTCCCAGTACATTCTGAGTGGCTGGTGACTGTGTGTTGTACCTAAAAGTGCCCAACAGGAATCCCAATGCACTATACATGGGCCCAAATGCCTTCCTTATGACAAAACTGACACTCATTTTCTTAAAAAAATCATTGGTCAAAATAGCCTTTTCAGGCTGAGAGAAGCACTTTGGTGACGTTTCACTGTAACTTGTTCCCAGTACAGTCTAAGTGGCTGCTGACTGTGTGACTTGGCTAAAAGTGGCCTTCCTTATGACAAAACTGACACTCATTTTCTTAAAAAAATCATTGGTCAAAATAGCCTTTTCAGGCTGAGAGAAGCACTTTGGTGACGTTTCACTGTAACTTGTTCCCAGTACAGTCTAAGTGAATGCTGACTGTGTGACTTGGTTAAAAGTGGCCAAATAGAAGCCCAATCCACATTACATAAGCCCAAAGGCCTTCCTTATGACTAAACTGACACCCACTTTCTTAAAAATATCATGGGTCTAAATAGCCTTTTCAGGCTGAGAAAAGCACTTTGGTGACATTTGGCTGTAACTTGTTCCCAGTACATTCTGAGTGGCTGGTGACTGTGTGTTGTACCTAAAAGTGCCCAACAGGAATCCCAATGCACTATACATGGGCCCAAATGCCTTCCTTATGACAAAACTGACACTCATTTTCTTAAAAAAATCATTGGTCAAAATAGCCTTTTCAGGCTGAGAGAAGCACTTTGGTGACGTTTCACTGTAACTTGTTCCCAGTACAGTCTAAGTGAATGCTGACTGTGTGACTTGGTTAAAAGTGGCCAAATAGAAGCCCAATCCATATTACATAAGCCCAAAGGCCTTCCTTATGACTAAACTGACACCCACTTTCTTAAAAATATCATGGGTCTAAATAGCCTTTTCAGGCTGAGAAAAGCACTTTGGTGACATTTGGCTGTAACTTGTTCCCAGTACATTCTGAGTGGCTGGTGACTGTGTGTTGTACCTAAAAGTGCCCAACAGGAATCCCAATGCACTATACATGGGCCCAAATGCCTTCCTTATGACAAAACTGACACTCATTTTCTTAAAAAAAATCATTGGTCAAAATAGCCTTTTCAGGCTGAGAGAAGCACTTTGGTGACGTTTCACTGTAACTTCTTCCCAGTACAGTCTAAGTGGCTGCTGACTGTGTGACTTGGCTAAAAGTGGCCAAATAGAAGCCCAATCCACAATACATGAGCCCAAAGGCCTTCCTTATGACTAAACTGACACCCACTTTCTTAAAAATATCATGGGTCTAAATAGCCTTTTCAGGCTGAGAAAAGCACTTTGGTGACATTTGGCTGTAACTTGTTCCCAGTACATTCTGAGTGGCTGGTGACTGTGTGTTGTACCTAAAAGTGCCCAACAAGAATCCCAATGCACTATACATGGGCCCAAATGCCTTCCTTATGACAAAACTGACACTCATTTTCTTAAAAAAATCATTGGTCAAAATAGCCTTTTCAGGCTGAGAGAAGCACTTTGGTGACGTTTCACTGTAACTTGTTCCCAGTACAGTCTAAGTGGCTGCTGACTGTGTGACTTGGTTAAAAGTGGCCAAATAGAAGCCCAATCCACATTACATAAGCCCAAAGGCCTTCCTTATGACTAAACTGACACCCACTTTCTTAAAAATATCATGGGTCTAAATAGCCTTTTCAGGCTGAGAAAAGCACTTTGGTGACATTTGGCTGTAACTTGTTCCCAGTACATTCTGAGTGGCTGGTGACTGTGTGTTGTACCTGAAAGTGCCCAACAAGAATCCCAATGCACTATACATGGGCCCAAATGCCTTCCTTATGACAAAACTGACACTCATTTTCTTAAAAAAATCATTGGTCAAAATAGCCTTTTCAGGCTGAGAGAAGCACTTTGGTGACGCTTCACTGTAACTTGTTCCCAGTACAGTCTAAGTGAATGCTGACTGTGTGACTTGGTTAAAAGTGGCCAAATAGAAGCCCAATCCACATTACATAAGCCCAAAGGCCTTCCTTATGACTAAACTGACACCCACTTTCTTAAAAATATCATGGGTCTAAATAGCCTTTTCAGGCTGAGAAAAGCACTTTGGTGACATTTGGCTGTAACTTGTTCCCAGTACATTCTGAGTGGCTGGTGACTGTGTGTTGTACCTAAAAGTGCCCAACAGGAATCCCAATGCACTATACATGGGCCCAAATGCCTTCCTTATGACAAAACTGACACTCATTTTCTTAAAAAAATCATTGGTCAAAATAGCCTTTTCAGGCTGAGAGAAGCACTTTGGTGACGTTTCACTGTAACTTGTTCCCAGTACAGTCTAAGTGGCTGCTGACTGTGTGACTTGGCTAAAAGTGGCCTTCCTTATGACAAAACTGACACTCATTTTCTTAAAAAAATCATTGGTCAAAATAGCCTTTTCAGGCTGAGAGAAGCACTTTGGTGACGTTTCACTGTAACTTGTTCCCAGTACAGTCTAAGTGAATGCTGACTGTGTGACTTGGTTAAAAGTGGCCAAATAGAAGCCCAATCCACATTACATAAGCCCAAAGGCCTTCCTTATGACTAAACTGACACCCACTTTCTTAAAAATATCATGGGTCTAAATAGCCTTTTCAGGCTGAGAAAAGCACTTTGGTGACATTTGGCTGTAACTTGTTCCCAGTACATTCTGAGTGGCTGGTGACTGTGTGTTGTACCTAAAAGTGCCCAACAGGAATCCCAATGCACCATACATGGGCCCAAATGCCTTCCTTATGACAAAACTGACACTCATTTTCTTAAAAAAATCATTGGTCAAAATAGCCTTTTCAGGCTGAGAGAAGCACTTTGGTGACATTTAGCTGTAACTTGTTCCCAGTACAGTCTAAGTGGCTGCTGACTGTGTGACTTGAATAAAAGTGGCCAAATAGAAGCCCAATCCACATTACATGAGCCCAAAGGCCTTCCTTATGACTAAACTGACACCCACTTTTTAAAAAAATTATCATGGGTCTAAATAGCCTTTTCAGGCTGAGAGAAGCACTTTGGTGACATTTGGCTGTAACTTGTTCCCAGTACATTCTGAGTGGTTGGTGACTGTGTGTTGTACCTAAAAGTACCCAACAAGAATCCCAATGCACTATACATGGGCCCAAATGCCTTCCTTATGACAAAACTGACACTCATTTTCTTAAAAAAATCATTGGTCAAAATAGCCTTTTCAGGCTGAGAGAAGCACTTTGGTGACGTTTCACTGTAACTTGTTCCCAGTACAGTCTAAGTGAATGCTGACTGTGTGACTTGGTTAAAAGTGGCCAAATAGAAGCCCAATCCACATTACATGAGCCCAAAGGCCTTCCTTATGACTAAACTGACACCCACTTTCTTAAAAATATCATGGGTCTAAATAGCCTTTTCAGGCTGAGAAAAGCACTTTGGTGACATTTGGCTGTAACTTGTTCCCAGTACATTCTGAGTGGCTGGTGACTGTGTGTTGTACCTAAAAGTGCCCAACAGGAATCCCAATGCACTATACATGGGCCCAAATGCCTTCCTTATGACAAAACTGACACTCATTTTCTTAAAAAAATCATTGGTCAAAATAGCCTTTTCAGGCTGAGAGAAGCACTTTGGTGACGTTTCACTGTAACTTGTTCCCAGTACAGTCTAAGTGGCTGCTGACTGTGTGACTTGGCTAAAAGTGGCCAAATAGATGCCCAATCCACAATACATGAGCCCAAAGGCCTTCCTTATGACAAAACTGACACTCATTTTCTTAAAAAAATCATTGGTCAAAATAGCCTTTTCAGGCTGAGAGAAGCACTTTGGTGACGTTTCACTGTAACTTGTTCCCAGTACAGTCTAAGTGGCTGCTGACTGTGTGACTTGGTTAAAAGTGGCCAAATAGAAGCCCAATCCACATTACATAAGCCCAAAGGCCTTCCTTATGACTAAACTGACACCCACTTTCTTAAAAATATCATGGGTCTAAATAGCCTTTTCAGGCTGAGAAAAGCACTTTGGTGACATTTGGCTGTAACTTGTTCCCAGTACATTCTGAGTGGCTGGTGACTGTGTGTTGTACCTAAAAGTGCCCAACAGGAATCCCAATGCACTATACATGGGCCTAAATGCCTTCCTTATGACAAAACTGACACTCATTTTCTTAAAAAAATCATTGGTCAAAATAGCCTTTTTAGGCTGAGAGAAGCACTTTGGTGACGTTTCACTGTAACTTGTTCCCAGTACAGTCTAAGTGGCTGCTGACTGTGTGACTTGGCTAAAAGTGGCCAAATAGAAGCCCAATCCACAATACATGAGCCCAAAGGCCTTCCTTATGACTAAACTGACACCCACTTTCTTAAAAATATCATGGGTCTAAATAGCCTTTTCAGGCTGAGAAAAGCACTTTGGTGACATTTGGCTGTAACTTGTTCCCAGTACATTCTGAGTGGCTGGTGACTGTGTGTTGTACCTAAAAGTGCCCAACAGGAATCCCAATGCACTATACATGGGCCCAAATGCCTTCCTTATGACAAAACTGACACTCATTTTCTTAAAAAAATCATTGGTCAAAATAGCCTTTTCAGGCTGAGAGAAGCACTTTGGTGACGTTTCACTGTAACTTGTTCCCAGTACAGTCTAAGTGGCTGCTGACTGTGTGACTTGGCTAAAAGTGGCCTTCCCTATGACAAAACTGACACTCATTTTCTTAAAAAAATCATTGGTCAAAATAGCCTTTTCAGGCTGAGAGAAGCACTTTGGTGACGTTTCACTGTAACTTGTTCCCAGTACAGTCTAAGTGAATGCTGACTGTGTGACTTCGTTAAAAGTGGCCAAATGGAAGCCCAATCCACATTACATAAGCCCAAAGGCCTTCCTTATGACTAAACTGACACCCACTTTCTTAAAAATATCATGGGTCTAAATAGCCTTTTCAGGCTGAGAAAAGCACTTTGGTGACATTTGGCTGTAACTTGTTCCCAGTACATTCTGAGTGGCTGGTGACTGTGTGTTGTACCTAAAAGTGCCCAACAGGAATCCCAATGCACCATACATGGGCCCAAATGCCTTCCTTATGACAAAACTGACACTCATTTTCTTAAAAAAATCATTGGTCAAAATAGCCTTTTCAGGCTGAGAGAAGCACTTTGGTGACATTTAGCTGTAACTTGTTCCCAGTACAGTCTAAGTGGCTGCTGACTGTGTGACTTGAATAAAAGTGGCCAAATAGAAGCCCAATCCACATTACATGAGCCCAAAGGCCTTCCTTATGACTAAACTGACACCCACTTTTTAAAAAAATTATCATGGGTCTAAATAGCCTTTTCAGGCTGAGAGAAGCACTTTGGTGACATTTGGCTGTAACTTGTTCCCAGTACATTCTGAGTGGTTGGTGACTGTGTGTTGTACCTAAAAGTACCCAACAAGAATCCCAATGCACTATACATGGGCCCAAATGCCTTCCTTATGACAAAACTGACACTCATTTTCTTAAAAAAATCATTGGTCAAAATAGCCTTTTCAGGCTGAGAGAAGCACTTTGGTGACGTTTCACTGTAACTTGTTCCCAGTACAGTCTAAGTGAATGCTGACTGTGTGACTTGGTTAAAAGTGGCCAAATAGAAGCCCAATCCACATTACATGAGCCCAAAGGCCTTCCTTATGACTAAACTGACACCCACTTTCTTAAAAATATCATGGGTCTAAATAGCCTTTTCAGGCTGAGAAAAGCACTTTGGTGACATTTGGCTGTAACTTGTTCCCAGTACATTCTGAGTGGCTGGTGACTGTGTGTTGTACCTAAAAGTGCCCAACAGGAATCCCAATGCACTATACATGGGCCCAAATGCCTTCCTTATGACAAAACTGACACTCATTTTCTTAAAAAAAATCATTGGTCAAAATAGCCTTTTCAGGCTGAGAGAAGCACTTTGGTGACGTTTCACTGTAACTTGTTCCCAGTACAGTCTAAGTGGCTGCTGACTGTGTGACTTGGCTAAAAGTGGCCAAATAGATGCCCAATCCACAATACATGAGCCCAAAGGCCTTCCTTATGACAAAACTGACACTCATTTTCTTAAAAAAATCATTGGTCAAAATAGCCTTTTCAGGCTGAGAGAAGCACTTTGGTGACGTTTCACTGTAACTTGTTCCCAGTACAGTCTAAGTGAATGCTGACTGTGTGACTTGGTTAAAAGTGGCCAAATAGAAGCCCAATCCACATTACATAAGCCCAAAGGCCTTCCTTATGACTAAACTGACACCCACTTTCTTAAAAATATCATGGGTCTAAATAGCCTTTTCAGGCTGAGAAAAGCACTTTGGTGACATTTGGCTGTAACTTGTTCCCAGTACATTCTGAGTGGCTGGTGACTGTGTGTTGTACCTAAAAGTGCCCAACAGGAATCCCAATGCACTATACATGGGCCCAAATGCCTTCCTTATGACAAAACTGACACTCATTTTCTTAAAAAAATCATTGGTCAAAATAGCCTTTTCAGGCTGAGAGAAGCACTTTGGTGACGTTTCACTGTAACTTGTTCCCAGTACAGTCTAAGTGGCTGCTGACTGTGTGACTTGGCTAAAAGTGGCCAAATAGAAGCCCAATCCACAATACATGAGCCCAAAGGCCTTCCTTATGACTAAACTGACACCCACTTTCTTAAAAATATCATGGGTCTAAATAGCCTTTTCAGGCTGAGAAAAGCACTTTGGTGACATTTGGCTGTAACTTGTTCCCAGTACATTCTGAGTGGCTGGTGACTGTGTGTTGTACCTAAAAGTGCCCAACAAGAATCCCAATGCACTATACATGGGCCCAAATGCCTTCCTTATGACAAAACTGACACTCATTTTCTTAAAGAAATCATTGGTCAAAATAGCCTTTTCAGGCTGAGAGAAGCACTTTGGTGACGTTTCACTGTAACTTGTTCCCAGTACAGTCTAAGTGGCTGCTGACTGTGTGACTTGGTTAAAAGTGGCCAAATAGAAGCCCAATCCACAATACATGAGCCCAAAGGCCTTCCTTATGACTAAACTGACACCCACTTTCTTAAAAATATCATGGGTCTAAATAGCCTTTTCAGGCTGAGAAAAGCACTTTGGTGACATTTGGCTGTAACTTGTTCCCAGTACATTCTGAGTGGCTGGTGACTATGTGTTGTACCTAAAAGTGCCCAACAGGAATCCCAATGCACCATACATGGGCCCAAATGCCTTCCTTATGACAAAACTGACACTCATTTTCTTAAAAAAATCATTAGTCAAAATAGCCTTTTCAGGCTGAGAGAAGCACTTTGGTGACGTTTCACTGTAACTTGTTCCCAGTACAGTCTAAGTGGCTGCTGACTGTGTGACTTGGTTAAAAGTGGCCAAATAGAAGCCCAATCCACATTATATAAGCCCAAAGGCCTTCCTTATGACTAAACTGACACCCACTTTCTTAAAAATATCATGGGTCTAAATAGCCTTTTCAGGCTGAGAAAAGCACTTTGGTGACATTTGGCTGTAACTTGTTCCCAGTACATTCTGAGTGGCTGGTGACTGTGTGTTGTACCTGAAAGTGCCCAACAAGAATCCCAATGCACTATACATGGGCCCAAATGCCTTCCTTATGACAAAACTGACACTCATTTTCTTAAAAAAATCATTGGTCAAAATAGCCTTTTCAGGCTGAGAGAAGCACTTTGGTGACGCTTCACTGTAACTTGTTCCCAGTACAGTCTAAGTGAATGCTGACTGTGTGACTTGGTTAAAAGTGGCCAAATAGAAGCCCAATCCACATTACATAAGCCCAAAGGCCTTCCTTATGACTAAACTGACACCCACTTTCTTAAAAATATCATGGGTCTAAATAGCCTTTTCAGGCTGAGAAAAGCACTTTGGTGACATTTGGCTGTAACTTGTTCCCAGTACATTCTGAGTGGCTGGTGACTGTGTGTTGTACCTAAAAGTGCCCAACAGGAATCCCAATGCACTATACATGGGCCCAAATGCCTTCCTTATGACAAAACTGACACTCATTTTCTTAAAAAAATCATTGGTCAAAATAGCCTTTTCAGGCTGAGAGAAGCATTTGGTGACGTTTCACTGTAACTTGTTCCCAGTACAGTCTAAGTGGCTGCTGACTGTGTGACTTGGCTAAAAGTGGCCTTCCTTATGACAAAACTGACACTCATTTTCTTAAAAAAATCATTGGTCAAAATAGCCTTTTCAGGCTGAGAGAAGCACTTTGGTGACGTTTCACTGTAACTTGTTCCCAGTACAGTCTAAGTGAATGCTGACTGTGTGACTTGGTTAAAAGTGGCCAAATAGAAGCCCAATCCACATTACATAAGCCCAAAGGCCTTCCTTATGACTAAACTGACACCCACTTTCTTAAAAATATCATGGGTCTAAATAGCCTTTTCAGGCTGAGAAAAGCACTTTGGTGACATTTGGCTGTAACTTGTTCCCAGTACATTCTGAGTGGCTGGTGACTGTGTGTTGTACCTAAAAGTGCCCAACAGGAATCCCAATGCACTATATATGGGCCCAAATGCCTTCCTTATGACAAAACTGACACTCATTTTCTTAAAAAAATCATTGGTCAAAATAGCCTTTTCAGGCTGAGAGAAGCACTTTGGTGACGTTTCACTGTAACTTGTTCCCAGTACAGTCTAAGTGAATGCTGACTGTGTGACTTGGTTAAAAGTGGCCAAATAGAAGCCCAATCCATATTACATAAGCCCAAAGGCCTTCCTTATGACTAAACTGACACCCACTTTCTTAAAAATATCATGGGTCTAAATAGCCTTTTCAGGCTGAGAAAAGCACTTTGGTGACATTTGGCTGTAACTTGTTCCCAGTACATTCTGAGTGGCTGGTGACTGTGTGTTGTACCTAAAAGTGCCCAACAGGAATCCCAATGCACTATACATGGGCCCAAATGCCTTCCTTATGACAAAACTGACACTCATTTTCTTAAAAAAAATCATTGGTCAAAATAGCCTTTTCAGGCTGAGAGAAGCACTTTGGTGACGTTTCACTGTAACTTGTTCCCAGTACAGTCTAAGTGGCTGCTGACTGTGTGACTTGGCTAAAAGTGGCCAAATAGAAGCCCAATCCACAATACATGAGCCCAAAGGCCTTCCTTATGACTAAACTGACACCCACTTTCTTAAAAATATCATGGGTCTAAATAGCCTTTTCAGGCTGAGAAAAGCACTTTGGTGACATTTGGCTGTAACTTGTTCCCAGTACATTCTGAGTGGCTGGTGACTATGTGTTGTACCTAAAAGTGCCCAACAGGAATCCCAATGCACCATACATGGGCCCAAATGCCTTCCTTATGACAAAACTGACACTCATTTTCTTTAAAAAATCATTAGTCAAAATAGCCTTTTCAGGCTGAGAGAAGCACTTTGGTGACGTTTCACTGTAACTTGTTCCCAGTACAGTCTAAGTGGCTGCTGACTGTGTGACTTGGTTAAAAGTGGCCAAATAGAAGCCCAATCCACATTACATAAGCCCAAAGGCCTTCCTTATGACTAAACTGACACCCACTTTCTTAAAAATATCATGGGTCTAAATAGCCTTTTCAGGCTGAGAAAAGCACTTTGGTGACATTTGGCTGTAACTTGTTCCCAGTACATTCTGAGTGGCTGGTGACTGTGTGTTGTACCTGAAAGTGCCCAACAAGAATCCCAATGCACTATACATGGGCCCAAATGCCTTCCTTATGACAAAACTGACACTCATTTTCTTAAAAAAATCATTGGTCAAAATAGCCTTTTCAGGCTGAGAGAAGCACTTTGGTGACGCTTCACTGTAACTTGTTCCCAGTACAGTCTAAGTGAATGCTGACTGTGTGACTTGGTTAAAAGTGGCCAAATAGAAGCCCAATCCACATTACATAAGCCCAAAGGCCTTCCTTATGACTAAACTGACACCCACTTTCTTAAAAATATCATGGGTCTAAATAGCCTTTTCAGGCTGAGAAAAGCACTTTGGTGACATTTGGCTGTAACTTGTTCCCAGTACATTCTGAGTGGCTGGTGACTGTGTGTTGTACCTAAAAGTGCCCAACAGGAATCCCAATGCACTATACATGGGCCCAAATGCCTTCCTTATGACAAAACTGACACTCATTTTCTTAAAAAAATCATTGGTCAAAATAGCCTTTTCAGGCTGAGAGAAGCACTTTGGTGACGTTTCACTGTAACTTGTTCCCAGTACAGTCTAAGTGGCTGCTGACTGTGTGACTTGGCTAAAAGTGGCCTTCCTTATGACAAAACTGACACTCATTTTCTTAAAAAAATCATTGGTCAAAATAGCCTTTTCAGGCTGAGAGAAGCACTTTGGTGACGTTTCACTGTAACTTGTTCCCAGTACAGTCTAAGTGAATGCTGACTGTGTGACTTGGTTAAAAGTGGCCAAATAGAAGCCCAATCCACATTACATAAGCCCAAAGGCCTTCCTTATGACTAAACTGACACCCACTTTCTTAAAAATATCATGGGTCTAAATAGCCTTTTCAGGCTGAGAAAAGCACTTTGGTGACATTTGGCTGTAACTTGTTCCCAGTACATTCTGAGTGGCTGGTGACTGTGTGTTGTACCTAAAAGTGCCCAACAGGAATCCCAATGCACTATACATGGGCCCAAATGCCTTCCTTATGACAAAACTGACACTCATTTTCTTAAAAAAATCATTGGTCAAAATAGCCTTTTCAGGCTGAGAGAAGCACTTTGGTGACGTTTCACTGTAACTTGTTCCCAGTACAGTCTAAGTGAATGCTGACTGTGTGACTTGGTTAAAAGTGGCCAAATAGAAGCCCAATCCACATTACATAAGCCCAAAGGCCTTCCTTATGACTAAACTGACACCCACTTTCTTAAAAATATCATGGGTCTAAATAGCCTTTTCAGGCTGAGAAAAGCACTTTGGTGACATTTGGCTGTAACTTGTTCCCAGTACATTCTGAGTGGCTGGTGACTGTGTGTTGTACCTAAAAGTGCCCAACAGGAATCCCAATGCACTATACATGGGCCCAAATGCCTTCCTTATGACAAAACTGACACTCATTTTCTTAAAAAAAATCATTGGTCAAAATAGCCTTTTCAGGCTGAGAGAAGCACTTTGGTGACGTTTCACTGTAACTTGTTCCCAGTACAGTCTAAGTGGCTGCTGACTGTGTGACTTGGCTAAAAGTGGCCAAATAGAAGCCCAATCCACAATACATGAGCCCAAAGGCCTTCCTTATGACTAAACTGACACTCATTTTCTTAAAAAAATCATTAGTCAAAATAGCCTTTTCAGGCTGAGAGAAGCACTTTGGTGACGTTTCACTGTAACTTGTTCCCAGTAAAAGTGGCCAAATAGAAGCCCAATCCACATTACATAAGCCCAAAGGCCTTCCTTATGACTAAACTGACACCCACTTTCTTAAAAATATCATGGGTCTAAATAGCCTTTTCAGGCTGAGAAAAGCACTTTGGTGACATTTGGCTGTAACTTGTTCCCAGTACATTCTGAGTGGCTGGTGACTGTGTGTTGTACCTGAAAGTGCCCAACAAGAATCCCAATGCACTATACATGGGCCCAAATGCCTTCCTTATGACAAAACTGACACTCATTTTCTTAAAAAAATCATTGGTCAAAATAGCCTTTTCAGGCTGAGAGAAGCACTTTGGTGACGCTTCACTGTAACTTGTTCCCAGTACAGTCTAAGTGGCTGCTGACTGTGTGACTTGGTTAAAAGTGGCCAAATAGAAGCCCAATCCACATTACATAAGCCCAAAGGCCTTCCTTATGACTAAACTGACACCCACTTTCTTAAAAATATCATGGGTCTAAATAGCCTTTTCAGGCTGAGAGAAGCACTTTGGTGACGTTTCACTGTAACTTGTTCCCAGTACAGTCTAAGTGGCTGCTGACTGTGTGACTTGGCTAAAAGTGGCCTTCCTTATGACAAAACTGACACTCATTTTCTTAAAAAAATCATTGGTCAAAATAGCCTTTTCAGGCTGAGAGAAGCACTTTGGTGACGTTTCACTGTAACTTGTTCCCAGTACAGTCTAAGTGAATGCTGACTGTGTGACTTGGTTAAAAGTGGCCAAATAGAAGCCCAATCCACATTACATAAGCCCAAAGGCCTTCCTTATGACTAAACTGACACCCACTTTCTTAAAAATATCATGGGTCTAAATAGCCTTTTCAGGCTGAGAAAAGCACTTTGGTGACATTTGGCTGTAACTTGTTCCCAGTACATTCTGAGTGGCTGGTGACTGTGTGTTGTACCTAAAAGTGCCCAACAGGAATCCCAATGCACTATACATGGGCCCAAATGCCTTCCTTATGACAAAACTGACACTCATTTTCTTAAAAAAATCATTGGTCAAAATAGCCTTTTCAGGCTGAGAGAAGCACTTTGAAGACGTTTCACTGTAACTTGTTCCCAGTACAGTCTAAGTGAATGCTGACTGTGTGACTTGGTTAAAAGTGGCCAAATAGAAGCCCAATCCACATTACATAAGCCCAAAGGCCTTCCTTATGACTAAACTGACACCCACTTTCTTAAAAATATCATGGGTCTAAATAGCCTTTTCAGGCTGAGAAAAGCACTTTGGTGACATTTGGCTGTAACTTGTTCCCAGTACATTCTGAGTGGCTGGTGACTGTGTGTTGTACCTAAAAGTGCCCAACAGGAATCCCAATGCACTATACATGGGCCCAAATGCCTTCCTTATGACAAAACTGACACTCATTTTCTTAAAAAAAATCATTGGTCAAAATAGCCTTTTCAGGCTGAGAGAAGCACTTTGGTGACGTTTCACTGTAACTTGTTCCCAGTACAGTCTAAGTGGCTGCTGACTGTGTGACTTGGCTAAAAGTGGCCAAATAGAAGCCCAATCCACAATACATGAGCCCAAAGGCCTTCCTTATGACTGAACTGACACCCACTTTCTTAAAAATATCATGGGTCTAAATAGCCTTTTCAGGCTGAGAAAAGCACTTTGGTGACATTTGGCTGTAACTTGTTCCCAGTACATTCTGAGTGGCTGGTGACTGTGTGTTGTACCTAAAAGTGCCCAACAAGAATCCCAATGCACTATACATGGGCCCAAATGCCTTCCTTATGACAAAACTGACACTCATTTTCTTAAAAAAATCATTGGTCAAAATAGCCTTTTCAGGCTGAGAGAAGCACTTTGGTGACGTTTCACTGTAACTTGTTCCCAGTACAGTCTAAGTGGCTGCTGACTGTGTGACTTGGTTAAAAGTGGCCAAATAGAAGCCCAATCCACATTACATAAGCCCAAAGGCCTTCCTTATGACTAAACTGACACCCACTTTCTTAAAAATATCATGGGTCTAAATAGCCTTTTCAGGCTGAGAAAAGCACGTTGGTGACATTTGGCTTTAACTTGTTCCCAGTACATTCTGAGTGGCTGGTGACTGTGTGTTGTACCTGAAAGTGCCCAACAAGAATCCCAATGCACTATACATGGGCCCAAATGCCTTCCTTATGACAAAACTGACACTCATTTTCTTAAAAAAATCTTTGGTCAAAATAGCCTTTTCAGGCTGAGAGAAGCACTTTGGTGACGTTTCACTGTAACTTGTTCCCAGTACAGTCTAAGTGAATGCTGACTGTGTGACTTGGTTAAAAGTGGCCAAATAGAAGCCCAATCCACATTACATGAGCCCAAAGGCCTTCCTTATGACTAAACTGACACCCACTTTCTTAAAAATATCATGGGTCTAAATAGCCTTTTCAGGCTGAGAAAAGCACTTTGGTGACATTTGGCTGTAACTTGTTCCCAGTACATTCTGAGTGGCTGGTGACTGTGTGTTGTACCTAAAAGTGCCCAACAGGAATCCCAATGCACCATACATGGGCCCAAATGCCTTCCTTATGACAAAACTGACACTCATTTTCTTAAAAAAAATCATTGGTCAAAATAGCCTTTTCAGGCTGAGAGAAGCACTTTGGTGACGTTTCACTGTAACTTGTTCCCAGTACAGTCTAAGTGGCTGCTGACTGTGTGACTTGGCTAAAAGTGGCCAAATAGAAGCCCAATCCACAATACATGAGCCCAAAGGCCTTCCTTATGACTGAACTGACACCCACTTTCTTAAAAATATCATGGGTCTAAATAGCCTTTTCAGGCTGAGAAAAGCACTTTGGTGACATTTGGCTGTAACTTGTTCCCAGTACATTCTGAGTGGCTGGTGACTGTGTGTTGTACCTAAAAGTGCCCAACAAGAATCCCAATGCACTATACATGGGCCCAAATGCCTTCCTTATGACAAAACTGACACTCATTTTCTTTAAAAAATCATTGGTCAAAATAGCCTTTTCAGGCTGAGAGAAGCACTTTGGTGACGTTTCACTGTAACTTGTTCCCAGTACAGTCTAAGTGGCTGCTGACTGTGTGACTTGGTTAAAAGTGGCCAAATAGAAGCCCAATCCACATTACATAAGCCCAAAGGCCTTCCTTATGACTAAACTGACACCCACTTTCTTAAAAATATCATGGGTCTAAATAGCCTTTTCAGGCTGAGAAAAGCACGTTGGTGACATTTGGCTTTAACTTGTTCCCAGTACATTCTGAGTGGCTGGTGACTGTGTGTTGTACCTGAAAGTGCCCAACAAGAATCCCAATGCACTATACATGGGCCCAAATGCCTTCCTTATGACAAAACTGACACTCATTTTCTTAAAAAAATCATTGGTCAAAATAGCCTTTTCAGGCTGAGAGAAGCACTTTGGTGACGTTTCACTGTAACTTGTTCCCAGTACAGTCTAAGTGAATGCTGACTGTGTGACTTGGTTAAAAGTGGCCAAATAGAAGCCCAATCCACATTACATGAGCCCAAAGGCCTTCCTTATGACTAAACTGACACCCACTTTCTTAAAAATATCATGGGTCTAAATAGCCTTTTCAGGCTGAGAAAAGCACTTTGGTGACATTTGGCTGTAACTTGTTCCCAGTACATTCTGAGTGGCTGGTGACTGTGTGTTGTACCTAAAAGTGCCCAACAGGAATCCCAATGCACCATACATGGGCCCAAATGCCTTCCTTATGACAAAACTGACACTCATTTTCTTAAAAAAAATCATTGGTCAAAATAGCCTTTTCAGGCTGAGAGAAGCACTTTGGTGACGTTTCACTGTAACTTGTTCCCAGTACAGTCTAAGTGGCTGCTGACTGTGTGACTTGGCTAAAAGTGGCCAAATAGAAGCCCAATCCACAATACATGAGCCCAAAGGCCTTCCTTATGACTGAACTGACACCCACTTTCTTAAAAATATCATGGGTCTAAATAGCCTTTTCAGGCTGAGAAAAGCACTTTGGTGACATTTGGCTGTAACTTGTTCCCAGTACATTCTGAGTGGCTGGTGACTGTGTGTTGTACCTAAAAGTGCCCAACAAGAATCCCAATGCACTATACATGGGCCCAAATGCCTTCCTTATGACAAAACTGACACTCATTTTCTTAAAAAAATCATTGGTCAAAATAGCCTTTTCAGGCTGAGAGAAGCACTTTGGTGACGTTTCACTGTAACTTGTTCCCAGTACAGTCTAAGTGGCTGCTGACTGTGTGACTTGGTTAAAAGTGGCCAAATAGAAGCCCAATCCACATTACATAAGCCCAAAGGCCTTCCTTATGACTAAACTGACACCCACTTTCTTAAAAATATCATGGGTCTAAATAGCCTTTTCAGGCTGAGAAAAGCACGTTGGTGACATTTGGCTTTAACTTGTTCCCAGTACATTCTGAGTGGCTGGTGACTGTGTGTTGTACCTGAAAGTGCCCAACAAGAATCCCAATGCACTATACATGGGCCCAAATGCCTTCCTTATGACAAAACTGACACTCATTTTCTTAAAAAAATCATTGGTCAAAATAGCCTTTTCAGGCTGAGAGAAGCACTTTGGTGACGTTTCACTGTAACTTGTTCCCAGTACAGTCTAAGTGAATGCTGACTGTGTGACTTGGTTAAAAGTGGCCAAATAGAAGCCCAATCCACATTACATGAGCCCAAAGGCCTTCCTTATGACTAAACTGACACCCACTTTCTTAAAAATATCATGGGTCTAAATAGCCTTTTCAGGCTGAGAAAAGCACTTTGGTGACATTTGGCTGTAACTTGTTCCCAGTACATTCTGAGTGGCTGGTGACTGTGTGTTGTACCTAAAAGTGCCCAACAGGAATCCCAATGCACCATACATGGGCCCAAATGCCTTCCTTATGACAAAACTGACACTCATTTTCTTAAAAAAAATCATTGGTCAAAATAGCCTTTTCAGGCTGAGAGAAGCACTTTGGTGACGTTTCACTGTAACTTGTTCCCAGTACAGTCTAAGTGGCTGCTGACTGTGTGACTTGGCTAAAAGTGGCCAAATAGAAGCCCAATCCACAATACATGAGCCCAAAGGCCTTCCTTATGACTGAACTGACACCCACTTTCTTAAAAATATCATGGGTCTAAATAGCCTTTTCAGGCTGAGAAAAGCACTTTGGTGACATTTGGCTGTAACTTGTTCCCAGTACATTCTGAGTGGCTGGTGACTGTGTGTTGTACCTAAAAGTGCCCAACAAGAATCCCAATGCACTATACATGGGCCCAAATGCCTTCCTTATGACAAAACTGACACTCATTTTCTTAAAAAAATCATTGGTCAAAATAGCCTTTTCAGGCTGAGAGAAGCACTTTGGTGACGTTTCACTGTAACTTGTTCCCAGTACAGTCTAAGTGGCTGCTGACTGTGTGACTTGGTTAAAAGTGGCCAAATAGAAGCCCAATCCACATTACATAAGCCCAAAGGCCTTCCTTATGACTAAACTGACACCCACTTTCTTAAAAATATCATGGGTCTAAATAGCCTTTTCAGGCTGAGAAAAGCACGTTGGTGACATTTGGCTTTAACTTGTTCCCAGTACATTCTGAGTGGCTGGTGACTGTGTGTTGTACCTGAAAGTGCCCAACAAGAATCCCAATGCACTATACATGGGCCCAAATGCCTTCCTTATGACAAAACTGACACTCATTTTCTTAAAAAAATCATTGGTCAAAATAGCCTTTTCAGGCTGAGAGAAGCACTTTGGTGACGTTTCACTGTAACTTGTTCCCAGTACAGTCTAAGTGAATGCTGACTGTGTGACTTGGTTAAAAGTGGCCAAATAGAAGCCCAATCCACATTACATGAGCCCAAAGGCCTTCCTTATGACTAAACTGACACCCACTTTCTTAAAAATATCATGGGTCTAAATAGCCTTTTCAGGCTGAGAAAAGCACTTTGGTGACATTTGGCTGTAACTTGTTCCCAGTACATTCTGAGTGGCTGGTGACTGTGTGTTGTACCTAAAAGTGCCCAACAGGAATCCCAATGCACCATACATGGGCCCAAATGCCTTCCTTATGACAAAACTGACACTCATTTTCTTAAAAAAATCATTGGTCAAAATAGCCTTTTCAGGCTGAGAGAAGCACTTTGGTGACGTTTCACTGTAACTTGTTCCCAGTACAGTCTAAGTGGCTGCTGACTGTGTGACTTGGCTGAAAGTGGCCAAATAGAAGCCCAATCCACAATACATGAGCCCAAAGACCTTCCTTATGACTAAACTGACACCCACTTTTTTTTTAAATATCTAGGGTCTAAATAGCCTTTTCAGGCTGAGAGAAGCACTTTGGTGACATTTGGCTGTAACTTGTTCCCTGTACATTCTGAGTGGTTGGTTACTGTGTGTTATACCTAAAAGTACCCAACAAGAATCCCAATGCACTATACATGGGCCCAAATGCCTTCCTTATGACAAAACTGACACTCATTTTCTAAAAAAAATCATTGGTCAAAATAGCCTTTTCAGGCTGAGAGAAGCACTTTGGTGACGCTTCACTGTAACTTGTTCCCAGTACAGTCTAAGTGAATGCTGACTGTGTGACTTGGTTAAAAGTGGCCAAATAGAAGCCCAATCCACATTACATAAGCCCAAAGGCCTTCCTTATGACTAAACTGACACCCACTTTCTTAAAAATATCATGGGTCTAAATAGCCTTTTCAGGCTGAGAAAAGCACTTTGGTGACATTTGGCTGTAACTTGTTCCCAGTACATTCTGAGTGGCTGGTGACTGTGTGTTGTACCTAAAAGTGCCCAACAGGAATCCCAATGCACTATACATGGGCCCAAATGCCTTCCTTATGACAAAACTGACACTCATTTTCTTAAAAAAATCATTGGTCAAAATAGCCTTTTCAGGCTGAGAGAAGCACTTTGGTGACGTTTCACTGTAACTTGTTCCCAGTACAGTCTAAGTGGCTGCTGACTGTGTGACTTGGTTAAAAGTGGCCAAATAGAAGCCCAATCCACAATACATGAGCCCAAAGGCCTTCCTTATGACTAAACTGACACCCACTTTCTTAAAAATATCATGGGTCTAAATAGCCTTTTCAGGCTGAGAAAAGCACTTTGGTGACATTTGGCTGTAACTTGTTCCCAGTACATTCTGAGTGGCTGGTGACTATGTGTTGTACCTAAAAGTGCCCAACAGGAATCCCAATGCACCATACATGGGCCCAAATGCCTTCCTTATGACAAAACTGACACTCATTTTCTTAAAAAAATCATTAGTCAAAATAGCCTTTTCAGGCTGAGAGAAGCACTTTGGTGACGTTTCACTGTAACTTGTTCCCAGTACAGTCTAAGTGGCTGCTGACTGTGTGACTTGGTTAAAAGTGGCCAAATAGAAGCCCAATCCACATTACATAAGCCCAAAGGCCTTCCTTATGACTAAACTGACACCCACTTTCTTAAAAATATCATGGGTCTAAATAGCCTTTTCAGGCTGAGAAAAGCACTTTGGTGACATTTGGCTGTAACTTGTTCCCAGTACATTCTGAGTGGCTGGTGACTGTGTGGTGTACCTGAAAGTGCCCAACAAGAATCCCAATGCACTATACATGGGCCCAAATGCCTTCCTTATGACAAAACTGACACTCATTTTCTTAAAAAAATCATTGGTCAAAATAGCCTTTTCAGGCTGAGAGAAGCACTTTGGTGACGCTTCACTGTAACTTGTTCCCAGTACAGTCTAAGTGAATGCTGACTGTGTGACTTGGTTAAAAGTGGCCAAATAGAAGCCCAATCCACATTACATAAGCCCAAAGGCCTTCCTTATGACTAAACTGACACCCACTTTCTTAAAAATATCATGGGTCTAAATAGCCTTTTCAGGCTGAGAAAAGCACTTTGGTGACATTTGGCTGTAACTTGTTCCCAGTACATTCTGAGTGGCTGGTGACTGTGTGTTGTACCTAAAAGTGCCCAACAGGAATCCCAATGCACTATACATGGGCCCAAATGCCTTCCTTATGACAAAACTGACACTCATTTTCTTAAAAAAATCATTGGTCAAAATAGCCTTTTCAGGCTGAGAGAAGCACTTTGGTGACGTTTCACTGTAACTTGTTCCCAGTACAGTCTAAGTGGCTGCTGACTGTGTGACTTGGCTAAAAGTGGCCTTCCTTATGACAAAACTGACACTCATTTTCTTAAAAAAATCATTGGTCAAAATAGCCTTTTCAGGCTGAGAGAAGCACTTTGGTGACGTTTCACTGTAACTTGTTCCCAGTACAGTCTAAGTGAATGCTGACTGTGTGACTTGGTTAAAAGTGGCCAAATAGAAGCCCAATCCACATTACATAAGCCCAAAGGCCTTCCTTATGACTAAACTGACACCCACTTTCTTAAAAATATCATGGGTCTAAATAGCCTTTTCAGGCTGAGAAAAGCACTTTGGTGACATTTGGCTGTAACTTGTTCCCAGTACATTCTGAGTGGCTGGTGACTGTGTGTTGTACCTAAAAGTGCCCAACAGGAATCCCAATGCACTATACATGGGCCCAAATGCCTTCCTTATGACAAAACTGACACTCATTTTCTTAAAAAAATCATTGGTCAAAATAGCCTTTTCAGGCTGAGAGAAGCACTTTGGTGACGTTTCACTGTAACTTGTTCCCAGTACAGTCTAAGTGAATGCTGACTGTGTGACTTGGTTAAAAGTGGCCAAATAGAAGCCCAATCCACATTACATAAGCCCAAAGGCCTTCCTTATGACTAAACTGACACCCACTTTCTTAAAAATATCATGGGTCTAAATAGCCTTTTCAGGCTGAGAAAAGCACTTTGGTGACATTTGGCTGTAACTTGTTCCCAGTACATTCTGAGTGGCTGGTGACTGTGTGTTGTACCTAAAAGTGCCCAACAGGAATCCCAATGCACTATACATGGGCCCAAATGCCTTCCTTATGACAAAACTGACACTCATTTTCTTAAAAAAAATCATTGGTCAAAATAGCCTTTTCAGGCTGAGAGAAGCACTTTGGTGACGTTTCACTGTAACTTGTTCCCAGTACAGTCTAAGTGGCTGCTGACTGTGTGACTTGGCTAAAAGTGGCCAAATAGAAGCCCAATCCACAATACATGAGCCCAAAGGCCTTCCTTATGACTAAACTGACACTCATTTTCTTAAAAAAATCATTAGTCAAAATAGCCTTTTCAGGCTGAGAGAAGCACTTTGGTGACGTTTCACTGTAACTTGTTCCCAGTACAGTCTAAGTGGCTGCTGACTGTGTGACTTGGTTAAAAGTGGCCAAATAGAAGCCCAATCCACATTACATAAGCCCAAAGGCCTTCCTTATGACTAAACTGACACCCACTTTCTTAAAAATATCATGGGTCTAAATAGCCTTTTCAGGCTGAGAAAAGCACTTTGGTGACATTTGGCTGTAACTTGTTCCCAGTACATTCTGAGTGGCTGGTGACTGTGTGTTGTACCTGAAAGTGCCCAACAAGAATCCCAATGCACTATACATGGGCCCAAATGCCTTCCTTATGACAAAACTGACACTCATTTTCTTAAAAAAATCATTGGTCAAAATAGCCTTTTCAGGCTGAGAGAAGCACTTTGGTGACGCTTCACTGTAACTTGTTCCCAGTACAGTCTAAGTGAATGCTGACTGTGTGACTTGGTTAAAAGTGGCCAAATAGAAGCCCAATCCACATTACATAAGCCCAAAGGCCTTCCTTATGACTAAACGGACACCCACTTTCTTAAAAATATCATGGGTCTAAATAGCCTTTTCAGGCTGAGAAAAGCACTTTGGTGACATTTGGCTGTAACTTGTTCCCAGTACATTCTGAGTGGCTGGTGACTGTGTGTTGTACCTAAAAGTGCCCAACAGGAATCCCAATGCACTATACATGGGCCCAAATGCCTTCCTTATGACAAAACTGACACTCATTTTCTTAAAAAAATCATTGGTCAAAATAGCCTTTTCAGGCTGAGAGAAGCACTTTGGTGACGTTTCACTGTAACTTGTTCCCAGTACAGTCTAAGTGGCTGCTGACTGTGTGACTTGGCTAAAAGTGGCCTTCCTTATGACAAAACTGACACTCATTTTCTTAAAAAAATCATTGGTCAAAATAGCCTTTTCAGGCTGAGAGAAGCACTTTGGTGACGTTTCACTGTAACTTGTTCCCAGTACAGTCTAAGTGAATGCTGACTGTGTGACTTGGTTAAAAGTGGCCAAATAGAAGCCCAATCCACATTACATAAGCCCAAAGGCCTTCCTTATGACTAAACTGACACCCACTTTCTTAAAAATATCATGGGTCTAAATAGCCTTTTCAGGCTGAGAAAAGCACTTTGGTGACATTTGGCTGTAACTTGTTCCCAGTACATTCTGAGTGGCTGGTGACTGTGTGTTGTACCTAAAAGTGCCCAACAGGAATCCCAATGCACTATACATGGGCCCAAATGCCTTCCTTATGACAAAACTGACACTCATTTTCTTAAAAAAATCATTGGTCAAAATAGCCTTTTCAGGCTGAGAGAAGCACTTTGAAGACGTTTCACTGTAACTTGTTCCCAGTACAGTCTAAGTGAATGCTGACTGTGTGACTTGGTTAAAAGTGGCCAAATAGAAGCCCAATCCACATTACATAAGCCCAAAGGCCTTCCTTATGACTAAACTGACACCCACTTTCTTAAAAATATCATGGGTCTAAATAGCCTTTTCAGGCTGAGAAAAGCACTTTGGTGACATTTGGCTGTAACTTGTTCCCAGTACATTCTGAGTGGCTGGTGACTGTGTGTTGTACCTAAAAGTGCCCAACAGGAATCCCAATGCACTATACATGGGCCCAAATGCCTTCCTTATGACAAAACTGACACTCATTTTCTTAAAAAAAATCATTGGTCAAAATAGCCTTTTCAGGCTGAGAGAAGCACTTTGGTGACGTTTCACTGTAACTTGTTCCCAGTACAGTCTAAGTGGCTGCTGACTGTGTGACTTGGCTAAAAGTGGCCAAATAGAAGCCCAATCCACAATACATGAGCCCAAAGGCCTTCCTTATGACTGAACTGACACCCACTTTCTTAAAAATATCATGGGTCTAAATAGCCTTTTCAGGCTGAGAAAAGCACTTTGGTGACATTTGGCTGTAACTTGTTCCCAGTACATTCTGAGTGGCTGGTGACTGTGTGTTGTACCTAAAAGTGCCCAACAAGAATCCCAATGCACTATACATGGGCCCAAATGCCTTCCTTATGACAAAACTGACACTCATTTTCTTAAAAAAATCATTGGTCAAAATAGCCTTTTCAGGCTGAGAGAAGCACTTTGGTGACGTTTCACTGTAACTTGTTCCCAGTACAGTCTAAGTGGCTGCTGACTGTGTGACTTGGTTAAAAGTGGCCAAATAGAAGCCCAATCCACATTACATAAGCCCAAAGGCCTTCCTTATGACTAAACTGACACCCACTTTCTTAAAAATATCATGGGTCTAAATAGCCTTTTCAGGCTGAGAAAAGCACGTTGGTGACATTTGGCTTTAACTTGTTCCCAGTACATTCTGAGTGGCTGGTGACTGTGTGTTGTACCTGAAAGTGCCCAACAAGAATCCCAATGCACTATACATGGGCCCAAATGCCTTCCTTATGACAAAACTGACACTCATTTTCTTAAAAAAATCATTGGTCAAAATAGCCTTTTCAGGCTGAGAGAAGCACTTTGGTGACGTTTCACTGTAACTTGTTCCCAGTACAGTCTAAGTGAATGCTGACTGTGTGACTTGGTTAAAAGTGGCCAAATAGAAGCCCAATCCACATTACATGAGCCCAAAGGCCTTCCTTATGACTAAACTGACACCCACTTTCTTAAAAATATCATGGGTCTAAATAGCCTTTTCAGGCTGAGAAAAGCACTTTGGTGACATTTGGCTGTAACTTGTTCCCAGTACATTCTGAGTGGCTGGTGACTGTGTGTTGTACCTAAAAGTGCCCAACAGGAATCCCAATGCACCATACATGGGCCCAAATGCCTTCCTTATGACAAAACTGACACTCATTTTCTTAAAAAAATCATTGGTCAAAATAGCCTTTTCAGGCTGAGAGAAGCACTTTGGTGACGTTTCACTGTAACTTGTTCCCAGTACAGTCTAAGTGGCTGCTGACTGTGTGACTTGGCTGAAAGTGGCCAAATAGAAGCCCAATCCACAATACATGAGCCCAAAGACCTTCCTTATGACTAAACTGACACCCACTTTTTTTTTAAATATCTAGGGTCTAAATAGCCTTTTCAGGCTGAGAGAAGCACTTTGGTGACATTTGGCTGTAACTTGTTCCCTGTACATTCTGAGTGGTTGGTTACTGTGTGTTATACCTAAAAGTACCCAACAAGAATCCCAATGCACTATACATGGGCCCAAATGCCTTCCTTATGACAAAACTGACACTCATTTTCTAAAAAAAATCATTGGTCAAAATAGCCTTTTCAGGCTGAGAGAAGCACTTTGGTGACGCTTCACTGTAACTTGTTCCCAGTACAGTCTAAGTGAATGCTGACTGTGTGACTTGGTTAAAAGTGGCCAAATAGAAGCCCAATCCACATTACATAAGCCCAAAGGCCTTCCTTATGACTAAACTGACACCCACTTTCTTAAAAATATCATGGGTCTAAATAGCCTTTTCAGGCTGAGAAAAGCACTTTGGTGACATTTGGCTGTAACTTGTTCCCAGTACAGTCTAAGTGAATGCTGACTGTGTGACTTGGCTAAAAGTGGCCAAATAGATGCCCAATCCACAATACATGAGCCCAAAGGCCTTCCTTATGACAAAACTGACACTCATTTTCTTAATAAAATCATTGGTCAAAATAGCCTTTTCAGGCTGAGAGAAGCACTTTGGTGACGTTTCACTGTAACTTGTTCCCAGTACAGTCTAAGTGAATGCTGACTGTGTGACTTGGTTAAAAGTGGCCAAATAGAAGCCCAATCCACATTACATAAGCCCAAAGGCCTTCTTTATGACTAAACTGACACCCACTTTCTAAAAAATATCATGGGTCTAAATAGCCTTTTCAGGCTGAGAAAAGCACTTTGGTGACATTTGGCTGTAACTTGTTCCCAGTACATTCTGAGTGGCTGGTGACTGTGTGTTGTACCTAAAAGTGCCCAACAGGAATCCCAATGCACTATACATGGGCCCAAATGCCTTCCTTATGACAAAACTGACACTCATTTTCTTAAAAAAATCATTGGTCAAAATAGCCTTTTCAGGCTGAGAGAAGCACTTTGGTGACGTTTCACTGTAACTTGTTCCCAGTACAGTCTAAGTGGCTGCTGACTGTGTGACTTGGCTAAAAGTGGCCAAATAGAAGCCCAATCCACAATACATGAGCCCAAAGGCCTTCCTTATGACTAAACTGACACCCACTTTCTTAAAAATATCATGGGTCTAAATAGCCTTTTCAGGCTGAGAAAAGCACTTTGGTGACATTTGGCTGTAACTTGTTCCCAGTACATTCTGAGTGGCTGGTGACTGTGTGTTGTACCTAAAAGTGCCCAACAAGAATCCCAATGCACTATACATGGGCCCAAATGCCTTCCTTATGACAAAACTGACACTCATTTTCTTAAAGAAATCATTGGTCAAAATAGCCTTTTCAGGCTGAGAGAAGCACTTTGGTGACGTTTCACTGTAACTTGTTCCCAGTACAGTCTAAGTGGCTGCTGACTGTGTGACTTGGTTAAAAGTGGCCAAATAGAAGCCCAATCCACAATACATGAGCCCAAAGGCCTTCCTTATGACTAAACTGACACCCACTTTCTTAAAAATATCATGGGTCTAAATAGCCTTTTCAGGCTGAGAAAAGCACTTTGGTGACATTTGGCTGTAACTTGTTCCCAGTACATTCTGAGTGGCTGGTGACTATGTGTTGTACCTAAAAGTGCCCAACAGGAATCCCAATGCACCATACATGGGCCCAAATGCCTTCCTTATGACAAAACTGACACTCATTTTCTTAAAAAAATCATTAGTCAAAATAGACTTTTCAGGCTGAGAGAAGCACTTTGGTGACGTTTCACTGTAACTTGTTCCCAGTACAGTCTAAGTGGCTGCTGACTGTGTGACTTGGTTAAAAGTGGCCAAATAGAAGCCCAATCCACATTACATAAGCCCAAAGGCCTTCCTTATGACTAAACTGACACCCACTTTCTTAAAAATATCATGGGTCTAAATAGCCTTTTCAGGCTGAGAAAAGCACTTTGGTGACATTTGGCTGTAACTTGTTCCCAGTACATTCTGAGTGGCTGGTGACTGTGTGTTGTACCTGAAAGTGCCCAACAAGAATCCCAATGCACTATACATGGGCCCAAATGCCTTCCTTATGACAAAACTGACACTCATTTTCTTAAAAAAATCATTGGTCAAAATAGCCTTTTCAGGCTGAGAGAAGCACTTTGGTGACGCTTCACTGTAACTTGTTCCCAGTACAGTCTAAGTGAATGCTGACTGTGTGACTTGGTTAAAAGTGGCCAAATAGAAGCCCAATCCACATTACATAAGCCCAAAGGCCTTCCTTATGACTAAACTGACACCCACTTTCTTAAAAATATCATGGGTCTAAATAGCCTTTTCAGGCTGAGAAAAGCACTTTGGTGACATTTGGCTGTAACTTGTTCCCAGTACATTCTGAGTGGCTGGTGACTGTGTGTTGTACCTAAAAGTGCCCAACAGGAATCCCAATGCACTATACATGGGCCCAAATGCCTTCCTTATGACAAAACTGACACTCATTTTCTTAAAAAAATCATTGGTCAAAATAGCCTTTTCAGGCTGAGAGAAGCACTTTGGTGACGTTTCACTGTAACTTGTTCCCAGTACAGTCTAAGTGGCTGCTGACTGTGTGACTTGGCTAAAAGTGGCCTTCCTTATGACAAAACTGACACTCATTTTCTTAAAAAAATCATTGGTCAAAATAGCCTTTTCAGGCTGAGAGAAGCACTTTGGTGACGTTTCACTGTAACTTGTTCCCAGTACAGTCTAAGTGAATGCTGACTGTGTGACTTGGTTAAAAGTGGCCAAATAGAAGCCCAATCCACATTACATAAGCCCAAAGGCCTTCCTTATGACTAAACTGACACCCACTTTCTTAAAAATATCATGGGTCTAAATAGCCTTTTCAGGCTGAGAAAAGCACTTTGGTGACATTTGGCTGTAACTTGTTCCCAGTACATTCTGAGTGGCTGGTGACTGTGTGTTGTACCTAAAAGTGCCCAACAGGAATCCCAATGCACTATACATGGGCCCAAATGCCTTCCTTATGACAAAACTGACACTCATTTTCTTAAAAAAATCATTGGTCAAAATAGCCTTTTCAGGCTGAGAGAAGCACTTTGGTGACGTTTCACTGTAACTTGTTCCCAGTACAGTCTAAGTGAATGCTGACTGTGTGACTTGGTTAAAAGTGGCCAAATAGAAGCCCAATCCACATTACATAAGCCCAAAGGCCTTCCTTATGACTAAACTGACACCCACTTTCTTAAAAATATCATGGGTCTAAATAGCCTTTTCAGGCTGAGAAAAGCACTTTGGTGACATTTGGCTGTAACTTGTTCCCAGTACATTCTGAGTGGCTGGTGACTGTGTGTTGTACCTAAAAGTGCCCAACAGGAATCCCAATGCACTATACATGGGCCCAAATGCCTTCCTTATGACAAAACTGACACTCATTTTCTTAAAAAAATCATTGGTCAAAATAGCCTTTTCAGGCTGAGAGAAGCACTTTGGTGACGTTTCACTGTAACTTGTTCCCAGTACAGTCTAAGTGAATGCTGACTGTGTGACTTGGTTAAAAGTGGCCAAATAGAAGCCCAATCCACATTACATAAGCCCAAAGGCCTTCCTTATGACTAAACTGACACCCACTTTCTTAAAAATATCATGGGTCTAAATAGCCTTTTCAGGCTGAGAAAAGCACTTTGGTGACATTTGGCTGTAACTTGTTCCCAGTACATTCTGAGTGGCTGGTGACTGTGTGTTGTACCTAAAAGTGCCCAACAGGAATCCCAATGCACTATACATGGGCCCAAATGCCTTCCTTATGACAAAACTGACACTCATTTTCTTAAAAAAATCATTGGTCAAAATAGCCTTTTCAGGCTGAGAGAAGCACTTTGGTGACGTTTCACTGTAACTTGTTCCCAGTACAGTCTAAGTGAATGCTGACTGTGTGACTTGGTTAAAAGTGGCCAAATAGAAGCCCAATCCACATTACATAAGCCCAAAGGCCTTCCTTATGACTAAACTGACACCCACTTTCTTAAAAATATCATGGGTCTAAATAGCCTTTTCAGGCTGAGAAAAGCACTTTGGTGACATTTGGCTGTAACTTGTTCCCAGTACATTCTGAGTGGCTGGTGACTGTGTGTTGTACCTAAAAGTGCCCAACAGGAATCCCAATGCACTATACATGGGCCCAAATGCCTTCCTTATGACAAAACTGACACTCATTTTCTTAAAAAAAATCATTGGTCAAAATAGCCTTTTCAGGCTGAGAGAAGCACTTTGGTGACGTTTCACTGTAACTTGTTCCCAGTACAGTCTAAGTGGCTGCTGACTGTGTGACTTGGCTAAAAGTGGCCAAATAGAAGCCCAATCCACAATACATGAGCCCAAAGGCCTTCCTTATGACTAAACTGACACCCACTTTCTTAAAAATATCATGGGTCTAAATAGCCTTTTCAGGCTGAGAAAAGCACTTTGGTGACATTTGGCTGTAACTTGTTCCCAGTACATTCTGAGTGGCTGGTGACTGTGTGTTGTACCTAAAGGTGCCCAACAAGAATCCCAATGCACTATACATGGGCCCAAATGCCTTCCTTATGACAAAACTGACACTCATTTTCTTAAAAAAATCATTGGTCAAAATAGCCTTTTCAGGCTGAGAGAAGCACTTTGGTGACGTTTCACTGTAACTTGTTCCCAGTACAGTCTAAGTGGCTGCTGACTGTGTGACTTGGTTAAAAGTGGCCAAATAGAAGCCCAATCCACATTACATAAGCCCAAAGGCCTTCCTTATGACTAAACTGACACCCACTTTCTTAAAAATATCATGGGTCTAAATAGCCTTTTCAGGCTGAGAAAAGCACGTTGGTGACATTTGGCTTTAACTTGTTCCCAGTACATTCTGAGTGGCTGGTGACTGTGTGTTGTGCCTGAAAGTGCCCAACAAGAATCCCAATGCACTATACATGGGCCCAAATGCCTTCCTTATGACAAAACTGACACTCATTTTCTTAAAAAAATCATTGGTCAAAATAGCCTTTTCAGGCTGAGAGAAGCACTTTGGTGACGCTTCACTGTAACTTGTTCCCAGTACAGTCTAAGTGAATGCTGACTGTGTGACTTGGTTAAAAGTGGCCAAATAGAAGCCCAATCCACATTACATAAGCCCAAAGGCCTTCCTTATGACTAAACTGACACCCACTTTCTTAAAAATATCATGGGTCTAAATAGCCTTTTCAGGCTGAGAAAAGCACTTTGGTGACATTTGGCTGTAACTTGTTCCCAGTACATTCTGAGTGGCTGGTGACTGTGTGTTGTACCTAAAAGTGCCCAACAGGAATCCCAATGCACTATACATGGGCCCAAATGCCTTCCTTATGACAAAACTGACACTCATTTTCTTAAAAAAATCATTGGTCAAAATAGCCTTTTCAGGCTGAGAGAAGCACTTTGGTGACGTTTCACTGTAACTTGTTCCCAGTACAGTCTAAGTGGCTGCTGACTGTGTGACTTGGCTAAAAGTGGCCTTCCTTATGACAAAACTGACACTCATTTTCTTAAAAAAATCATTGGTCAAAATAGCCTTTTCAGGCTGAGAGAAGCACTTTGGTGACGTTTCACTGTAACTTGTTCCCAGTACAGTCTAAGTGAATGCTGACTGTGTGACTTGGTTAAAAGTGGCCAAATAGAAGCCCAATCCACATTACATAAGCCCAAAGGCCTTCCTTATGACTAAACTGACACCCACTTTCTTAAAAATATCATGGGTCTAAATAGCCTTTTCAGGCTGAGAAAAGCACTTTGGTGACATTTGGCTGTAACTTGTTCCCAGTACATTCTGAGTGGCTGGTGACTGTGTGTTGTACCTAAAAGTGCCCAACAGGAATCCCAATGCACTATACATGGGCCCAAATGCCTTCCTTATGACAAAACTGACACTCATTTTCTTAAAAAAATCATTGGTCAAAATAGCCTTTTCAGGCTGAGAGAAGCACTTTGGTGACGTTTCACTGTAACTTGTTCCCAGTACAGTCTAAGTGGCTGCTGACTGTGTGACTTGGCTAAAAGTGGCCAAATAGAAGCCCAATCCACAATACAAGAGCCCAAAGGCCTTCCTTATGACTAAACTGACACCCACTTTCTTAAAAATATCATGGGTCTAAATAGCCTTTTCAGGCTGAGAAAAGCACTTTGGTGACATTTGGCTGTAACTTGTTCCCAGTACATTCTGAGTGGCTGGTGACTGTGTGTTGTACCTGAAAGTGCCCAACAAGAATCCCAATGCACTATACATGGGCCCAAATGCCTTCCTTATGACAAAACTGACACTCATTTTCTTTAAAACATCATTGGTCAAAATAGCCTTTTCAGGCTGAGAGAAGCACTTTGGTGACGTTTCACTGTAACTTGTTCCCAGTACAGTCTAAGTGGCTGCTGACTGTGTGACTTGGTTAAAAGTGGCCAAATAGAACCCCAATCCACATTACATAAGCCCAAAGGCCTTCCTTATGACTAAACTGACACCCACTTTCTTAAAAATATCATGGGTCTAAATAGCCTTTTCAGGCTGAGAAAAGCACTTTGGTGACATTTGGCTGTAACTTGTTCCCAGTACATTCTGAGTGGCTGGTGACTGTGTGTTGTACCTAAAAGTGCCCAACAGGAATCCCAATGCACCATACATGGGCCCAAATGCCTTCCTTATGACAAAACTGACACTAATTTTCTTAAAAAAATCATTGGTCAAAATAGCCTTTTCAGGCTGAGAGAAGCACTTTGGTGACATTTAGCTGTAACTTGTTCCCAATACAGTCTAAGTGGCTGCTGACTGTTTAACTTGAATAAAAGTGGCCAAATAGAAGCCCAATCCACATTACATGAGCCCAAAGGCCTTCCTTATGACTAAACTGACACCCACTTTCTTAAAAATATCATGGGTCTAAATAGCCTTTTCAGGCTGAGAAAAGCACTTTGGTGACATTTGGCTGTAACTTGTTCCCAGTACATTCTGAGTGGCTGGTGACTGTGTGTTGTACCTAAAAGTGCCCAACAGGAATCCCAATGCACCATACATGGGCCCAAATGCCTTCCTTATGACTAAACTGACACCCACTTTCTTAAAAATATCATGGGTCTAAATAGCCTTTTCAGGCTGAGAGAAGCACTTTGGTGACGTTTCACTGTAACTTGTTCCCAGTACAGTCTAAGTGGCTGCTGACTGTGTGACTTGGCTAAAAGTGGCCAAATAGAAGCCCAATCCACAATACATGAGCCCAAAGGCCTTCCTTATGACTAAACTGACACCCACTTTTTTTTAAAATATCATGGGTCTAAATAGCCTTTTCAGGCTGAGAGAAGCACTTTGGTGACATTTGGCTGTAACTTGTTCCCTGTACATTCTGAGTGGTTGGTGACTGTGTGTTGTACCTAAAAGTACCCAACAAGAATCCCAATGCACTATACATGGGCCCAAATGCCTTCCTTATGACAAAACTGACACTCATTATCT